>NC_136915.1:54122483-54692483 GCF_949752795.1 Hyperoodon ampullatus | reverse complement strand
CAGATGGGGAACGGGGGCACAGGCCAGTGGAGGGACTTGCTCAAGGTCCCACTGCTTGTTAGTATGGAACCAGGACCATAGACCAGATCTCTTAACTTCCAGGTCAGGCTGTTACCATGTTTCCTTTTGGCGGAGGGGTAAAGGGATGCTGAGAGCCCAAACATGTTTGGCCGAATCCGGCATGTAAAAGATATTTTAAAAGGATAATTTAGATTTATTGAGCATGAAACATTTCTAGGCATTTTAGGGAGGGTTCCTATGTTTTAACTTATTTAATAAAGATATTTTGAACAAATAAAATAGTCCATTCATGCTTAGCCATACATGCCTGGTACATGCCTGGCACATGACTGGCACATAGTAGGTACTCAATATATTTGCTCAGTGAAGTAAAAGTTTCAGGCTTTCAGAAGAAACTCTTATTCTTTATCTTTTTGGGAAAAAAAAAACCACCCAGGATGTTTTCCAAATCTACACAAAAATTTTAAAATGTGATGCAGGTGGAAGAATGCATCCACTTTGTAGGAACCTAGACTGGTACTGGTTTGCTAGCTAAAGTAACTTCAACTGAGAAAGATGGGCAACAGGGAAGAACATACAACATACAAATTCAGAATGGCATGTCCTAGCAAAAAAGCTGCTCCCACCTTCCACCCTTTCACCATGGCAGGCATTGCTAATAGATCATGGCACGATTTCCTGCTGATCCTGGACGGAGCCTCAAGTCCTCTAACACCTTGCTCTAGGCAACTACCACTGATCCATGAGAATTGACACTCACACTGAAAGCTATTTGTCATCCCTCGTAGACTTAAAGCCTTTTTCTCTGTGACCTAAGGGGACCAGAGAACCAGTTCAAGCTGTTTGTACGTCTCTTTGACTGCCTAGAGGACAGAAGGGGCCCAATCTATAAAGCTGTACTTTGGGATCATTCTGATTTGGTTTAAACTTTATTGAAGAGTTATTGGCCTGGATTATAGAATCTCTGAATGGGTTACTATGTGTGGCTGTGAAATCTCTAAAATACCTTTATAAATAAGCTAGATCCCTATTGGTCCAAAATTATTGGACATAGCCCTGCCTATGGAAAGGATTGAAACAAAATAACCTCTAGAAATCATCTCTGGTCCTATTATTGGATTTTCCCCCCAGCTGTTAATAACAGCATCTCTGAAACAATCTGTGTATGTTCAAAGTTTCAAAGAAATCTCTAGCTCAAAAATGTTGAGAAAGAAATTGGGAAAATTCTTTCATCTATGATTAGGGATGTCTTGTATGCATTTAAAAGTATTTCCTAAAATACGCATTTGTAGCACGTTAGAAACTTTAAAACAGAACCTTTTTTTGGAACCACACACTGTATTACCCTTGACAGAATCTCACATGTTAAGTGCTCAGAAAATACCATAATACAATTTACCCCTAGAACTGATGAGCTAACAGATTAAAATTAAATCAAAATCTTATCTTCTCATTAATGCACATTCTCAAGGAAGACAGTTACAAGAACAGCTAAGTCATAGGATGGTTAAACCATGTCTTGATTTCACACTGTGCCATTTTAAATACAATGACTCATAATTCTGAAATTTATCAAAATTTCCTGAGCAGGTGTATACCCAGAAAATGATATTTAAATTAAAACTGTTAACCAGTACAAGCAGAGCTATACTCTAAAAGCTTTGCTTGGAATGGCAGCAAATTAACATAAGATGTCAATCTAATAAGAGGAAATGCATTGTAGAGGTTCTTGTCCAAGAGAGGGGCCTGAAGAATTTAACTGATCCACATCAATCAGCACAGGACGTCACTGTTATTCCACTCATGGATAACTCCACTGTAAGCTGCACTAACATTGAAACCAAATGAGAAAGATGTGCTCCTGGTGTAGAACCTAACTCTATGAAGAGGACCTTCACTGGGGAAAAAACGAAAAGTTAAAAGGAGTTAACTGTGAGCTGTTTGTTGTTGTCACTGTTAGAAAATATACACTTTAATGAATTTTCTAGTTTAAGAGAGAATACTTTGAGCTGTTTTTTAAAATACCATATGTATCCAATAAACTCCCTAGAATGTTAATAATCTCTGTGAATCCCAAGAAAGAATAAAATTGAACTGACACAGAAATTATATCAGGCATAAATCAAAACTTTATGAGGCCGGGCTTCCCCGGTGGCGCAGTGGTTGAGAGTCCGCCTGCCGATGCAGGGGACACGGGTTCGTGCCCCGGTCCGGGAAGATCCCACATGGAGTGGCTGGGCCTGTGAGCCATGGCCGCTGAGCCTGTGCGTCCGGAGCCTGTGCTCCGCAACGGGAGAGGCCACAACAGTGAGAGGCCCGCGTACCGCAAAAAAAAGAAAAAAAAAAAGTTTATGAGGCCAAATACGTATCAGTAATATTCACCCTTTTTTGAATGCTTACTTTGTGCCAGGTATTCTTATATGTATTCAGCCCCACAATAATCCTGTGAGGTCAATGCCCCATTTTACAGAGGAAGAAACTGAGGTGCAAGGAGGTTGTACAACTTGCCCCAAGTCAGTAAGTGGCAGAGTAGGGATCTGAACTCAAAGTCCACCTAGCTTTTAAAACAATTGATTCCATTTTTTTTGACGTCCTAAGTGAGGCATGCTGGTAATGCAGATGATGAGGAGCCTTACATAATTATTTTGAGGTTGGCTCAAAAAATGTACAGTCCTATTGTAGAAAGAGATGCATTTAAACAAATGATGTCAAAGTCTAGATGGTCAAATGCATGGATCTGATTGTCCTTCCTTCCCCGTATGATTACAGATTCATTCTCCCTGGATGTCTTTATGTTGCATTGCTGCTCTTTTGTCTAACTTATACTGGCTGGAAGTTTTTCTTTTATCAAAAACCAATGCATTGATATTTGACTGAATATGGCACTGTGAAGTTTCCATAATGAGAATTCACACACACACACACACACACACACACACACCCCAGGTGGGTATGGACCTCTACCATGAGAATTACCTGTTTATATGGTTCGTTTACATATTATTAAATCACCCATCTGATCTCTAATGGCAGCCCTGCTGACACTTGTCTGACCCAGTTTGACAATCTGGATAGAAATTGTAGGGTTGGCTGTTCAATGGCTGTGGCTTTTAACAGCACTGCTTTTGGGCCTCAAATCAATTCTCTCTGTTTACAGACCATTTCACAGCCCTTTACCTACAACATCACTTGTGTCAGTCCCATAAATACTTTGGTGTATATAATGCTTGAATTAGCATAATGGTTTAGGCTCTGAGCTCTTAGCCCAAAGAAGGACACATCAACATGCTCTCTTCACTTAAGCAATTAAGAGCCATTATGTTGCTTCAGTGGAAATATCATCTAGGTTAAAGACAATCCCAAATAGCCCTTTTATTCTAAGTCTAATAAATGAGGCACAGAAATTGAAATGTTAGTAAACAGTCCTACTTGCAAGCTCTTTTTGGATCATGCTTAATCAGACCCTTGTACACCAGACATTTGCAACAGATTCAGAAATGTATATACTGAATTGTTCATTTCATGCAAGAAAACAGTTTGCTGATTTAATTTCAAAGTCATAATGAGCACTGATTTATTTTGCCAGCCTTTAAAAATTTTAGCATCATTTCATAAAAAATATTTCTATACTTTCATTATTCAATATGGCAAAAGTTACATTTTTAAAGGTGACAATTTTGTTGTGACTTTTAAACCAAAAGATATTTCCAAGGTCTTTCTATATTTTTTCTTTTTAGATTTTTAAAATTACTTTATTGAGGTATAATTTGCATATAATAAAATTCAACTTTAAGCATACATTTTGATGAGTTTTGGTAAATGTATATAATTGTGTAACTACAACTACAATCAAGATGTAGAATATTTCCATAAACTGAAAAAGTTTCCTAGTGCCCCTTTGCAGTTAATCCTCTTCCCACAGCCCTGATAACCAATGATCTGCTTTCGATCACTGGTTTTACCTTTTCTAGAATTTCATATGAATAGAATCAGATGGAATCTAGTCTTTTGTGTTTGGCTTCCCATATTTCTTTTTCTTTTTTTTTTAATTTTTATTGGAGTATAGTTGCTTTACAATGTTGTGTTAGTTTCTACTGTACAGCAAAGTGAATAAGCTATACATATACATATATCCCCTCTTTTTTGGCTTTCCTTCCCATTTAGGTCACCACAGAGCATTGAGTATTCCCATATTTCTTTATACCTTTTCCTCTATATATTAGCAGTGAGAAGGTAATGTGGGAAACATAAACTGGGTAGAATTCTGGCTCCACCACTTCTAGCTCAATGACCTTGAGCAAGTGATTTAAATTCTCTGAGCCTTAATTTCCTCTTCTGTAGAATGGAGATAAAACCCCCACATGGTTTATAGGGCGTGTAAACAAATCTGTGTATGTACTTAGGTTAAGCATCCAGAAGGTGCTCAATAAATGTTAGTTCCTTAGATTGGTCATGCTCTCTCCAGCCATTTAATTTCTTTAACGGTTACCCGCTACAGCTCTTGCTATGACTGAATACAGTGACTGGATTCAGACACAAGGGTACTGTTTCAGGTTTTGGAAATATTCTATATCTTGATTGTAATGATAATTACACAATTGCATACATTTGTCAAAACTCATCAAGTTATACCCTTAAAATTGAATTTTATTATCTGTAAATTATATTACAATAAAGTTGACTTTTAAAAATTTTAAAATAATGAAGAAATACAGAAAGAACTAGGAAGTATCTCTCAGTCTAAACTTCACAGGTGATAAGAGATAACCTCGGGCTTCCCTGGTGGCACAGTGGTTGAGAATCCGCCTGCCGATGCAGGGGACACGGGTTCGTGCCCCAGTCCGGGAAGATCCCACATGCCGCGGAGCGGCTGGGTCCGTGAGCCATGGCCGCTGAGCCTGCGCGTCCAGAGCCGGTGCTCCGCAGCGGGAGAGGCCACAACAGTGAGAGGCCCACGTACCGCCAAAAAAAAGAGATACCCTCAACTCAGTGCTTCATCAACCGAGCTTGCTGCTTTGTTCAAATAAGGGAATTATTCAAGAACAGCACATCTGATATCACCAGCAAAAGCCCTACGTGTTGTTTTCATAAACCACTGTCTTTGTGTTGACTTTATAAGTTTAATAAAGCAATTGTGAAAAACAGACTCACAGACATAGAAAACAAACTTATGGTTACCAAAGGGGAAAGAGGGTGGGGGAGGGATAAATTAGGAGTTTGAAATTAACAAACTACTATATATAAAATCGATAAACAAAAAGGTCCTATTGTATAGCACAGGGAACTATATTCAATATCCTGTAATAAGCCATAATGGAAAAGCATATGAAAAACTATATATATATATATATATATATATATATATATATATATATATATATATATATAAAACTGAATCACTTTGCTGTACACCAGAAACTAACACGTAAATCAATTATACTTCAATATAACAGAAAGAAAGAAAGAAAGCAGTTGTGCAATGAGCTAGTAAAAGTTGTGTGAGAGAAAGACTCTCTCACACAAGAGAGAGTGTGCGTGTGTGTGTGTGTGTGTGTGTAAAAGAGAGAAAATGCAGTTAAGTGACATTGTATTGACCATCTTGAACTAATGGCTTCAAAATGCCATAAACAGCCTGTTGGATACAGAACAGGTTTTTGAAGCATCACTTGCTCTGGGACACCTTCCCCAACTCCCACCAATACCCCATCCTGAGTCAGACGCCCCTTCTCTGTGTTCTGACGTTACTCTGTCCCTACCTCTATCACACGATTTATCACACTGTATTTCAGTTACTGTCTATGGGCCTAGTGTCTATCCTCGTCACAAGACTGTGCAGTCCCTGAAGAGAAGCAATTTTTCTTTTTTTCTTTTAACATCTTTATTGGACTATAATTGCTTTACAATGGTGTGTTAGTTTCTGCTGTATTACAAAGCGAATCAGCTATACATGTACATATAACCCTATATCCCCTCCCTCTGGAGCCTCCCTCCTACCCTCCCTATCCCACCCCTCTAGGTGGTCACAAAGCACCGAGCTGATCTCCCTGTGCTATGTGGCTGCTTCCCACCAGCTACCTATTTTACATTTAGTAGTGTATATATGTCAATGCTACTCTCTTACTTTGTCCCAGCTTACCGAGAAGGACTTTTTCTTTGTGTCTTTATATTCCCAGCACCCTGAGCAGCCCTCAGTAGGGGCTCAATAAAAGTTTGATGAATAAATGAGGACTTACTCACATTACCTCCATTTATAACATTACAAAAAACATTTATCCCAGGCTTTCTTTAAATAGTGATTTGGGTCCAATGTATATGAGAATCTGAAGTAATAAGGGAGCCACTAAAAGGCATGAAAAAATAATGACTGAGAAGATAAGAAATACAGTGGGAGGAGAGGGAATAGTTAAGAGAAGTGACTTTAGTCCTTCACTCCCAGAATCCCTGGTTTGGGTAAACTGTACCACAGGAGTTCTGAGTCCAGGTTCCAGAGCCAGAAGACTTGGGTTAGATTTCAGCCCTGCCAAACTGTGACCTTGGACTACCTACTAAACCTTCCTGAGCTTCAGTTCACCCGTGACTTCGCTCCTCATTGTAAAATACAGAAAATAATATTGTATGTCCTTCACAGGGTTTCTGTGGAATTGAATGGGATGATGCACATAAAGTGCTCAGCACAGTGCCTGGCACACTGTGAACACTCACAAAGTGCTAATTTTCTAGCATGTTTCAAGAGTGGGACTCTGGAGTCAAACAGATTAGATCTGAATTTCAAATCTTTCCAATTCAGCCACCTATTATCTGTGTGAACCTTGATAAACTATTTTTGTTTTTTTGGCTGCACCATGCAGCTTGTGGGATTTTAGTTCCCCAACCAGGGATTGAACTCGGGCCTTTGGCAGTGAGAGCACGGAGTCCTAACCACTGGACCACCAGGGAATTCCCTTGACAAACTACTTATAACCTTAGGTTCCTCAACTGTAAAGTGAGCGTAGCGACAATACCCTCCCAGAGGGTTATTTTGAGTATTAAATGAGATAAAGAGCTTACATCCTGACTGGCACATATTAAGTGCTCAATAAAGGTTCGTTATGATCCTAACTTGACAGGATTTAGCTCTACTGTCACCATATGAGCTCTGCTTCTCAGCAAGAAGCTTTTGAGGTCAAATGGCCTGGGTTCTACTTTTCTGCTTCCAGCTGTATGGAGATATAATGGACATACAGCACTGTGAAAGTTTAAGGTGTACAGCATAATTTGACTTTACATACATCATGAAATGATTCCCAGAGGTTTAGTGAACATCAGTAATCTCATAAAGATGAAAAATTAAAGAAAAAGAAAACCAATTTTGTTCCTTGTGATGAGAACTCTTAGGATTTGCTCTCTTAACAACTTTCCTATACACCAGACAGCAGTGCTAATTATCTTTATCATGCTGTACACTACTTCCCTAGTACTTATTTATCTTATAACCGGAACTTTGTACTTTTTGACTGCCTGCATCCAATTCTCCTACCCCCATACCCCGCCTCTGGTAACCATAAATCTGATCTCTTTTTTTGTGAGTTTGTTTGTTTTTTAAATATAATTGACCTACAAACTATGTTAGTTCATGTTACACAACATAGTGATTCAATATTTCTATACATTTCTAAATGATCACCATGACAAGTCTAGTTACCATCTGTCACCATACAAAGATATAACATAATTATTGGCTATATTCCCCATATTATACATTTCATATCCGTGACTAAATGATTGGGGTTCTTAATATGGCTTTGCCAATCTCCCAATTGTATACAAGGCACCTAACCTTCCTGGATCTGTTTTCACCTGTAACATGGAGATGATAATCCTCACTTCACTGTCTTGTTGTGAAGATTAAATGAGATCATATGTAATAAGGTGCCTAATGTATATGCATTCTGCTTAATACATTTTAGTTTCCAATCCACTGTATTCTCCCAGTCAGGCACACTTGCCCTTTCCTTTCTACCTATCCAGACATCTTCTCCCCTTCAAGACACACCTAAAAACCCCACCTCATTCTGGAAGCTGTCTGGGAAGCTGACCCACCTTGATCTCACAAATGTATTGACTATCATATACTGTTCTTATTTGGCTGATTCTGTAAATTAGTCTCGTCTCTCCAACTGGACCGATTAATCAACCTCTCTGAGTTGTGGAACCCTCTGATAATCAGATATTTCTTTGACTCTTCCCTCAAAGATATTCACATATACATGGAAATTTGCAAATAATTCCAAGGTGCTAATAATATCCTCTGAAACCTCCGAAACAAATTATGATCTCCCTGAGAGCAGTGACTACGTGATACTCTTTGTATCTGGGGCTAAGTTTGAGTAAAGACTGGGTGATGGACTGATTAATGTTCTGGCTCAAAAGATAAGTGTGGCAGCACCTACAGAAAGGGGCAGGCTGCTGACCAGGGCGGAGGATGAGAATCTCTTTAGCGGCATCTCAGTCTTTAACTTTTCCAAAACAAAGCAAGTCAAAATCTAAGGATGGTACACAAGTATTGGGACAATAAAAAGAAATATGGAAAGGGAACCATGAGAATATTCCATTCTTGCACCACAGATGTGTCCAGTCAACGGAAGCCAAAAGAGTCCCCATCTCCTCTTCTCTTCAGACGCAGGTCGTAACTTTTCCCTGGGCTTTGCAGCCTCTCATTCCCCCTTTTGGGCTGGATGCTTGGTTTGACTGTTTTTTTTTTTTTTTAACATATTGGCCTTTGGGTTTGCGATTTAAAAGTTCACTCTTGTCTCTGCTCACGTAAAATTCTTCGATTTTGGTTTTCCAGTCTGTCATCCTTGATCTAATAAGCGAGGTGCCACATATGGGATGGAAGCAGAAAGCATCCAACCTGAATCCTAGCCATGGCTCTGAGTAACTGTCTGTGCAGCCTTGGGTAAATTACCTGTCTTTGTGGTCTCAGTTTCCTTCCTCATGCCGCTGGGAGATCTCTCCCAGCTCCAACCCTCCACGATTCTGAGACACTGCAGTGATTCATAGTTGGAACTAAAAGAGTGTCTAGAAGCATCCCTGTTGCACATAACGAATGTATGGAGAATGGCTAGGAGGTATGGGTTTTAACGGTTCAATTACTAGATTAAATGAAAGGTGTACCATATGTACCATACAAAGTTTTTTAAACCATCCTACAAAATATGCTGAACACTAGACAACAATGAATATAAGCTTTATCTCTTTGATGATTCAAAAAACGTACAGATCTTATATCCACTGTTCAAAGCTACAAAAGAAAAATGCCATTTTTCATGCTTTCAGGTTGTGGTGATTTGGAAAAATGGGAGTAGCAGTTCTCACCAAAGTGAAATATATATCTTTAGACCATTTATTGTACCTCTTCCTACAGCACCTGTATAACACTGCTAATAAGGAAAGTAAATGGCATAGTAAAGACCTTTCTTGCTACGATGAGTATTTTTTGGCAGAGAATGATCATCAAAACATCTTAACATTCTGATATTCTAGTAACAACATCTGCCTACAACAAAAGCTGGAAGCCTGTGAATAGCCAGTTTCTAATTTTATCCTGCCTATTCAGACTATACAAGAGGAAAAAAAGATGATAAATAGCCAGAGAGATTTTCTTGACATCATGCTTAACTGAAATTTCAAAATAAATCAGTTGGGCTCATTTTTAAAGACCTGCAACTAAATTATCATTGGGTCCTTTTGTTCTACTCCCAGCTAGGTTTCTGAGGGACGAGTGGTGAGACACAGTGAGATCTGAAAATGGGCCACAGTATGCAAACATTGCAGTTTGGTTTGATTTAGTCTAACTCTTGTGTAATAACTTTCTTTGAAGTGTGGGTTGAGGGGCAGCTTAGAAGCCCGAGGCCACAAGCTCATCTTGTTCCTGTTGCAACTTGGATGCCCTGCAGTCCCCACACTATGTATCAGAGGCTTGACACTGGAGTCTCCGGTTGATCCAGAGTGGAGCCCTCATCCACTATGCAGCAGCACAGCTGAGAGACAGCACGGTTATGCTTACTTGGGAAAGCCAATCTCTAAAAGGACACAGGTGGGTCTTCGAGGAGCCTGTGAGCCAGAGGAAGCTCTCAAGGTAAGGAAAGCAGTTAAAAAACCATCCACCTGCTAGAAAGATCGATAGTTTCCCTGACCTTGGGAGAGGCTGGACACGTTTCCCGATTGCTGGCTGGCCTCTCGCCTTCTCCAGCTTTGAGGATTGTTACTTCTCTGCGGATCCTCTGACCCAAGCAAATCTCAAGGCAAGTCCCCTGCTCCTCTCTTGTCTGATTTTTCAGCAAAGTGAGGGCGTTGGATCAAGTGATCTGTTAGGCCCCATCTACTCTAAAATTTGGAGATTCTGACCCTGTGACAGTTTTGTAGCCCCCAAGGGACTAGCTTCCTTCCTCCCATTGGTCACATATTTTCCAGCAGCCTGAGTTAGACTCTTAGAGCTGATTTGGACCATGGACAATTCTAGTAAATAATAATACCTGCATTGTTCCTTAGAACTTGTAAAATGCATAGAGTGTTTCATTCGGTTCTTAAGAAACCCTCTGAGGAAAGAAAGGGTATCATCCTCCTCATTTTGTAGAGAGGGGAAGTTATGCTACGGGAGGTTAAGTCACAACTGCCAAGGCGAAGAGGGTGCTACAGTCAGGGCCAAACCTCCAAACGCAAGTTTCTTAGGCTGGATAAAACACACACATTCAATAACAGACACATGATGAGTCTCACAGACTGGAGCAGTGAACCTTCTGGGAATCTGCCTCAGAATTCAGCCAATTAGATGAGAGAGTGGCATGGACATATATACACTACCAAATGTAAAATAGATGGCTAGTGGGAAGCAGCTGCATAGCACAGGGAGATCAGCTCGGTGCTTTGTGACCACCTAGAGGGATGGGATAGGGAAGGTGGGAGGGAGATGCAAGAGGGAGGAGATACGGGGATATATGTATATGTATAGCTGATTCACTTTGTTATAAAGCAGAAACTAATATACCATTGTAAAGCAATTATACCCCAATAAAGATGTTTAAAAAAAAAAAAAGAATTCAGCCAATTAGAGCCTCCAGAGCAAACCGTGTTTGTGTGAAGAGGGGAAAGTCCAAAAAGAGAGTATAGAGGTTGGAACTGCTTTTACTTCCAAGACAAAGACTCTTGGCCTGACTCTAGGGGACAAAGGTTGCTCTTCAACTCCTCGTGCAGGGCTCCGAAAGGGCGAACAAAGGAGGGGGTTGCGGAATTCATCTTCCATAGCTAGAGGAAGGGCACCAGTCCAAACCAGGGGCACTGGTGGAGGACTCGTGGGAAGTGACGATTTGGGGTGATATACTCTGGGCACTGAGCAACGACTCTATGCCAAGCCCTCAACAGAGCTTATGACTGTTGCTTACCACTTGAATTGTCTTCTGTCTCAGCCCTGAAGGAATCCTGGGATGAGGTAGGGAGCCTGTCAACAACCTAAAGGTAGGGTGAAATAAATAGGGTGTGTAACACTGATGGGCGGTATTAAAACACGTACACACACGCATGCACACACAGAAAGTATGCCTTCCTCTGTGGTATATAATTAAAGAAGTGTGATGCTTGGGGGTGGAGGTCTTCCCCGTCTGAGTGCAGGGCCTGCTGGAGAAGAGGAAGGACTAGAATGCCTAGAAGCAAAATGGATGATAACATCACCAACCATGTGGGAATGAGCAGTGCACAGTGGAGTGACAAACTCCAAAGATACACCCAAGTCGGCGGCCCTCACCAGGAGTGACAGCAGGGCAGTGGCAGCAACAACAGAGGCTAAGGGGCAACACGTGTGGAGCCACATCAGCTGCTGCAGTAGAACAAACTGTCAGCGAAAGTTCCTGAGCTGCTCTGGGATCAGGAAAATGTCGAGACAAGAAAGGAATATAAGCCTCAGACGAAGGTGAAGGGGAGATGCAATTAGAGGTTAACCTCCAGGAACACTTATCAAACTAAAAGTGTGGTTAATATGATTGTTTTGAGTCTTGAATCAGTAAACTTTCATCACAGACAAGCTCTGGGTCTACAAACCCAAGAAGGTGAAGTTTCACAGGAACATATGTAAGTCCTGCACGTAATTCTAAAAATCAGTTGAACTGAATAGGACTGACAGGGTAAAAAAGACTTAGCTCAGGGGTTTTGGTGACCAGAAACTCAGCAGGTGCTAATGATTTGGCTGCTAAAAAAACCCTACGAACCTCAGGCTACATTGATGAAAACGCACGTCTGGACCACTAGGCTCTTGTGGGTAGTACAGTCATCCCTTGGTATCTGCAGGGGATTAACTGCAGGACCCCACGCAGCTACTAAAATCTGTGGATGCTCAAATATCCCATATAAAATAGTGTAGTCCAGCTGGCTCTCCACATCTGCAGGCTCCACATCGCAGGAGTGGGCCCACTGTATTACGATGGGTTGTTGGTGCTGCTTCTGAAGAGGATCACTGACATTTCATGCTTGTCTCCAGAAGCACAAACAAGATGTAAGGAGTCCAGAAACCATGTCCCACAAGGAGCAACTGGAGCTAAGGAAATCGCGTGGGGATCCAAAAGTCATCTTTAATTTCTGAGTAAGACTTCTTCTTGAAAAAGAATCACACTTGTGTGGCATAATGGGATATAACCAGAACCAAAGATTAGAAGGCCAATTTTGGCTCAGTGTAAAGCAGAACTTTCTAATAGAACTGTTCAAAGGTGGAAGGCGCTGCCTTAAGAAGTGGCAAAATCCCCATCTCTGGAAGTGGATTTCAAGCTGAGGCTGGATGATCTTATGTCCAGGATACTACAGAAATGGTTCCTGCATTAGGTAGAAGCTTGGACTAAATGACCTCTGAGACTCCCTCCAGCGCTTAAAGACCAGGTTAGGGTTCTTTGCCTTGAAAACCAACAGTTCCGCTCTGGAGACGAAACCCCAGAGGAACCCAGCTCTTCCGTGGACCTGTGGGGTGCAGAGGCCTGCCATGGCTTCTGTCTCAGAACTCCCCTTCTGAGCAAATGATAACGCTCCAACTTATTTAGAATCTGGAACTAAGAAATGTATTTTTATGAAGCAAGTAGGTGTTTGTCTTCCTCGTGCCCCCTAAATGCAATCAACCAAATGTGTTTTGCCTGAGTCTCTGAAGAATGTCTCAAAAGTCCTTTCTTCTTCTCCATCCCCAGTAACACTGCCTTAGTTCAGGCCATCATCAGCTTACCCTGGGACTTTTTCAATAGCCTCCTGAGTAGACTCCTTACCTCCCCTCTTATCTCCTTCAATACACCCTCTGTAGTGCAAGAAGAGTAGTTTTGAGAACTTGGCTTCTGTTTTGAATAGCTCCCCACTGACCACATGGGAGCTCTTAATGTTGCATGGAAAGCCCTGCAGCCTCATATTCTGTGACTTCCCACGCATGCCACCACACCCTACACACCACACACACACACACACACACACACACACTCACACCTTCTGCTTCAGTAATACCAAACTATTTGTGACTTTTCCGAGCATACTATACTGTTATGCATCTTTGCACCTGCGCACACTGTTCCCTCTTTCTGAGATGCCTTCTTCCTCTCCAGCCCCCACCTTACTCACCATAACTCATGTTTACACTTTTTCGTACATAAAAGCTTTGCTTGGGTATAACCTTTAAGAAGCCTTCTTTTAATCTCCTCCCCAACTCACCCCATTTCCCAAAGTTAATCATTCCTTCCTACTTGCTACCTCTACACCTCTGTACATGGTCTTCTTACAGCATTTATTATGCTGTATTGAAATACAATTAGTTATGTCTGTCTTCTCCACTGTTTTTAGGCTCCTCAAAGGCAGAACCAAGTAATATTCATCTACAAATTCCTTGCACTTAGTTTAGTGTAAGAAGATCCCTATATTTGATGAACTGACCTGACAGAGGGATCTTCATGAACATGTTTATCATTTGCTATGATATTGGACTTTGTATTGTAATACACATGGACACCAAGCTCTACAATGAAAAACAAAGTGAAACTATTGAAACTGCCCAGTAATTTTAAGTTAAATAAAAAGGACCCAGGGCTAAGAACTTAGTCTTAGAATGGAAGAAGGGGAAATTCTAACCTGTAAATTTCTGCTACCCTTATTGCTTTTGTTTTGAAAAGATTTAATCAGGAAGCTGGTCCCAAAGAACACTGGGTTTCTGGTCTTGGCCTTCTAAAGACGATATTCTCAAGTCAGAAACTGAACCACTCATTTTATCAAACATTTACTGAGAGTGTACAAAGCATGTTGCTAAGCACTGGTATATATACCAGAAGAGATATTTTGAGGCTAAAGTGAAATAATAGCGGAGCTTTACCATACAGAGTTATAGGGCCATTAATATGTATAAGTAGACTCTTGGCTTATAGTTATCCTATACTATGCACAATGACAACTTTTAAAATAATAGTTAACATCTATTGAGTGCTCATTATGTGCTATGAACTACCCCAAGCCCTTCTTTTATGCATTCAACAAATATTTATTGAGGTCTAATATATTATAGGCACTACACCAGGTGCTAGGAATCCAAAAGTAAACAAAACATACAAAACCCCCTGGTCCCTAGGAATTTACATTCTACAGGGGATGACACAATAAACAAATAAAACACATAGAATGCCAGATGGTGACAAGTGCTATGGAGAAAGGTAAAACAGAACAGAAATAGGAAGAGCCTGATGTGGATGTGGTGGTGAGGGGGGTGCAGTCATCAATGAGGTGGTCAAAGAAGATACTGGTGTCAAGATGATATGCATGCAAATACCTAAAAGTGGTAAGGAAACAAGCCATGAGAATATCTTGGGGAAGGGAGTTCTAGGCAGAGGGCAAAGCAAGTACAGAGACCTAAGGCAGGAGCCTACCCGGCATGTTTGAGGGACAAGGAGGCCATGTGGCTGAGGAAGAGTGAGCGATGGACACAGCTGGAGGAGACAAGGTCAGCGGGGTAACTGGGGACCAGAACATGAAGGACCTTGTTAGTCATCATGAGGACTCTGGTTTCCATATTGAGTGACTGGGACCCCATTTGAGGGTTCTGACATATTTTTGTTTGTTTGTTTGTTTAGTTGTGGCATGCAGAATCTTTAGTCGTGGCATGCAAACTCTTAGTTGTGGCATGTGGGATCTAGTTCCCTGACCAGGGATCCAATCTGTGCCCCCTACATTGGGAGCATGGAGCCTTAGCCACTGGACCACCAGGGAAGTCCCTGACATGGTTTTTAAAAGATCGCTCTGTGTGCTATGTTGAGAATAGACTATAGGGTGACAAGAACTTAAGTACAGAAGCTATTGCAATAATCCAGGTGAGAAATGACAGAGGCTTGGAACAGGATGGTAGCAGTGGAGTGCTGAGGAGAGGCTGGTTTCTAGATATATATATATATATATATTCTTTCTAGATGTATATTTAAGTAGAGATGGCAGGATTTGTTGATGGAATTGATACAAGGCATGAGAAAGAGAGAAAGAGGAATCAGGGGTGACTTCACGGGTTTTGGCCTGAGCATCTGAGTAGCTAGAACTGCCCTTTACTGAGACAGAAGACTGTGAAGAAGGCAGCTTTTTCTTGGGGGGCGGGCCGGATGGGGAGGAGAGATCAGGGGTTTAACTTTGATTGTATTGCATTTGAGATGCCTCCTAGATATCCAACTGGAGTTGTAAAGCAGCTAGTTAAGGGAGAGAGTCAATCTGGAGTTATACATTTGGAAGTAGGCACCATATAGATGGTATTTAAGGTCATGAAACTGGAGGAAATCATCAAGGGGTATAAACATAGAAGAGAAGAAAAAAGACTGAGGACTAAGCTCTAGGGCACCCCAACATTTACAGATTAAAGAGATGAAGGGGAACTTTAGAAGGAGCAGTGAAGGAGGAGAAAAACCAGGACAGCAAAGATCAGCCTCTGAAATCCTCATGCAGATATGGGACTAGAAACTATCCCTAAGCTCCCTTTTCTCATCTCCCTTAAATCCCAAATTTCCCACAGTTAAAATAACTTTATTTTTGTTGTGATTAAAGTAATAAGATGTCCTCCAATTTGTGGGCTACACCACCTGTGGTACTATTCAGTTCTCCCTTCATTCCAGGTCATAGCCAAGTCTTGCCTCAATGTTACCATCTGTGATAAATGATGACTAGTAGCAGATGGAGATGTGAATTCAGGCATTAGAGATGCTGTGTAGACACAGAAAAAGAAGTGTTACGATCTGGTTATCTTACCTTACTGTAAACCCACAGCCAAGTCAGGTTCACTCAAGGCCATACCCACATTCTCCTGCTCTACATAGATGTACCAAGGTGCCATTTTGCCCTGCCAACATAACTCTTGCTGGATAATTCTCCTCACTGTCTCACCAGGCCAAGCACCTGATTGTCAGGAGAAAACAAAAACTATCATTGCAAAATTGAAGTATACTCAGCTTTTCCTTATTTCTTTTTAAGCAGCATGGATGGGGGTGGGAGGGGACAAAAAGCCAAAAAAAATGGTCCTAATGATGTAGCTACAACTTAATTTTTCCAGACAGATCCAAGCCTGGTTCTTATAAACTGGAAAGAAAATCTGAGCAACAAAAGAAGGGTTCTAATCAGAAGACTGTGAACATAAGACTAAGTTTCCCACTGACTGGGCTCTTTCCTAGGTAAAAAGGCTTAGAACAGCTCAAAATAATATCTTATAAGCATTTTGACCCTTTTAAAATCACACATAACCCTTGAATACAATGAGCAAACAGGCTGGGTGGCTTTAGGTCTGTCCGCAGCTGCAGGCAAGATGATGCATTTAGCCATATCCGCCCCCACAAAGGTTGGTTCCCCCACATGCCACCCCAGCAGTACACGGATGAAAATGTGGATTTTTTTTTTTGGCAGCCGAGAATCTGATACATGATCCTATTACAGTCCTAGGCACCTATTAAATATGATTGAAGCAATGCCCATTGGAAGTCTTAAAACCTTAACAACCAGTTTTACTTCCAAAATAAAGTAAACTGCCAAAAGTTCTGATAAAAGTGACAATTTATATTTTTAAGTAGTACAACTGGAATTTTCCTATAGCTATAGACAAAGGAATTCTTACTCAGATAAGTAGAAGAGCACCAATAAATTTAAGGTAGCTTATGCAAGTTAGGCACTAATGAATGTCATCTTCTGTTTTGTCATGAAAAAAGATCTTTCTGCTACTAAAGGAGACTGATTTAGATTATGAATAGCTGTAGTGATTTGCAAAAATGGCTCCAGAGAGATAGAATGAAACTCCATATACTCATGGCACTTGAGGTTTCTGCCCTTTTTGTTGAAAATTAATTTGTCCTGTGGGTTATTGGATTCTAGCTCAGCCAATGTATATTGCTCAGTCATCACAAATTTACTTAAAATTTAGTGTAGCTGAAGTTCATTCAACAAGACAAAAGTCTACAGTTGAAAGCTTCTAAAAATCTTTTTTAAAAACTGGCTAACAGTGTAATTGAAAGTGCTGGCGTCTAACTAGATTCACATAATGTTTTGCAGGTATCAATATATACTATATTACTATGTTAGAAATAGATTTTTCACTTATTTCCCAAGAAAAAGCAGATAGGGAAGATTTATCATCCTTTGGTAAAAGGACATTTTGCTTGAAGTTTCCATATTCTGAAAAAATATAAATCCCTAAATTCAGATTTGACTCTGGAGTATGTACCATATAGTTCATTCATTTACGTATTTTATGTAATTTCAAAACAAATATTTTTAAAAGCGAATCGACTATACAACTCCTAATGTTTCCAAATCCCAAACACATTACACTAGAAAAAAATTTTAATTATCTAAATTCTGTCTCCCTGTTTCAGCAACTCTTACTGCAGGTCACTCACTTCCTACTTAGGATGCTACAACGTAGAGGCTTATAGACTGGGAGGGTCACAGCAAAGAGAGTCATACTTCAGACAGAGCATCAGGATACAAATCACTTGCTTTTGACAAAGAGGACACTAGTTTAGTGGCCATGCTCCTTTACCCAACAATAATGAGAGGAAAAGAAAAGGGAGTATTCTTCAAAAGGGGCCCTTGTGAGAAGATACAAAGGAGACATAAAAAAAGAACAAGCAGCTAATGGTGAGAAACAGAGCAGTTTTTAGTTAATCACTCCTTTAAAGTGATTTTCCTTAATATAATCTATATTTTTCATTTTTATACATTTAAATATGTGTATTTAACACATTAAACACGTTTAAATGTGTGTTTGACAGTCTTTTTTCCCTTTGAAAATCTAGCTGAATCTCAAAACTTAATAGCTAAAATCACACTAGAGAACCTCAACCATGATTAGGGCCATTGGGGTAGCTCCTAATTAAACTGATACACCGGAGGCCACAAACATTATTTGTTCAGTTCATTTATAGCTGAAAGATTACTAGATAATAAGACTGCTTTCTATTGAAATAATATATTACAAAGCAATTAACAGCTAAACTGAAGTGGTAAAAACATTAGGATATATCATCTCATTAAGAAAAGAAACAAATAGTATTGGGGGTGACCTAAACCATAGTTTTGGACTATTTTTGGAGAGTGGCTTTTGTTTTATTCCTTGCATTTAGATTACAACTGAACTACACAACTGATAAAGTTCAAACTCTGAAGCGATCAGCTCTTTGCTTGAGGTACCATTGCGCACATGAGATACACAGTGCTAACCAAATCATGACACGGTGGACTAGAAATTTTACATTAATAAACCTCTTCCAGTGGAGAACTAAATAACTTGTACAGTTTTATCTATGGTTATTTGTTTCTCTGAAGATTTATGGTCCTCAGAACAGATATGCATTTTATCTTTCTCTTGGCAGATTAAAGAAAGATGATTTTAAACAGGCTTCTGACTGGCATAATCTGGAATTGCAGATGATCTCAATTTTTTAAAAAATGCTAAAAGTGAACCTGCAAGTCAAATGAAAATGACTGCGCGTGTCAGGTGCACAGGGGGAAGAAATCTGCATACAGCTAAAGAAGGCTGATCTTCTATTACCAATACTGATCCCCTCGCCCTACCTTGAATCAGCCAGGTGCAGTCTGTACATGCTTAACCAGGAATTAAAACTCTTCATGCTACTGCTGCTTTAATTGATTGATGCTAAAAGTTTAGAAAATAAAACCTAACCAGCTATTACAAAGCGCCTTTAACCAAGCCTTTTCCTTTGAAAGCAGGATCCTCAATTGAAACTGGCAGACCACATTTTTAGGTTTCAAGGAGCTCTGTCATTCTACAAGGAATGTGTCTGCCACTTCACAGGATAGCTTGAGCTGAAAGACATGTACTTTGAATCAGAGAATCAATAGAACACTTAATGGACAATTAGGAGAACAGCTGTAGGACTGTCAGAGACCCATCTGTACACAGCTCAAACAGCAAGCCTGGACAGGGCCTGGAAAACAAAGTACACTGCTCCAGGGCACTGGTCCCAGTACAAAATCTCCCTTTCATTTCTCATTTAATGTTAATATAGTGTTCTTTTTCATTACAAATTTTAACACGTGTAGAAAATTATGGAAATTGCTTAAGCCATTTGTCAACTTATATCATGTGAATTGATCAATAAATTTCAGTACTTTGTTGTTAATGTAGATAAATTTTGGCATTTAATTAAGCTCCAGTGAAAATGTGGCCACTTTTAATTTCAGCAGATGCTGCCGTTTCATTTGTAATACATAACTACAGGGGTAAATACAATCCAATCATGAATTATCACTAAATATTTATAGACAACATCGCAATTCAGAAAACAGACACAAAAGATTTTTACAATGAAACAATTACTATGAGCAAAATCTGAAATAGGTGGTGATGAACTCTAATAAGAGCTGTGAACAGAATCTTAATATAGTAGCTCTGCAAAAGAATTCCATATGTATATTTTTGTCTCATGATCCTGCCTCCATAGATTATTCTCTATTAGGCAGAAATAATTTTAGGTTCTTTTCACAGAATTGTTCCAAGTGTTAAAAGATAGTTTTCTAAGTTTGTGGAAGCTTATGAAAATTCATAAATTAAGATTTAAAACACATTACTTCTTTTTACTAAATTTATTCAGATACAATTGGGAACCCTCTCTTAAGAAGAGGAAGATCTTACAATGCTTATTTCACAGCCATGATTTGGATTTGGACTATAAGGTTGGTCAAGAGGACACTGGGATGGGAAAAGGAGGCAAGATGCTAGACAATGGGAAAAGAAGAATGAACTTTTTAGGCTTCCTCCATATGGCCTGAGGGGTCCCAATATGAAATCCTGTTCCTGACAGCCAGAAGCCCGAGAGCCTTAACCCTCCATGGCGTAGTCTGACATGATAAACTGCTGTATCTCATTTGAGGGGGAAGAGGCTACCTCTTGGTGATTCTGCTGGTGCCTTCAGGGAAAAGGGGATTTAAAATCACATTGCTGTCTTTACAGTGTAATCCACTCCATAACACCCATTCCCACCATTGTCTACATGCTTCAGTAAGAGGGCCCTTCTGGCAGTGCAATCACTGCCTTTTCAGCAGAAAAGCAGACCTGAGTGCTTGTGCGTAGCGCCTTTGTAAGTATTTTTAAAAATAAAGTTTAGGGAAATCAAAGCTGATCCCTCATTCTTATTTTTCCAGTGTCTCCATGTCAAGTTGGCCATCACTGCCACGTCAGTTTGGCACTTTCTGTTGTTCTGGCAGAGGAGTACCTGGTCAGAGAAGATGATTCTCTAAATTTAGACTCTATTAGAGAAATTAGAATGCAGCAGCCAAAGGGAAAATGGATTTGGTCTTCTTGCTGAACCAAATTACACATCTAAATTCCCAGCCAAAATTCTCCCTCTGGCTCACTCTCACATGTTCATATTTCTTTTTATTACAAAACTTAAATTTCCTGGGACTTGAAATCTTTTTATACCCCTAGAGAATAAAAAGGGGCTGGAAAATTCACCTCAGATCTCATGCAGATAATCAGGGATATTTTTGTAATCTCTGAAATCTAGAATTTCACAACGTCATAATCCTAGCATTTTCCTGAGTTGTGTATGTCTGTGAATTTCTTTGTCTTTAGGGGAAATTGAGGAAAGATATAGGCTATTGCCTGGGCTAAGGAAATACTGGCATTTGTTGGATGTTTGATATGGACATTAAAAAGGTAAGAAAGTTAAGATATAAGATTGGTTGAGAAACAAAAATTGAGATTCTAAAAAATTGAGATGATAATGGATTAAAGATGACCACAAAATTCTTTGCCATTTCTCTCATCAGTAAATGGAGTGTATTTCCTCTACTTGTGAATCTGGGCTGGGCTTTTGAGTTGCTTTTGCTCAACTGAATTTAGCAGAAGTGACACTGTGCAAGATCCCGGCATGAGCATTTTGAAGGCCTGGAAGCTACTGCATTTGTGCTCTCTTAGGAGTTGCCATGCACTAAAATGTTCAGGTTAGACTAGCAAATGATGAGAGGTTACTTGGAGAGTGGTCTTGGAAGATAACACCATCTTGGCTGTTCCAGTCCAAGACATGACTGACTACAGCTTCATCACGAGGAGCAGAAGAACCTTATAGCTGAACTCAATCCACCCACAGAACCACGAGGAAAAACAAATCCTTCTTAGGTTAAGCTGTGACATTTTCAGGTGATATGTTACATGGCAATAGATAAATGAAACAGATTTTACTAGAAATCTCCATTCGTTTTCTTCTCACACCTGACCTTCCTTTTGAAGTTTTGCCAACTGGCAGTCACCACCTGTTTTCCTATTCCTCTTGCAGAAGTGACTCAATAACAATAACACAAAAAGCCAAGATATGAATTGGGAGGGAGGGGTAGAATTTTTTTTTAAAAAGGAACTCAGACTGGGACTTCCCTGGTGGCACAGTGGTTAAGAATCTGCCTGCCAGTACAGGGGACACGGGTTCAATCTCTGGTCCAGGAAGATCCCACATGCTGCAGAGCAACTAAGCCTGTGCACCACAACTACTGAGCCTGTGTGCCACAACTACTGAAGCCCACGCACCTAGAGCCCTTGCTCCACAAAAAGAGAAGCCACTGCAATGAGAAGCCCATGCACTGCAACAAAGAGTAGCCCCCACTCGCCGCAACTAGAGAAAGCCCATGCACAGCAACGAAGACCCAACACAGCCAAAGATAAATAAATATAATTAATAAAAAAAAAAAGAACACAGACTGATTCCCTCTGCTCTTAGTTTTCTATTTTCTCTCTTGATGGTTTCACTCACTATCCCAAGTCTACATCAATGCTCAAATTGGACACCAAAGGAAAGGCAACTTCTGTAACAAGAACTCCATCCCTTTTCAGGACTCTAGTCTTGAAAGTCAACTGAACGACCCAATTTACTTAAATAAGAGTAGACTTTTAAAAAGACATCAGTAGATGTTCTGCTATCTATATTAAAGCTACCAAATATTAACTCTTTAAAATGAATTTTCTCTCAGCTAAAAGAACAAACTGGGGCTTCCCTGGTGGCGCAGTGGTTGAGAGTCCGCCTGCCGATGCAGGAGACACGGGTTCGTGCCCCAGTCCGGGAAGATCCCACATGCCACGGAGCGGCTGGGCCCGTGAGCCATGGCCGCTGAGCCTGTGCGTCCGGAGCCTGTGCTCCGCAACGGGAGAGGCCACAACAGTGAGAGGCCCGCGTACCACAAAAAAAAAAAAAAAAAAAAGAACAAACTGAATTCTAATTAGAGCTCTGTCCTACATAGCTGTGTAACTTGGACAAGTAATTTTATCTTTGGCGGCCTTGGTTTCCTCATCTGTAAAAAGAAGACAATGGACTAGATAATCTTTCAGGTCCCCCAAACTTGGCCACCTTTCTAAGATATATGTCATTTTTCAGGTGATGCCAGCTCACTTGTAATCCCTTATTGCAATCATGTTAGTGTCAACTAAAAAGTCCTTCTCTATAGCCCAAGGCAGGAGTGAATATATCCCTAATCTAATATTCTACCCCTGAATAATTGAGGTGATTGTATAATTAACTTTCTCTCAGAAAGCATAACCCTATTTTTTTTTTACTCCATCATTCTATAAGAACAAAGAAGTATGACAATTTGTCTTACAATGCAGTTCTCTAAATGGATACCTGTTCTTCATAAAGTTCATAAGAAGTCAGTACATGTTTTGTTTGTGGAAAAGATCTGAGAGGAACTGAGAGAAGGTAATAGCTTTTGCATGGAAGGTAACAGCTTCAAAACTTACTGATTCTTATGTCATATCTGACACTGAAAATGCTGACACTGAAAATTCTGTTGTATTTCAGGGGGTCTTCATGAAACCTTGCTAACTTCTGGGTTTTGTCAGAAACAGGATATTAATGTGTCATATACATCTAATTAAAAAACAAGCAAAAAAAAAACTTAGGGCTCTCTACCTCATTGCATTACTGTAGTAAATATTTGGCATGGTAGATATGGTAAAGTTAGTTTTAACTTATAATATCTAGGAAAAGAACAACATGGTTCATTAATTCTATATACAATCCCAAAATTTAGCAGTTTCAACCATTTATGGAGTCAAATAGATCTGGGGTGGAATCCTGAATGAATCATTTACCAGCTGGGTAGCCTTGGGCAATTTGATTAATCTCTCTGAGTCTCAAGTTTCTTCCGTATAAAGCACAGATTTCTGTCTATGGCATAAAAATGAGATAATACGTATAAAGTGCCTAGAATAGTAAGCACTTAGTAAATAGAAGTTACAACTAAATGTGAACTCCACGAAAGCAGAAACCTTGCCTGTTTTGTTCACCTTTCTATCTCAAGTACATAGATAAGTTGTATAAGTAAAGGATTTTTTTTCTCTGGCCAACAGTTCCAACTTCTTTCCATGGCCTTGTTACATTGTTTATCAAGTAGAAATCATTTCATTTGAGTTTCATGCCCTGTAACCTCCTCTGCTCATTAAAACAAGGAATGAACCATCTAAAAGATAAAAATCAGAGGGATAAACCCTGCATAGATCACTGATCCCTGGTAAATTAAAAGTTATGAGCATGAACTGAAGACAACCATGGCTCATGTGGAATAGGAGGATCCCTGATCACAAAACAGGTACCTCTGGAAGCTGTACTAACTACCTTTACAAAGGCCACGCCTTAGGTGAGCTTCTGCTTTGGTAAAAGTTTTCTAACAAACAAGCAGACTGGGTTTTAAGGGATTCCTGTGGAGTAGCTGAAATTCAGTCTAGTAGAGGAATAAAACAAAAAGAGGTTCTAGACAATTTTCCCCAAGTCAATCAGTGACCAAATTGAAATTATAACTCACATTGCTTAATTTTCCAATCGTTATTCATTATTGACCATACTTATTTGCTTCTTATATTGAGAAACAATCTGCTTAGTGGTATGAAGCAACATTAGAAAACAAGGTATATAACACATGTTCTCAATCTTCCTTCAAGGAATCCTTCCTTCAGGCTGAATTTGCAACATACCAGAAGAAATCTTACAAAGATCGATGATCAAAGCCTGCCCAGGGGTCCTGCTGCCCCAGATGGAGAATCAATTCTGGTTCATTTTCATATGAACCTACTTCTAGTGTGGCAAACAGTAATTGAGGATAAGATTATTCCATCCCAAACTGTACCAGATCTATGCCTAATCGATCATCTCTTATGAAATGAGTCAGTTTACTGGGTCTCTACATATGGCAGACACAAAATACAAAAAGATTCACACTCCAAAACAAAACTACTGAATTCCAATCTTCCTATAATTACAGAGAATTAATATGGCTATAGGTAAAGCTAAAGCCAATGAAGATATAAGACTGAAAAGCAGAAAAGAGAGGGGTATCTGCCAGAGTGGGGGGGTGGGGCGTGTCAAATCATAAATATGGAACCTGGTATTAATTGTTCTAAGTCCTTGATAGCACATGGTATATGACATGAACTCATCCAAATCACAGTGACTACTTTCCTCTTTCTCCATTCCCACTCCTGTGAGAAGGAAGACAGCAGGCTACAGGAAATAGGAGCATAGAGTTTATAAGAAGCATTACCACAGACAGAACTCGGGCTGAAACTTGGGTGTCTTGTTCTTTGTACTCAGGGTTGAATATACCAAGTTATAGAAGAGCTTTCATTTGATTCTAAATCTTCACTTTCATATCAGCTTGCTTGTAGCTCTTGAGATTTTAAGATTCTAAGAGCTAGTCTATCTAAATGCAAACAACAATAATAATAATGGTGTTTCTTTTCTTTACATATTAATATTAAGAAAGCATCCTTCTTTATGTTGCGGAAGTCAGGCAAACGATAATCAAGGTCTGTCTGGGCTTGAGGAGGAGTGGACTCCATTCAGAGATTGTGGGTTTGCTTCAATTTCCAGAGTATACCAAATAACTTCAGAGGATCACAGACAGCCTAATGCTAGTTCTTCTTGAGAAGTGGATGTGTACATGTGCATACAATGTATATTAGAAGTATATTAATGCAATTCTATCTCAACAGATTTAATTCTTAAATGCTACATATACTTGTTTAATCTCCCATTTTAAAAATAGAAAAGGTTAGATTATAACATCAGGTTAGCTCTCTTTGAAGCAGGTAATAATTAAGTTGATTCACTGTTGCAATTACTGTCAAATCCCCCTTAATTACCAGAGATTTTATAGCAGCTTCATTATATGTCTGCTGTAATGCATTGTGGCCCTAAGGAGAAGTGTTGCAGGAAATTCTGCATAGCATGGATAATTCTAACATGCAGTTACAGCTTCCAGCAAAAGCTTCTTCACTAAATTTATCTTTTTTTGACATTTCTCCCTGTTACCCAAGCAGTTAAATGAGGTAACAATACTAAAATACCGACCTAACTTTGAAAGTTACAATTGATTTCTCCATAGATATTAAAAACAAACAAAAAAATAGATGAAGGGATAAATTAGCCTTCCATAATTCCTGAAGAAGCATTAAATTATGTTTAATAATGAATTTAGATTATGGCATTCAAATAGGTGTGAGATCTATATCTAAATCACAGGTATACCTCACGTTTCTACTTCTTATGGATATTTCTTAATATGATAAGCAAGACAACATTATTGCTGAATCCCTAACAGATAATCTTGCAGAGAATTATCAACCACTTTTTATTTATCAATGATTTTTCAACTAATTTCTGGGAAAAGTAATCATTTAAAATAGGTCATTTTTAAGTTTCCATATCACTGCTTGTTTTCACTGGAAAAATCTTTACAAATCAGAGCCTCTAAATTGAGTAAAGTTCAAAACAGATAACTGAATAATGTCTCTCACAGATCTTTTTTTGACCAAGGAATTTACTCCACAGAATATATTAGATATATTAGATTCAGAAAGAGTTGCAGTGTCAATGACACTATTGGCAGCTGTGTTAACAGTTAAGGGCCTGGCTTTGTACAGCAATACAGTTATTAAATTTCTCCAGAGACCATGACTCATTAATCAAATATTCATACATCTCTGTAAATACACACTGAACAGAGAATACCCTCAGAGCTGAGTATCCCAATACAAGTGCTCTTTCATGTAACACTGACAAAATCCTGAGAACATGCGGTCATGTTTTGCATTTCTAATGCACTATGTACTCTTTAATACTCCATTTCCTAAAAACAGAACACAAATGATCTTACTGATGGCAAGTGTTAGAGGGTTACAATTAAAATTATTCCACTATTGCTTCATACCATCTTTTTTTAAAATGAGGACAGTGAATCAATTCTTCTGTTCTTTGTTTACCATCAAACAAGTAATTTTTTCCCAGGCGGATGAAGAAACCCAGGCCATGCTCCTATTAATACAAGAATTTGTATTAGCATGAAAACAACAAATCACTACTTAAACTAGGGAGGCCAAATAACTTAACATATTAGCAGACATGAACTTGCTATATTTTGCAAAGTCCTCAGTCTGTTTTCTACCACTGGGAGTTTTCCCCCTATTGTACAGTAACAAAAGGTCTTTCTCAATTGTGGTCTCTGGAAAATTGGGGTCTGAAAGCCAGGCAAAGAAGAGAGGGCTCAAACTGTCGCCTCATAAGGCTACTAAGATCAGACTCTTCACCTCAGGGTAAGTAGGATGCACTACTTGAAGGGAAGAGAGAAAAGGAGCATCTTACGAAAACTTCCCATCTATTTAGCAGTTTCTCAAACAACGGGAATCTGATTCTCAACGCCCGTAAAACATAAGCAAATCTGTCAAGTGTCTCTCATCTCTTCTTCAACCTCTTCAAACTGCCTGTGTCTTTGTTCCCAGTTTTCCAAAATTCTGGCTACATTAGGTCAAAGGCGACCCTTCGACAGCTGGCCCCATTTTCATCCCCATCCAGCCCAGCCTTCCTCCACTCTATGTGCCATTTTCACTAGCGCCTGCTTCTCGGTCCTTTGGAGCCTCTAACTCTCTACCCTCCAGGGAAAACTAGAACAGGCTTTGGAATCAGGAGAGGTTTAAATCCCAGATCTGCAAATTATCAACTGTGCTAACCTGGCAAGTTACTGTATCTGAAATGTCAGTTTCCTCATCTGTAAAAGATGATAAAAATAACTAATATCCCAGGATTTTTGTGTAGATTAAATGAAATAATATGTTTTTTATAAAATACTTGGTAAGTACCCAATAAATGGCAGCTGTTGCAATTGTTATCATCATTGCAATCATTAACCCTCTTTCTCTTCACACTGACTCAAACTTTTCTTTCCCTGACGATACTGATTCCCATCTAAACTCAACCAGCAGAGACTCCTCCTTCTATCTGAATCCCTCCCATTCGGGGGGGGGGGGTGTGGCGGTGAGGGTGGCTCTGCATTCCCGCTTCCAGGTGCTGCTCTGTCATCATCTCACACCCTCTCCTCCTGATGTGCATCCATCTACTTCAACACTAAAAATGCTCCAACTCCGGATTTCAGCCTGAACTTCTGCCTTGCCTATCATCCTCACGACCTTCTGTCATTCCGTTTCTCCCACTTCCCCACTTTAAAGCCTTTGGGAGCCTGGTAAAGTCTACGGGCCTATTCTCAATAAAATATTTTAAAATGTACATGAAAGGCACATGGTTACAAAGGGAATAGTTATGAAAATATTTTAAAATTTGATATATAGTAATATATTGGCTTCTTTATCAACACATTAGTAAGTCCTAGCAGCAAGTCCTACCGTAATTTCAAGGCAGTGTAAATATTTCAAGATAACCGCATTAACCATGGTACGGAAGAATTTATGATTTCTATGAGTTGCAAAGTCCTAGGTACTGCTAATATTACTATACTTTTTTGCCTACATTCTTAGTGGAAGGAAATGCTATGTTTTAGTTAGATGTTAGTGAAAATAAAGATGTAATTTTTTTCACATCCAAGTTCACAGACCCTTGAATTCTACTCATGGATTCATCAGGTTAAGAACCTCTACATTAAATGACTTACTGTTCCTCAGCCCCACCTAAATTCACTAAGTTCATCCATAGACTCTACAGAATTATATCAAAGTAAAACAGACTCTAAGGATAGGCCTTGAGAAATCTTCTTCAATTTTAAATCTTCATGTTTTGTTTTGTTTTGTTTTTTGCGGTACGCGGGCCTCTCACTGTTGTGGCCTCTCCCGTTGCGGACTACAGGCTCCAGACGCACAGGCTCAGCGGCCATGGATCACGGGCCCAGCTGCTCCGCGGCATGTGGGATCTTCCCAGACCGGGGCATGAACCCGTGTCCCCCGCATCGGCAGGCGGACTCTCAACCACTGCGCCACCAGGGAAGCCCAAATCTTCATGTTTTAAAGTGTTAGAACTAAACCCCAGTTCTTCTGACTTCTATACCCTTTGTTTCTTCCTTCATACATCCTTGCTCCTGTGGCTCTCCTCCCAGGCATCTACCTACCTAAATGTAAATTTCAGCCTGACCCTCAAGATCCTCAGTAATATAGCTTTGACATATGTTTCATTCTTATCATTTATTCTTCTATCCACATCATTGCAGGATGTTTATTATCATCATTCTCTCACTAAATGCCACCAGTGCTCCCTGGTCAGTAGAACAACCAAAAGCAGCCACATGTACCTCAAACGTGCCCTATGGGGATAACCCCCCACCCCAACTCCATTTTCATTTAGAAAACATGTCCACGGACCCTGTCTCTGAGTCTTTGTGCTGTTTCCTTATTAGCCCCACTACTTACTTCACCACTGCCTATATACCAGACTTTTAGGGTTCATCTCAAATGACACCTCCTCCATGAAGACATTCCTAATCTCCATAACCAGATGTGAGCTCTCTTTTGAAACCAAATACAATTTTATTTTATAGAATTTCTATTATAATTCTTCTCTTACCCTACAAAGTGTGACCATCTTTTGGTGTATTTTCCCCACCCTTAAGTAAATTTCTAAGCTTCCTGACACAAGTGTCACTTTTTTACCTCAAGGTATTCTACAGAGCCTGACAGACACTCAATATTGGAGTGGAATTAAGAAGTTTTAGGGGTTTTGATTTTTTTTCTTTTCTTTTCTAACTCTTGTTCTTCAATGCCAGTTCCAAAAACAAAAAACAAAAAACCTACTCTTAAAGCCTTTTCAAATATTAAGACAGAGATGAATGAAATCTTCACAACAGTTTTAAAGGCTACCACTTATTGAGTACTCACTATGTGCCAGGCGTTATTTCTAAGTGTTTTTGCATGTTTCCTCACTTAATCCTCACAATAGCCCGATGTGATAGTTACTATTACCCATATTTTATAGATAAAGTTACTTGCTCAAGGCCATGTACATAGCTAGTAAGTGCTAAAGTCACAATTTGAGCAGAGCCAGTCTGACTCTATAGTTTAACCAGTTCATTTATGCCATCTTCACGGTGGAACACTGGAGCTTGACAGGGAAATTAAGTATCTGTTTTTCCCTAAATATAAGGATTCATAATTTTTTCCAAACTAGCAGTATTAAGTGAATATGTAAAGTCTTAGTTTTGAAACACTTGTTCTGGCTGTAATCTAGTGTAATTTGATATGTTCTTTTACAATATGACCATACCTATATGACCTATGTTTTGCATGTTTTATTCCTTTGCAAACAAGTATCTTTGGTGTTTGGAGCCAACTTCATACTATGTGGAAATTCAATAACACTTTATGTTTTAAAAATAAAGACTGAAAAAAAAAGAAGAAAAATTTTGCAGAAATTGACAAGCTGAAATTAATATGAAAATACAAGGTATTCAGAATTGCCAAAATTATCTTGAAAAAGAACAAAGTTAGAGGACTCACTTCTCAATTTCAAAATTTACTACAAAGCTATAGTAATCAAGATAGCATGGTACTGGATAAAAAACAGGACCTACTGTACAGCACAGAGAACTATATTCAATATCCTGTGATAAACCATAATGGAAAAGAATATGAAAAAGAATGTATAGAGATGTATAACTGAATCACTTTGCTGTACAGCAGAAACTAACACAACACTGTAAATCAACTATACATCATATACATATGGCATGAGGGTAGACATATAGATAAATGGAATAGAATTGAGGGTCCAGAAATAAACTCTTACATTTATGGTCAATTAATTTTCAATAAGAATGCCAAGACCATTCAATGGGGAAAGAATAGTCTTTTCAAGAAATGGTGCTGGGACAACTGGACGTCCACATGCAAAAGAAGGAATTTGGACACCTATCTCACACCATATACAAAAATCAATTCAAAATGGATTTAAAAACCTAAATGTAAGAGCTAAAACTATAAAACTCTTAGAAAGAAGTACATAAATCTTTGTGATAGTGGATTAAGCAATGGTTTCTTAAATATGACACCAAAAGCACAAGCAACCAAATAAAAAATAGATAAATTGGACTTTATTGGTGTTTCAAAGGATACCATCAAGAAAGTAAAAAAATCCACAGAATGGGAGAAAATGTTCTTAAATCATGTATATCTGATAAAGGACTTGTATTCAGAATATGCAAAGAACTCTTATAACTCAATACATATAAAGACAAATAAGCAATTTTAAAACGATCAAAGGACTTGAATACACACTTCTCCAAAGAAGATATACAAATGGCCACAAGCATATGAAAAGATGCTAAACATCCTTAGTCACTAAGAAAATGCAAATCAAAACCAGAATAATGTACCATTTTACACACATTGGATGGTTAAAATTAAAGACAATAACAAGGGTTGGTGAGGAAGTAGAAAAATTGGAACCTTCATACATTGTTAATGGAATTGCAAAATGGTGCAGCCACTTTGGAAAACAATTTGGCAGTTCCTTAATTAGCTAAACACAGAGCTACCATATGACCAGCAATTCCATTCCTAAGCATATTCCCAGAAGAAAGGAAAACAAACGTCCACATAAAATCATATACACAAGTGTTCACAGAAGTGTTATTTGTAATAGCCAAAAAGTAGGAACAACCAAAATATCCATCAACTGATAAATAAACAAAATGTAGTATATCCATCTAATAAAATATTATTCGGTCACAAAAAAGAATGAAGTGCTGATACATGCTACAATGTGGATAAATCTGAAAACATTATGTTAAGTGAAAGGAGTCAGCCACCAAAGGCCACATATTATATGATTCCATGTATATGAAATGTCTGGAATAGGCAAATCCACACAAACAGAAAGTAAATTAGTTAATAGGTACAGGGTTTCTTTTTGGAGTAATGAGAATATTCTGAAATTTGAGAGTGGTGATCACTGTATAACTCTGCAAATATATCTAAAACCAATGAACTGTACACTTGAAAAGGGTGAATTACATCTCAATAGTTATTTTTTTTAAAAAACATGATACCACTTCATGCCCACTAGGATGGCTATAAATCAAAAAGACATTAGACTTTCATATAATCTGATACTCCTAAATGACCTTTAATATTATAAAACTTGGACTTTGGAACATCGGCTGACAGAGAAGCACTATGAGCTCTGAGCTGATGCTGTGTGCCAGCTAATACCACAATCTTTGTGTAGCAGCTTATACAATATTGGATTTTATATTTCATTTCCCCTTATTTTGTAAACATGACAGGAAAATAGAAAAAAGAAAGTGCTAAAACTCACGGTAAGAAATGTAGGTCTCAAATTTCGTATAATTAACATAAAGATAGAAATAATCATCAGCCTCAATGAAATGCTCACTGGACTTTAAGTCAATCAACTGTATGTTTGACTATAAAAGAACAAAAATAAAGAACATCTATGAGATGCTAGTATTATAAGATTATATCAAGACTATATGATTAAAATAATTTTATAATGTTTTTAATATTTCCATAATATTTTATACTCTCTGGGACAGAACCTTCCTTAAAATATTGTTTGAAAGCATCTATGGCTCAGTTCCTTCACATTCAGCTGTTTTAAGTGTTTACAGGAACATATTATGTACAAAAATAAGAGTCTCTCTCTAGGTCTCTCTCTCTCTAGACATGGGCTGGTAGCCACAAAACTGGCCAAGCACAGTGAATCAGGTTTAGGAACCAGATAAAAGACACAGGAAAGACTACATGCAAGTCAGAGAGACAATGTCACTACACAAATCAAAAGTTGAAAGACTGATAAGTGGTGGCTCTCTCCATCAAATAGAGTGCAGTTAAATTTAAAAAATAAGAATCAAAATTCAACCTATTAAACACAAAATAGAAGACAATATAGACAAGTGAAAATACTATGTTGAGGTAGCAGAGGTGTAGGGTGGACTTTTTTCTATGATATCTAGTTAAAGTAACTCGGAAATAACTTAAATATGTATGTGTGTATCTCTCCATTAAAACTCCCTGATAACTTACTAGATAGAGTCCTAACTATGGACTCTCCTGACCTGCACCATTATAGGATCATCCAAGTCTCAGGACTCCTTAATTGTCTCCTTAATCCCATACCTAATTCCCCATCTTAGATTCATTAGCTATAATTTGATACAACTGAATTGATCAGAACAGTGCTGTATAAATAGCAAGTAGCTACAAGGATGCCACATTGTACAACTCCAGGAGTGCCATTCATATTACACTGAAAACAGTGCCCCCCTGGAGGTGTGCAACATGGCAGCCACATACCTTTTGGTATCAGTCAGTATTTACTTTCTCCCAATGCCTACATCAAATTTCAAATCATCCCAGGGACTTCCGTGGTGGTCCAGTGGTAAAGAATCCACCTCCCAATGCAGGGAACGCAAGTTCGATCCCTGGTCGGGGAACTAAGATCCCACATGCCGCAGGGCAAATAAGCCTGTGTGCCACAAACTACAGAGACCACGCGTTCCGGAGCTGACAAACCCTGGGGCCCGCACACGACAACTAAAGAGAAGCCTGTGCAGCACAACTAGAGAGAGGCCCACGCACCGCAACAAAAGATCCCACATGCCACAACTAAGATCCAATGCAGCCAAAAAAAAGAAAGGAATAAATTAAATATATATATTTTTAATTTAAATCATCCCAGCCTTCAAGCCTTTTAAATTCATACTTTTTACCTGTGTCAGTTTGATATGGTGTATTTGCCTAGACACACTCAAAACTTGCTGTCAATAATTCTCTCATCCATTTGTTATCAGACTTCTATTGGACTTCTAACTTTCCTTTCTTTACCTTTCCTGCTTATAAAATAACTTCTTTTAAAACCCATGAATTCCCAATTCTTATTATATTGTCTTAGTATAAAATATAAGTATTATATTTATACTTATTAACTTAATTTTCAATAACATTATAAATGAAAGATAATTCTCTGTAGAATTTTTTTGTGATTCATTCTTGAATGACAGCAGTATCTGGACTATTGACTTAAAATAGGGGAAAACTGAGTTTCTAAATTTCTGGAGGAATTGGTTAGAAGGTAGCACAATAATTTTTCTACCTAATACAAACATGTATTCTCCACTTTTAGCATATTTTTCTTTTTCTTTTTTTTTTTAAAGTCTTTATTGAATTTGTTCCAATATTGCTTCTGTTTTTATGTTTTGGTTTTTTGGTCCCGAGGCATGTGGGATCCTAGTTCCCCGACCAGGGATCAAACCCACACCCCCTGCATGGGAAGGCGAAGTCTCAACCACTGGTCCACCAGGGAAGTCCCTAGCATATTTTTCTTATTGTGAGAAAATAAGTGAAACTTTATAGTAGTTGTGAATGTTTTGGGCCATTGCTTGCCACCAATAATGTTGAGGACTTCTGCAATAATGACTCTAAATATAATATTTTCCAAAGTTTATAGGCAAAGAGAAAGTCTTTATATAACCATGAAAACCACACAAAAATGCTTCAGATTTCTAAACTGACTTAAGATTCAAACTATAAAATGATAGGAAAAAAAAATAAAAAAAATAAAATGATAGGAAATTTATATTTTAGAATCAATAGGATGTTTCCAATTTTTCCTTGTCTGATGTTTCATCTTTTCAATTCAGTACCTCAAGATATTCAGTCTAAATGCTCAACTGAATATAGTACTATTAAATTGTGGTTGATTGACAATAGTGAGGCTATAATAAATATTACTGGTTAAGTATTTATTCTCCTAAAATTTTTCGAAAGACACTTGCTCTTCTTTTTATAGAAAATAATAATCCATTATCCTTTCTAAGAAATTGTCTCTGTCAATATATTCTGGATATCTTCATTTCACTATTATTTTAAATTCTCAATCTCCTCCTCATCTTATGTCTGTTTCAATAGAATTCATATAGTGATTTAATATTTTCAAGTGTTTTTTCATTATCTGTTCTTCCTATTGTGTCCTGTTTTTGGAAAATCCTTTATACTGTTTTCATGATTGTGTATGAAAATATAGTCAAGACTTAGATGTACAATGCAAGCTACTGAAAGTGTCCTGTGATAAACCATGAAAATAAATCTTTCTTCTAGTAGCAAAGAAATTAGCAGAGAAAAGGAAAAAAAAAAGACTCAATTAGTACGATTTGACCAGAAATACAGTGCTTTCTGGCATGGAATAAGAGAAAGTAACAAGAGATCTCTAAAAAAGAGAGATTTCTGACCTAAAATTGGACAGACGATACAGATGTCATTTTTGCTATTTTGTTTCCATTCTCCTAAAAATAAGATGACATTAACATATATATTTTTAGATACGTTTGCCCTTGGACAATGCTAAATCCTAAGGTTAACAGAATTTTTAATCCTCTAAAGTTGTCTTCTCACTAATACAAATTCAATGGGGTTGGTTTAACGTAAAAACAGAAAAATGGATACCTCTGAGAAATTCTTTTGCATAGACTTACACTATAAAGGATCTTTTCATTCAGTCATTCACCAAATGATGACTCTCTAGATTGCCTGCTGGTGGTTAATACATTGACAAAAGGGGATTCAAAGTGTCAAATTTTATGAAAAAGAGAGAAAAGAAACCTTTGCCACCAAAAAGTCACATCAAAAATTTTTTAAATTCATTTCTGAAATGTTAATGGTAAAATCTAGTATCTTAATATTGATGTCCAAATGGAGGATCCTCCTATCATAATTCTAATAGAACACCCATCTTAGAATCTTGTCCTTTTTTACTTTCCTTTATTCCAGGCTGAAAGAGATCATCCAATAGCTTTATTGACTGAGTTTACTGGCTGTCAGAACTTTAAATGAAATCTGTGTTCAAAACAAAGTCTGAAACCTCTATTCTAAATCTAATGATGTAGTTTTGTTTGCTGTCTTTCCAATAAAAGATTAGCACAACTTCTGGCTGGTCCTTGGCTGAAGCTGATTTTTTTATTATTAATAGGCAAGATAAATCCATCAGCCTATCTCTCAATTTTCATGAATGCATGCATTCATTCATACATATTGTTGAATACTTTTTATATGCATATTATCGTAATAATTTCTGATCCTAACCATTTATTCTCAGTCATGGGGATGATTGTATTGTAAGATCTGTCTTGTCTGTGCAATATTCTGAGTATTTTCAATATAATGCAATGTAAAGGAAGTTTCTCCCTCCTCTCACCTCAACTTTGTCCAGGTGTAATTTTGTCTCATCCCCAAATATGCTGTGAAAATAACAGAATGCTATCCTGTAATTCTAAGCTTGTATATAGTCCTTGTAAGAGAACACTTACAGTCAGTTCTGATTTGTTTGAAGATATGGTGCTCTCATTTGATGTGTTTGTTGTAGAATCCTGTGACTACTGCAGGTGTATAGGAACAACAAATTGCAGTACTTTAGACGAGGGAGCTTCAGTGTATAAAATCAGGCATACCACTGGCTTCTCGTTGTACCTGTACTGCTTTCGCATTCTACGAAAATCAGTACCATACTTAACTTGTCCAGATTTCATTTAGGGTAAAGGAAAATTTTAGATTACTGACTATTTTTTGAATTCAATAAACTATCTTCACCAGGAAATGCCAAACCTGATTTCTCTCATCAGGCATACCAAAGCAATCTATCTGCCCACCCTCTTTCAGTTTTGCATGTAACTCTAAACCTAACAAATAGGCTTCCTGAAGGAAAAAAATCAATGACTTTAAATGATACACAATTTTATGTCTTTATAAGTCACCTTTTCACACTGAAACATGGAAGCCTCATAAAATAAGTTAATGCTTGCTTTCAAAGCAACAATATTATTTGCCTTCACTATAAATAAACAGAATTCATTTGAGACAATGATTTTTCAAATGAAAGGATTAAAATAATCTCATTAAAACCAAAACAAAGGCATTTTATGTTCTTACATCTTTATTAAAGTACTTATTTTATAAACCTGGCTCAATAATAACTCATACTTTTATATCACAAATTTGCCTTTAAGTAATACATAATACACTTAAGGCAGATTTACCTTATAGATGGCCTCAGCTTCTAAACACCAGTGCACTGATTTATACAAATAGCAAAAATCACATGGAGGAGCATCTACTGATATCTTTCCTGGTACTTATCTTTAGATTTTAAAACTGCATAATAAGTAGAGTTTCCATAAAATTTCATTTTTGAGATAGGAAACAAACAATTTTGCCTTAATCTGTTAGGTTGGATGTAGTTATTATTAATAACATAAGCTTTAAATCAGTGGGGAAAACTAATACTTTACCTTCACCCCTCAGACAAGGCTCAACAGCAAGCAAAATGAGGAGCCATTATAAAATCATATTGCTAAGTATTACCTTAACTCAAAATTCTGCTTATGTAATTGTATCATATCACAGCTAAAAATTACTATTTAATATATCAAGATACATCCAAAAGCATCCTTTGGTTGCATTAGTATCAGGAGGCTTAGGCAGCACTGAAGATTCATTCTCTGCTCTTCTGGTCATTAGTATAAACTGAAGCTTTTGAAACTATTTGGTGATCCTACTTTGGGGCCCAGTATCACAAAACCTTCAGGAGAATACTGAACCCAGGTGGAAGAATTTGAAGACTGGAAGACTTGCAGTTAAGGTAGAGTTATCATTAGCAGATCTTAGGGAAACAGGAATGCAGCCAGAATCACTTGATATTTATTAGAAATCAAAATTCAATGAATCATTTCTTTTTCAAAAAAATATCTTTAAAACTTGTATATTTTCAAATGTTCTTTTTTTAAAGAACATATAAAATTAAGGTATTTGTGAAAATAAACCAGTTTCAAGTATACTTGTTTCTCTTCATTTTGCTTCCTTCGAAGGATTTCTTCTCATCAAGCACAAATGTGCTAATCTTTACAGCAAGACAAACTCTTCTGTGCTAAATCTTTTTAATCTTTTCTTTTCATCCTCTGAGAAAAGGTCTCCTTCATTGGTTATAGTAGATGTAAAATCATAGTCTCTGGAATGACCATTTACAAAAGTAAATAAGGGATATTTCTCCTTAGAAGAAATTTTCAGCATCTGTAACAGAAAGAACAGAAGAATCCCTTATTGGATGCAATAGTGCACAGTAGGACCACATGATGAAATCTAATGTTTTAGCCCTGAATTTCTCTTGTTAGCTTCTCTCATTTACATTTATCCAGTGCTACTGCTTTACTGTTCTGGCTAAAAGACAAAAGTTGATCAGCATTGTATAGTTTATTTATCGCTAAATACCTACTTCCCCATTAGGATTAGACCATCAGAAATTAACTATATTATCATTCCTACCCAAAACCCCCAAAAGTAAAGTCTTCTGATCACATTCGCTTGAAGGCTTACTAGTGAGTTAAGATTTATCTTCTATTGGTGGTAAAAGACAATAAAACAAAATGGTATCACTGATTATGGTAAAATACTGTAAATGACTGTTTAGTACCATAATACAGAAAAAAAAAATTAAACTAAGTCAAAAGGTGCATTCTAATCTCACTTCTACAACTTAACTTTGATGTGATCTTTGACAAATCACTCTAACTGAGTATCACCTATAAAACTGGGCAAAAGTTATCCAATCTCCTTATCTCAGAGAAATGTTAGGATGACCAAAAGCAATAAAAAGTTGTTTTTTAAAATCAAGTTTGGTCTTTTCAAAGATTTCTATATTAAAAAAATATATTTCTGCAATAATCTAGTTAAGATGAAAAACAGTATTTTTATACACAGTAACAATCCACACTTTACATATTACCTTCTAAAGTTACATTACACAATTTAGAAGTAAAATAAGTAATACCTGGAATTTTGTGAGAATACCGACAACCTTTATATAACCTCTGTCAATTTGGCATTCGTTGACAAGCCCACAACCCATTCTAAACCATTTAAATATTTCTGTTAAACAAAGTCTATTAAAAAATTAAAACAATTTTCATTTTAAGGTGAATAAAAATTTTTGAGTGAAGGGTGTTTTTATAGAAATAAACATTTCTATAGGTAACCAGGACTTATAAGAAGGATTCTGAAAAGTTTATGTGAGTTACAAAGAATGCTGAAAAAATATCAATAGTACTTATACATCATTAATCATGATCAATTAAATATAATTTAAGGATAATTTTAGCAGTAAAAACTAAATTCTCCCAAATGTTGATATTCAACTGAAGGCTCATCAAATTCTTATATATTACATTTATAGGTTCTCTTGGCTAAAATAAATATGTAGCCCTAGGATACAGATACAATGTTAAATTTAAAATATTTCAATGAGACAGTTAATACGAAATCCATTTTCTAACTGAGTGGAAATGAACCATTTAAAAACAATCAAGTACTTAAAAAACCAGATGTGATGAAATATGATTGATCCTATAATTCATATTGTGCTCCTACTTTTTACACTTCTCAAATTTATTTAACTTACATTCTAAAAAAAAAAAGTAGAGAGAAGGGCAAAAATGTGGAAATGAAAAGTAAGAGACAGAGGGGGCCAGCATCTGATCAATCATCTTTCACCTCTAGCCAATGGCTGGAATACAGTCCAAAATTGTTACCATTTTATATTCATTTAACATCACTTATAAAAGTCCAGTATCTAACAAGCAGGTATCATTGTATCATTTTCAACTCAACACGCAGAGCTAACATTATCATCTCTTCATCCTTTCTTTCAAAATCAAGATGCCTTTCAAATGCTTTTCAAAGCTCTAAGCAACATATCAAGAATTTTTTAGACTTTTTTTAAAGAATAACCATTGATTTGAACTTTTATTAGAAGGGAAAAGTTTAGTTTTCTTTTTTATACTACAAAATAGGATGCATTGTCAAAACATTAAGGTCCCTCCATAATGGATAATATAAAATCTACACACAAAAAATTCCAAATTAGGTTATCTATATGACTTGGGGTATTATATCAATTGAGATATTATACAAAATAAAGATAATGAAAGACATTTAATAACTTGGGGAAATATTTAATATTTTGTTGTATTTCCTTCTAGACTTTTTAAAGTACATGTTTAAAATTACTTTAACAAAACTGAAATTAAATTTTATATATAGTGTTTATCCTGTTTTTCCTTTAACATTACATAATAAATACTGAACTACAATCCTGCAGCCTGTGGAATGAAAACCACTTTCACAGAAAGATAGACAAAATGAAAAGGCAGAGGACTATGTACCAGATGAGGGAATAAGATAAAACCCCAGAAAAACAACTAAATGCAGTGGATAGAGGTAACCTTCCAGAAAAATAATTCAGAATAATGACAGTGAACATGGTCCTAGACCTTGGAAAAAAAATGGGAGGCAAAGATTGAGAAGATGCAAGAAATGTTTAACAAAGACCTACAAGAATTAAAGAACAAACAAACAGAGTTGAACAATACAACATCTGAAATAAAAAATACACTAGAAGGAATCAATAGCAGAATAACTGAGGTAGAAGAACGGATAAGTGACCTGGAAGACGGAATGGTGGAATTCACTGCCACAGAACAGAATAAAGAAAAAAGAATGAAAAGAAATGAAGACAGCCTAAGAGACCTCTGGGACAACATTAAATGCACTAACATTCACATTATAGGAGTCCCAGAAGAAGAGAGAGAGAAAGGACCAGAGAAAATATTTGAAGAGATTATAGTCAAAAACTTCCCTAACATGGGAAAGGAAACAGCCACCAAGCCCAGGAAGTGCAGAGAGTTCCAGGCAGGATAAACCCAAGGAGAAACACGCCAAGACACATAGTAGTCAAATTGGCAAAAATTAAACACAAAGAGAAATTATCGAAAGCAGCAAGGGAAAAACAACAAATAACATACAAGGGAACTCCCATAAGGTTAACAGCTGATCTTTCAGCAGAAACTCTACAAGCCAGAAGGGAGTGGCATGATATATTTAAAGAGATGAGAGGGAAGAACCTACAACCAAGATTACTCTACCTGGCAAGGATCTCATTCAGATTCTATGGAGAAATCAAAAGCTTTACAGACAAGAAAAAGCTAAGAGAATTCAGCACCACCAAACCAGCTCTACAACAAATGCTAAAGGAACTTCTCTAAGTGGGAAACACAAGAGAGGAAAAGGAACTACAAAAACAAACCCAAAACAATTAAGAAAATGGTAATAGGAACATACATGTCGATAATTACCTTAAATGTGAATGGATTAAATGCTCCAACCAAAAGACACAGGCTTGCTGAATAGATACAAATACAAGACGCATATATATGCTGTTTTATATAAGAGACCCACTGCAGACCTACGGACACATACAGACTGAAAGTGAGAGGATGAAAAAATTTTCCATGCAAATGGAAATCAAAAGAAAGCTGGAGTAGCAATACTCATATCAGACAAAACAGATTTTAAAATAAAGAATGTTACAAGAGACAAGAAAGGATACTACATAATGACCAAGGGATCAATCCAAGAATATATAACAATTATAAATATACATGCACCCAACAAAGGAGCACCTCAATACATAAGGCAAATGCTAACAGCTATAAAAGAGGAAATTGACAGTAACACAGTAATAGTGGGATAATCTAACACCTCACTTACATCAGTGCACAGATTATCCAGACAGAAAATAAATAAGAAAACACAAGCTTTAAATGACACAACAGACCACACAGATTTAATTGATATTTATAGGACATTCCATCTGAAAACAGCAGATTATACTTTCGTCTCAAGTGCGCACAGAACATTCTCCAGGATAGATCACATCTTGGGTCACAAATCAAGTCTTGGTAAATTTAAGAAAATTGAAATCTATCAAGCATCTTTTCCGACCACAATGCTATGAGAATAGAAATAAATTACAGGGAAGAAAACATAAAAAACACAAACACATGGAGGCTAAACAATAATTACTAAATAACCAAGAGATCACTGAAGAAATCAAAGAGGAAGTCAGAAAGTACCTAGAGACAAATGACAATGAAAACACAATGATCCAAAACCTACGGGATGCAGCAAAGGAAGTTCTAAGAGGGAAGTTTACAGCAATAAAATCCTACCTCAGGAAACAAGAAAAATCTCAAATAAACAATCTAAACTTACACCTAAAGGAATCAGAGAGAGAAGAACAAACAAAACCCAAAGTCAGCAGAAGGAAAGAAATCATAAAGTTCAGAGCAGAAATAAATGAAATAGAAACAAACAAAACAATAGCAAAGATCAATAAAACTAAAAGCTGGTTCTTTGAGAAGATAAACAAAATTGACAAATCTTTAGCCAGACTCATCAAGAAGAAGAGGGAGAGGACTCAAATCAATAGAATGAGAAATGAAAAAGGAGAAGTTACAATGGACCCCAAAGAAATAAAAGCATCATAAGAGACTACTACAAGCAACTCTATGCCAATAAAATGGACAACCTGGAAGAAATGGATAAATTCTTAGAAAAGCACAACCTTACCAGACTGAACCAGGAAGAAATAGAAAATATAAACAGACCACTCACAAGCACTGAAATTGAAACTGTGATTAAAAATCTTCCAACAAACAAAAGCCCAGGACCAGATGGCTTCACAGGCAAATTCTATCAAACATTTAGAGGAGAGCTAACACCTATCTTTCTCAAACTCTTCCAAAATATAGCAGAGGAAGGAACACTCCCAAACTCATTCTACGAGGCCACCATCACCCTGATACCAAAACCAGACAAAGATGTCACCAAAAAAGAAAACTACAGGCCAATATCACTGATGAATATAGATGCAAAAATCCTCAACAAAATTCTAGCAAACAGAATCCAACAGCACATTAAAAGGATCATACACCATGATAGTGGGATTTATCCCAGGAATGCAAGGATTCTTCAGTATATGCAAATCAATCAATGTGATATAGCTGATTCACTTTCTTATACAGCAGAAACTAACACAAAATTGTAAAGCAATTATACTCCAATAAAGATGTTAAAAAAAATCAAAGTGATACACCAATATTAACAAACTAAAGAATAAAAACCATATGATCATCTCAATAAATGCAGAAAAAGCTCTTCACAAAATTCAACACCTATTTATGATTAAAAACTCACCAAGGGGCTTCCCTGGTGGCGCAGTGGTTGAGAGTCCGCCTGCCGATGCAGGGGACGCGGGTTCGTGCCCCGGTCTGGGAGGATCCCACATGCCGCGGAGCGGCTAGACCCGTGAGCCATGGCTACTGGGCCTGCGCGTCCAGAGCCTGTGCTCCGCAACGGGAGAGGCCACAGCAGTGAGAAGCCCACGTAATGCAAAAAAAAAAAAAAAAAAAAAAAAAAAAAAAAAAACTCACCAGGGAGTGGGCACAGAGGGACCCTACCTCAACATAATAAAGGCCATATATTACAAACCCACAGCAAACACCATTCTCAATGGTGAAAAACTGAAAGCATTTCCTCTAAGATCAGAAACAAGACAAGGATGTCCACTCTCACTACTATTATTCAGCATAGTTTTGGAAGTCCTAGCCATGGCAATCAGAGAAGCAAAAGAAACAAAAGGAATACAAATTGGAAAAGAAGAAGTAAAATTGTCATTGTTTGCAGATGACATGATACTATACATAGAGAATCCTAAAGATGCCACCAGAAAACTACTAGAGCTAATCAATGAATTTGGTAAAGTAGCAGGATACAAAATTAATGCACAGAAATCTCCTGCATTCCTATACACTAATGATGAAAAATCTGAAAGTGAAATTAAGAAAACACTCCCATTTACCACTGCAACAAAAAGAATAAAATATCCAGGAATAAACCTATCTAAGGAGACAAAAGACCTGTATGCAGAAAATTATAAGACACTGATGAAAGAAATTAAAGATGATACAAAGAGATGGAGAGATATACCATGTTCTTGGATTGAAAGAATCAACACTGTGAAAATGACTATATGACCCAAAGCAATCTACAGATTCAATGCAATCCCCATCAAACTACCACTGGCATTTTTCACAGAACTAGAACAAAAAATTGCACAATTTGTATGGAAACACAGAAAACCCCATATAACCAAAGCAATATTGAGAAAGAAAAACGGAGCTGGTGGAATCAGGCTCCCTGACTTCAGACTATACTACAAAGCTACAGTAATCAAGAGCGTATGGTACTGGCACAAAAACAGAAATATAGATCAATGGAACAGGATAGAAAGCTCAGAGATAAACCCATGCACCTATGGTCACCTTATCTTTGATAAAGGAGGCACGAATATACAATGGAGAAAAGAGAGCCTCTTCAATAAGCGGTGCTGGGAAAACTGGACAGCTACATGTAAAAGAATGAAATTAGAACACTTCCTAACACCATACACAAAAATAAACTCAAAATGGATTAAAGACCTAAATATAAGGCCAGACACTATCAACCTCTTAGAGGAAAACATAGGCAGAACACTCTATGACATAAATCACAGCAAGGTCCTTTTTGATCCACCTCCTAGAGAAATGTAAATAAAAACAAAAATAAACAAATGGGACCTAATGAAACTTAGAAGCTTTTGCACAGCAAAGGAAACCATAAATAAGACCAAAAGACAACCCTCAGAATGGGAGAAAATATTTGCAAATGAAGCAACTGACAAAGGATTAATCTCCAAAATTTACAAGCAGTTCATGCAGCTCAATATCAAAAAAACCAAACAACCCAATCCAAAAATGGGCAGAAGACCTAAACAGACATTTCTCCAAAGAAGATATACAGATTGCAAACAAACACATGAAAGAATGCTCAACATCATTAATCGTTAGAGAAATGCAAATCAAAACTACAATGAGATATCATCTCACACCGGTCAGAATGGCCATCATAAAAAAATCTACAAACAATAAATGTTGGAGACGGTGTGGAGAAAAGGGAACCCTCTGGCACTGTTGGTGGGAATGTAAATTGATAGAGCCACTATGGAGAGCAGTATGGAGGTTCCTTAAAAAACTACAAATAGAACTACCATATGACCCAGCAATCCCACTACTGGGCATATACCCTGAGAAAACCATAATTCAAAAAGAGTCATGCACCACAATGTTCCTTGCAGCTCTATTTACAACAGCCAGGACATGGAAGCAACCTAAGTGTCCATCAACAGATGAATGGATAAAGATGTGGCACATATATACAATGGAATATTACTCAGCCATATAAAGAAATGAAATTGAGGTATTTGTAGTGAGGTGGATGGACCTAGAGTCTGTCTTATAGAGTGAAGTCAGAAAGAGAAAAACAAATACTGTATGCTAACACATATATATGGAATCTAAAAAAAGAAAAAAAAAAGGTCATGAAGAACTAGGGGCAAGACAGGAATAAAGACACAGACCTACTAGAGAATGGACTTGAGGATACGGGGAGGGGGAAGGGTAAGCTGGGACAAAGTGAGAGAGTGGCATGGACATATATACACTACCAAATGTAAAACAGATAGCTAGTGGGAAGCAGCCGTATAGCACAGGGAGATCAGCTCGGTGCTTTGTGACCACCTAGAGGCGTGGGATAGGGAGGGTGGGAGGGAGGGAGATGCAAGAGGGAAGAGATGGGGGGATATATGTATATGTATAACTGATTCACTTTGTTATAAAGCAGAAACTAACACACCATTGTAAAGCAATTATACTCCAATAAAGATGTTTAAATAAATAAATAAAATAAAATAAAATAAAAAAGTCACAGGGACGTATTGTACAGCATGGGGAATATAGTCTATAATATTTTAATTACTCTGTATGGTGACAGATGGTAACTGGACTTATCATGGTGATCACTTCATAATGTGTAAAAATACTGAATCACTGTGTTGTACAATTGAAACTAGTCTAGTATTGTATGTCAATTATAATTCAATTTTAAAAAGAAAAAATACAATTATTAAAAAAATAAAGAAAAAAGATTAGAAGGAAATGAATTGTAGTGCTAATCTAAAATGGCAGCATCCTAGGTGAAAGACCTATACACTGAAAACTATAAAACATTGATAAAGGAAACTGAAGATGATTTAAAGAAATGGAAAGATATCTCATGCTGTTGGATTGGAAGAATTAATATTGTTAAAAGGCTGTACTACTCAAAGCAATCTACAGATTTAATGCAATCCCTATCAAATTATCCAAGACATTTTTCACAGAACTAAAACAAATAATACTAAAATTTATATGGAACCACAAAAGACCCAGAGTTGCCAAAGCAATCCTGAGGGAAAAGAACAAAGCTGGAGGCAAAACCCTCCCAGACTTCAGACAATACTACAAAGCTACAGTAATCAAAACAGCATGGCATTGGCACAGAACAGACACATAGATCGATGGAACAGAATAGAGAGCCCAGAAGTAAACCCACACACCTACTGTCAATTAACCTATAACAAAGGAAGCAAGAATATACAATGGAGAAAAGACAATCTCTTCAGCAAGTGGTGCTGGGAAAGATGGACACCCTCACATAAATCAGTGAAATTAGAACACTTCCTCAAACCATATACAAAACAAAATCAAAATGTCTTAAAGACCTAAATACAAGACATGACACCATAAAACTCCTAGAAGAGAACATAGACAAAACATTCTTCAACATAAATCATAGCAATATTTTCTTAGATCAGTCTCCCAAGGCAAAATAAATAAAAGCAAAAGTAAACAAATGGGACCTAAACAAACTTATAAGCTTTTGCACAGCAAAGGAAACCATCAACAAAATTAAAAGACAACCTACAGAATGGGAGAAAATATCTGCAAACAATGCACCTGACAAGGGGTTAATATCTAAAATATACAAACAGCTCATACAACTCAGTATCAAATAAAACAAACAACCCAATCAAAAAATGGGGAGAAAACCTAAATAGCTGTTTCTTTAAAGAAGACATACCGATTGGCCAACAGGTACATGAAAAGATGTTCAACATCTGTACCTCAATAAATAAATAAACAAACAACAGGGTCCTACTGTATAGCACAGGGAACTATATTCAATATCCTGTGATAAACCATAATGGAAAATAATACAAAAAAGAATATATATATGTACAACTGAGAATATACATGTATAAAAGAATATATATACATATATATGTACAACTGTACAGCAGAAATTAATGTAACATTGTAAATCAACTATACTTCAAAAAATTCAAGAAATAAATACATTTTTAAAAATGTAGTATACTGTAAAATGTACTACTATTTAGCAGTTTAAATGAATAAGCTAGACCAACATGAATAGATGTAATCTCCAAGTCACTATCAAATGAAAAAGCAAGTTGCAAAATGATACATACATTTTTATATGAATATATAATTAATGACAAGTTTAAGAACATACAAAAAAACAGAGTGTATGTTGTTTACAGATACATCAAGTATACTAATTTACACTAATTTAGGATAGTGGCTACCACTGGGAAGGAAATAAGGGAATAAGATTGGGGAAGGGTAATACACTTCGATTATATAATTATATACGTGGGGTATTTTTTTTCTCCCTTAAGCTTAGAGGTAGCACATGGCTATTTATTATTCTATCCTTTATATTTCTGTATGCTTGAAATTTTTAAAAACTAATTTAATAAAATGAACATATTGCAAAGTACAAACTTCTTCAGCCTGGCATTCAATACTCTCCACAATATTATTCCAACCTCCTTTTCTAGCCTCATACTTCACTATTTCCTATAGCAGTGTTTCCCAAGCCTTGGACATTTATATACCTCCTTCCTTATTTTCACTATATATGCCATCTCTATTACAATTAATGAATATTTTTCTTTTCATAATTTTAACCCCAGTAGCCTTGTACAGGTCAATGATAAGTAGGAAACCACATGTTTAATAAGCCAGCTATTCTTTTCTAATATGAATATACATATATAAGTATCAGAATATTTGTCCCAGGGTCACCTAAAAACATCAAGTATCACACTTTAGGTTGCACTGTCTTATAATAGTGGTTCTCAAATTTGGTGTACAAGATTACTTGTGAAGTTTGTTAGAAATGGAGGCTCCCAGGCCATACCTCTAGGGATTCTGATTCGTGCAATCAGAGGACAAAAAATCGTGCCCTGTATGTATCCATGGCACCTAACAAATTGAACTATTTGCCATTCTCTAGAGAAGCTCTACATTTTTCTTTTCCAATACTTTTCCTCTTGTTATCTCCTCTACTTGACATACCCTCCCCCTTCTCCCTTAGCCAACAGAAATTAAGCCTACACTTTAGGGCTCATATTAAATATCACCATCACAATAAAGAACTTTGACTTGGATATGACATCTCTCTCATTTTAACACTCCTCTTTACCCTAACAATTTATTTCTATTTCTGTGTGAATGCTTATCATATTCAATGTAATACATGTCTACTTGTCTTATTCCGCCTCCTGAACTATAAATGCTACTTGAGGGCAAAGCCTTGGTCATTTTGTGTTTTCAACATGACAGTTATTCAGATACTTGCTGGACTGAGCTCTGCTAAACACTGAATTAATTTAACAATTTTTATTAACATTTTAAAACTCATGTGGCATAAGCATTAGAATATTCATTCACATAGCATTACAAATTAAACATGAGAATCTAGACTACCTGGCCTCAATTTCAAAATGAGAAAACTGAAAATATATCCTATATAGAAACAAATAATTTAAGATGTTTCAAGTTTCAAAGAAAAAGATAACAGTTTAACTAAAAATGCTGAATTCCGTTTTTAAGAAGGAAAATTGCTTAACTTACAATCTTCCAAGTAAAAGTAAATGATCAAGTTATTAACTGACAAAGTGAGGTTTTGATACTGCTACCAAAAAGCTATTAACTTAAGAACAACAGTATAATTAAAGCAAAGTTAATTGACTCTGGCAAAATTCTCAGTACTTCCATATTATATTTCAACATGGTTTCTCATTGCTTTAATACTGCATATTACTTGGATGCATCAAGAGCAATAACTTTTAAGTAGTTTCCCAGTGTAAAAACTATTAGTATAAAACCACAAAACTATCTGTTTTTAATCAGAAAATATCAACATGCAACTCATTTATGAATATTGTTTTTCTCAATTTGGTAACAGTAATTTGGGCTTTTTTCTATTCCAGAGGTAGACTACATCACTGTTCTAAATATACTTATTTCAACCTAGATAAAAAATAAACTAACGGAAACATAAATGGGCCTTTTTAATGGAAAATATTCATCAACATCAATCTATATTACCATATATCTGTATTTGTATATTTTAGCACATACATGATACTTTATAAAGCCAGAGAATTGTCAAACTAAAATATACAAATGTATATACTAATTTCAAGTAATAAAAGAGGGGAAAATGGAGAAAACATATTTTCTTGTGTTCACTTGGCCTTTCAGGTTGAAAAGAAGGATGAAAAGACGACAACTGTGAGAAATGAGGAATAAGAAAAGGTTCTCACATATCTCATTTTCTCCTCTCCTCATTCATTTTTCTGTCATGTTCCTGTTATATTTCCTCTTTTACATGGCAGGTCAAGTAAACTAAACCTAACTCAAATGAAACTTTTTATTTTTTTCATTCTATTTTTACATTATAAAAATAAAATTTCAACCCACTATGTCCATTTTCCTGAATAAAATTAATTGGAAGTAAAGCAGTAATAAGGTATACATATTATAACTGAGCTCAAGTTAAGAATTCCCAAAAATGATTCTAGTTTTAGTTTTACTAACCATAAAAAATGATAACCTATAATATTGATATTAATAAAGAGAGCCATCCAATTAGGCTTACTTCCTAAATAAGTAATTTTTTTACTTTCTAAAGTACTAAATATAGACAGAGTTTATGGCCTTATAAATGTTTTAGCAGTACTCAAGGGCCAGAAAAATGCAGAAGTTTAAAGGTAATAAGAGGAGTTAAATAAACCTATTTCCAAGATCCTATAAGTAGAATAGATCAGATTAAACAAGTTTATTGGAAGGTAACAATACAGCTCATTTGATAAAACAGTTCTGAGAAATCCAAAAACACCATTTCTCTTTACAAAAAGCAAAACACTTGGACTAACAAGAAATAATGCACAATTTGGCTTGATCAAATACTTCATTAATTTTTTTCTACCCCCTAAGGTATTGCCCTTTTAAAATCCTCTTCAAATAAAATATAAGCTAATTGCTTGCACATGGCTAGTTTGCAGAGATTTTTATTTCAACAGTGCCACCTAGTGGAGCAATCAATACTTTCAATTGGTCACTAAGTGATTTCATCATCCTCAAAAGCTAGGAATCCCCAAATAGTTGTATTTTCTGGTTCAAAATATTCTTAATAATATTAACATTCAAGGGGAAGTTTTATAAACGAATAATAATCTACAGATTTTTATCTTCTGATAGGCTACCTCTAATAAAAAATAGGTAATTTACAAATATTATTATAATATTTAAAATAAAAGTACCTTAGTGATTTCTTCAGAAGCACGTTTGAAGTCCTGAACATTTCGACAGTAAAATCCTATTGTACAGCTAGGATCCATTTTTCGAAATGACATCTTTTTGGGAGAAGGGCAGTGGAATGTCTGTAATTTTAAAAGTTCTTTAGGATTAATTTAGTTTTATTTGATGGACTTAAGTATACAAAAATATTACTTAATTTAAAATTTGCTATCTGGCTTTTCTCCAAACTACAAACATGCTTTCAAATGGTGTTTTAGTCTCTCCTCTGCAGATGATCCCTCCCAATCTCCAAAGCTGTAAAACGTAAGCGCCAACACTGTGTATATTCAATTCACCAAATCTCCACCTTATGCAACATTAGTGCCATTCTGCAAAAGAAAGGAAGTGTGTCAAAAGTGGTGTGCATTTCTGACACTTGCAGAAGGGAAGAAAAATGTGTCAAAAAGACATGAATAAGCTAGTACAAGGTTTAGAATCAAGTTAGCTATTTCTAAGAAAGTGTAATTAAGTCTGTTTGGTTAGAGATTTTTTAAATGTTTATAAACCTTTCAATAAGAACACGAAGACTTTGTAAACAAATACGCGGGTTCATGAAAATGTTCCATAATGATATGAAAAGAGATCAACATGAGAGTTTTAGTAATTGACACAATTAGCACATAATTACACATTCTCCCAACCCACTCTTCTACTGAGCTTTACCTCAAGTTCTTGCTCAGTCCCACACAGGATACAGGTGAAAACTGTTCTGTTATGGTCCTTGCCCTTCTCCTTACCAGTCCTCCTGTCCCTTAGTTCACTTTTCTCAAGTGGTCACAGTGCTAAAGATATAAATGAGCTAAGGAGACTGCTCTAGACGCTCTACTCTTGTCAATAGGCTGTGGCTACTAGTAGAGTCTGGTATCTTTAGAGAATGCAAAAGGAGGAAAAGGGCAGAATATAAAGCTAATCATTCCAATGTTTTTTTTCTTTACCACTACACTCTGGTACTTTGTTCAAAAGATTTTTTTTTTAACTGCGTGAATGCTTAGACACTTGTCCTTAAAAATTATTGATGTGGGCTTCCCTGGTGGCGCAGTGGTTGAGAGTCCGCCTGCCGATGCAGGGGATACGGGTTCGTGCCCCGGTCTGGGAAGGTCCCACATGCCGCGGAGCGGCTGGGCCCGTGAGCCATGGCCGCTGAGCCTGCGCGTCCGGAGCCTGTGCTCTGCAACGGGAGTGGCCACAACAGTGAGAGGCCCGCGTACCGCAAAAAAAAAAAAAAAAATTATTGATGCTACCAAATCTTTTTTTGTATGTATAAAAAAAAGTTTATGTTAAAAAGGAGGGCCATAAAAAGTATATATATATATATATTCATATTTGCTTATATTTGCATAAAGTTATCAAAAATTAAAAAGTTTAAGGAGAGGAAGAAAACTGGGCAGATGGGAGACAGGTATGGGAAATTCTTCACTGCATATTTTATATTTTTGAATTAAAGAAGAAGCTCAAGAAATAATCTAGGCTGGATATGAACCCATAAACTTAAAATTTCCCTACATTTAATGCCTGAAACTAAGGGATTTCAACTTGAAACTATCTATTAAAACACAGAAAAATATAGGCTTTCATATTTATGTTCATGGTGAATCAGTCAAAATCACTCTTTTCTCTCCCTCTACATACATCCTAGTGATCCAATTAATATCCCATATTATAGTCAGAGGATATGCAAAATGAATACATTCCAAGCTGCTATTTTTCCCCTTACAGATAGTTCAGTCACATACTAGATTCAAATCCAACATCATTCTAGTAAGCATAGACCAAACAAATGTGTTTTCAAAACTATGACTTCTATGAAATGCTTAGCTAACACTTACTTTACAGTGAGATCCAACCTAGCTAAACTGGAACGTCCAGTATTCTAGTCAACACAAGTATTGTCTTAGTTGGACTTTTTCTAACATTGTTTTGCCTGTTTTATTTATAAAGAGATATTAAAAACAGATCTAGAAAGGCATAGAGGGCTAGGTAAACTTGTTAGTTAACAATATACAGGAGTATTACTGTTTTAAGGCTCAGACAGTTCCAGGTCATAGTTACAATAAAATTATTCCACATACAAGGCATCTAACAATAGTCATTTGCCCAACTCCTTCCAAAGCCAATAATAAGGAATATTTATTTAGTTTTTGCTACTTGGGGATAAGAAAGAAGAGCCAAAAGTTTGTATGGTCCAACGAAGTATTTTTTTAACTGGTCTACATGGGTGCCCTAAATTATATTAAAACATTGATTCAAGTTTTCATGTGAGAACCATTGAGACTAAACCGGAATAGACTTAGTGCTATTTCACTGTATTGCCTCAATCATCAGAGATAATAATGACAAACACTAGTTAATCATAGTTGTTTTGATACCTACAAAGAACTTTGAAATTATTCACCAAAACACAGATATAAATCTCTGATGACTGAAAAGTGAAATTGTTACTGGGTGTTCCTACATGAGTACTAGGACTCATATTACAGAGAGGCATTTTATACCATTTAAATTATAATCTTTTGTTCACCCAAGAAGATTCTGAAACAAACCAACATTAATTTATAATTCAGAATCATTTCTGTTTACTATAAAACAAGTTAGACTGTAAAATATTTTCCCAAGTGGCATTACATAGCTATGTTCACTTTGCGATAATTCTCTGAGCTATGCACTTAGATTTCTTTTTTAATTTTTAAAATTCTGATGACCGCTAAGAGTAGCAGCTTCTGCTTCACAAACACATTTTAGCAAGTATCAAGAGATACACTTCTGTGACAATATGTTTCTGAAAGAACTGGCCAGAGTGAGTCAATTCCCATTTATTTCATTTTTCAACACACTGTTTATTCACAGCCTAAACAAACAGTTAGATATTAGGCACCTACTAAATGCTAGGCCTGTTCTAGGCTTATTATATGGAATAGTGGATTCTATTACCTAAACATACAAATAATACTGAAATAAATACTTTTAGGTGTAGCTGTGTTATTCTGGTGATTTAGGTAAAGCTTCCTAAGATAACTAATTAGAGAACATATCCTTACTAAAAAGCACCTCCTACGAACTGCAGTTCACATGTGTAATTCATAAAGCATACATCTTTCACCGATGAATTCACTCATCTATCTACATAATCACATCACATCATTCTAATAGCTTTAATGCCACTATTCTCTGAACTTACTAGGATATATTAAAATAGTCACCACTGTATAAACCTCCTAAAATCTGAAACTTGGAATTGGGGGCCCAGGAATCAGAAGAGACTAACATATCTATAATAAGGTTTTTCTTACCTTATTAAATAGAATATTAATATTAAGGTAATACAATATTACCTTAATAATAGAATAGATTCAGTATTTGTAAAGAGATAGAATCAGTCATTCTGAAAGTATATCATAAATAGCATGAAGCAATAGTCTCTGGTTTAAGAAATCTTAACTTATTAAATATATACACACACATACATGCATGTATACACACACACACACACTTCATAAATATGTATAAGAAAATGTATATCCACTAGTCCTCTCATCCCAACAATTGAAACTCTGCCCTGTCCTAACCACTAGCAATGTGAACCCACAGTTCAATAGACCCTCACTGCTAAAGCTCATCTTAAACCCACTTTCTTGGTGTCCCAATGTATAAGAAATAAATGCTTCTGTGCATTCAAGAAGTTACCTAATTTCACCAAATTTTACTTTACAAAGTCTCTTAAAATCAATTCTTCTTTTCCATTCTCACTTTCACCCCACTTCAAGCTTTTACTGAAGTGCTGAAGTGTTGCAACAGTCTCCTAATAATGAGCTGCGACTTTCCTAATATTGACTGTGTAGACATAACCAGGATATTCACTGACCTGGCATCTTTGTAGAGTCTCTCAAAATATCAGAAGAATAGTCTCTTTCTACTGGCCAAAATAACCAACACTAATAATCTTTTAATTTGCCTATTTTAGATAATACTAGAATACTGTGAACAAGTTTCCATCTGAATCTCAAGTGTTTACTTTTTTAAGGAGTCAGTTTGACACATACACACTGGAAATGTAACTTAGACACAGGAATCAGTGCCACAAGACCACAACGCAGCAGCAAAAGAATTACAGTGTAGTTCACGTAGCACAATTCTATGTGCCTCCCCCTACAGTATCAATCAGCCAACTAGAAATATTTATTAAAGCTTACATGCAAAATATTATGAAGGAAGGAAGTAGAAAGCAAAGCTGATTCTGGCCTCAAGACGCTTGTACTTTAGTTGAGGTAACAGTCTACAAAAAATGCTAAGCTGTTTTATAATGTATCTTTTAAAACCAGTTTTTAATCTTGTGGTTTATCCATTTTCATAATCTATCCCCTAAATACTTATTAGGTATTAATATTAGCTAGCAAGCTATTACTAAAACAAAGTACTAAACCACATTTCCATCTTGTCAAGCCCTTGAGAATTAGTGATCCATGCCACTCAAGTGATTATTTTCAAAGTCTGTAAAAGCATCACCTGGAAAAACAAGAACCAAAACCATGTAATAATAACATGTCTCACTTATGCACTCTCAAAATTTTCTGAATTAAAATGCTGCACATGGGGCTTCCCTGGTGGCGCAGTGCTTGAGAGTCCTCCTGCTGATGCAGGGGACACAGGTTCGTGCCCCGGTCTGGGAAGATCCCACATGCCGCAGAGCGGCTAGGCCCGTGAGCCATGGCCGCTGAGCCTGTGCGTCCAGAGCCTGTGCTTCGCAACGGGAGAGGCCACAACAGTGACAGGCCCGCGTACCGCAAAAAAAAAAAAGAAAAAAAAATGCTGCACATATATAATTGATTCACTTTGCTGTATACCTGAAACTAACTCAACATTGTAAACCAACTATAATGCAATAAAAAATTTTTTAAATGCTGGACCAGAAAATGATTAACATAAAGGAAAGGAAGACTTTAAGAAATCAAAGCTAAAACAAATACTAGAAACCGAATTAAAACTCGTGAAAACTTAACTAGAGGCTAAGACTTAATTACTATACTTAAAGCAAAATAATTTTGCAGGCTCCTTCAATCACTTTGTCACTCTAACCGAACTCCATCATCTTCTTTATTTTTCTTCTTTTCCCCCTTTCTTTTTTTTTAAAACATACCTAACATTTTAAATTCTTCAGTACTATTCAGCTGTATATGTACAAAATTACTTGGAGGCCTGATCATTTATTTTGGTAGGGCTAGGGTATCTAACAAGTTAGAGACAAAGATAAATGAAGAAGAAAGTGTATTGTAAATTAAAATTCAGCAACGAACTATTTAACCTTTGACCGTTGTATGTATTATGGTTTTATAAATTAGTAAAATATTTATTATTAACTTGTAACTGTGATACCATAAAAGTGTAGCTGCCTAGCACATCTCTAAATAATTAGAATTTGCTTCATATAGTAAGAAAACAGCACCAGCTCTTTATCCACAGTACCTCAAGAGGGAAATCCTTTATGCTGACATCTACAAAAGATTGGCAGTAATGAGGATCCATGTAAATCAAACTGTCATCTACAAGGACAAAACAGAAGACAAGTAATTCAAAAAACACCTTATTATTACACTGCTTACAATCCAATTTCTATGTAGAATAGCTGAAAAAAATCTGGGAGTAACAGCTTGCCAGACTGATATTCATTGACTGAAACATAGGTTTGCACAGGACAGATTAACTTTTGCATAATCAAATATGCTTGTATAAGCAGAATTTTTATAAAGTGATGAGACTGTCATTTAATTTTTGGTGATAAAATTACTTTCACAAACACACAATTATATTCTACAGTTTGCATATGAAAAATGTATTGCACTACTTTATCCTGACAGGAAGAACATATTGCTTGTCATTTTATCATCAACTAGCACCACTAAAACTGGTAAAAGGTAAATATATAAATAGCAACTGCCAGAATGTGGCAGCAATGTCTTCTAAAGTTTAGTAAAACCAATAAATTATGCCTTGTTTATGCAATAACAGAAATTAAATATACATTTTACAGAATCCAATTATGTTGTGGACCAAATGACAAATGAATGGCTATGGTAGGACTGATGAATTTATAAGGTACTCATTTTGCTCCGTTAATCATCCTGTTTCTAGATGATCCTATATTAACTTTCCAACTTTTAAAAGAAAACAGAGAAGAAATATATTTTACTAAATCACTAACCTTGAAATCCAGCAAAGTAATATGACTGTTTAGGTTTGCCACCAACGATACCCACACAATATTCAAGGCTTAAAATACCCTGCCAAAATAAATTAATTCAGATTTAGAGTCAAGAGACAAATGATAATTATTCAAAACAACCAAATTTGTATTACTAATAGTAGTAGTTCCCAAATTTTTCACCACCAGTTTTATTTTTATTACATTTTCCCCATGTTCTGAAATCCTTTTGTCCACCAAACTATCTTCCATTTTCTTTAAACCATTCAACAACATTAAACAATTACTATGTGCCAGTTATAAACAACATAACCATGGAAAGGCAATAAAAATGACTGCCAAAGTAAAAACATTTGGCCTTTCAGTTAGCTGGTGCAACCTTGCTGTGATCAATGTAGTATTTTCATCAGGTTTTTTGAAATGCTAGAAATAATTATTAGACATTGTTACTGTTTTCACTGAAACATGAGTCTTAGAATCACAAACTAAAAACCATTTTTAATCAGTGGCATTCATGACAAAATTTTTACGCTACTTCATTTGGAATAAATATAAAGACTAATGAAAATAATTTAATCCAAGGAAAATAATAATCATTACTGTATTTAAACTCAGTTTATTTTACTAATCATAAAATATCAGTGATACCTCAATAAATTGTTTAATATTTCCCTCAGCGTCTATTCTAAGCAGAACTCTATTTAAGCTGGGCCAAATAATTCTATACTTTTAAAAAAAACATGTCCATGGAGCAGAGTCAATTAAAAACATGTCCAGTGGAATCAATTAATATCCTATCAATAGTTTCTACATTAATTTTAGCATATATTATGTTAGAAAACACTAATAATGATAAAGTATATGTTATAAACCCCCAAAATATTAAATAATAAACTTTCCTTCTCTTAAATGAGAGGATGTTTCAAAATCTAGAAGATACAAAAATAAAGACTGTATGAACAAATGCTTTTTTCCTTTAACAAGTAAACAAACCACAGTTTTGTTTAAACTTAATTATTTTCTTAAAAATAATATGTGGTGGTTATTGAAAAAACACACACAGAAATTTCCCAAAACCCCAACACTCATCATTATTAACATTTAGGAGAATACCTTCTTGACATCTGTCTATATTACATATATTCACATATAGATTTATAAATACAATTTTATATATATGGCATCATACAACATATGCTATTGTAACTTTTGTCATTCATTATCTCATAAACATCTTTTCCTATCAGTAAATATAGATCTATATTATAATATTTAATGGCTGTAAATTTTGTATATTTTCAGTCTTGTGAAAATATCATAGAGGTTTTTTTGGAAAGGAGAACTGCACTGAAGAAATTACAGAAACAGAGAAGGCATATAAAGTTAAAATTTTAGAGCTAACTAAAAAATAAATTAAGATGAAATTATACCAAAAAACTTGATAATAATCGTTATTATTATTCTATTGTTATTATCATTCTATTAACAGTTCTATTATGCTATTGCTTTCCCCCTAAATAAAAATCCTTAACTCAATTAGAGAGTGCCTTACTTTAATCTGAGGCAATCTGATCAGCTGAAATACAATGTTTCTGATACAGGGACCCATGAGGAAGTGAAAGTTCTAAGTCCCTCATAGCCAAGAAAAAAAAGAAAAAATACATATATGTATAACAAGAATCATCACAGACTCTCTTCAGAAAAAGAATGATTTCAGGTAATAGAAGAAAGACTTTGGTTCTTGACACCTATATTTCCTTTTCAACAGATTAGAGCAGATTTAGCAATAAACACTTATAAGCAGATTAGGAGCTAAAATGCCATTACATATAAGAAGCTGTATCTTTGGAAACTTGAAACACTTTTCAGTTCCTAAAAAAGCTTTTTCACAGTTATCTAGTGGTGAGAATTGATTGAGCTGTATCCATGAAGCAATAAATAAGACTGAAGTAATCAGTTAAAAAGGAAAGTCCTAATTTGTCTTGCTGAAGAAAGAGAACATATTGGATTTTCCTCATTCCAGGTCCTTTTAAAAATAAATAAATAAGTAAACTTCCTGTGGTAAGAGCTGATAAAGCACCACACCAAATTTCTTTCTCCTCACAGAAAGCAGCAGGAGATGGTAACCATCTCTGAAATACTGTGGAATTACCTCAATCAATAAATTTTAAAACTAGAATTGAACGGTGAATTTTAGAGAGTGTAATGCACAATGGTTTGGCAGGAAAAAATACAGCTGCTGACAAAGGAGGAGGAGGAAGAAGTGTAGTGAGGGGCAGTGGGTGGGGCAGTGATGGAGGTACAGGAGGAGGTGGAGAAGGAGGAGAAGAAAAGGGAGCAGAAATGGAAGAGAAAGATTACTTTTCTTTTAGGGCTATTAGACACACTATTTTTTCACTGCTAACTGAATGACTCTTTACATGCTCTCCTTTTGGCTTCTGACCCAACCACGCCCTGACCAAGCACAACGTAACACTACTTCACTCAGCCATTTCGGCCATTTTTACCTGAGAGTTGAAAATTTTAAATGTATTAATAGTCACTACTCTAAAAGGGGACTGTAGCATAAATTAAGTTAGTAGAAGCTCAAAGAAATGTTACATTTTAGAGAGTCCATATTTTAGGGGAAAATATGAAAAACAACAAAAGTTCTGGTCTCTGTCACCAGTTTGTTATCCGAATTTGAACATATCACTTAACTTCTGTCATTTCTGTTTTATAAAGACAATCCAGTTCCTAGCTAGTATGAGGGTAAAATGAGATAAATCTGTATTAAAAGTGTTATACAAAATGAGAGTTAACAAATATTTGCTGAACAGCTCCTATATGCTAGGTACTAAGGATCACTTTAACAGCTAACCATGGTTTGTTTCACTACAATGCAGACTTCAGTGAATCACTCAACAGCGTTAAGCAGTCCTGCCATCTGATAACTTTTATCAACACCACCAAACAGCAAAGCTCTCAGCCAGATGAAGCATGCCTCAAAGCTATCTGCAGTCCATTTCACCAGGAGTGGGGGTCTGGCAAAAGAGTCAGTTCCAAGACTGCCTCAATTTCTGATCTTCTCATGGTAGTAGAGAAGGCAGGGGAATTCATTTCAGACTTGGTTACAACCAACAGAGACATGACAACATGCGAGAAGTCTCAAAACCCTCTGTGGATCCACTAGATGAAATGGTTCATATCTTCTCACATTCTACCAATAATTCTACTAAAGAGTCCACATGTTAGAAATCAAAACCCCCCTTTTATCTAGGGTATGTATACGTTATTGGTTATAGTACTGGTATTATTAGTAACAAGTATGACTGCAACAGTTTAGTAACGATTAGGAAAAGCCAATATACCAGCTAGAACACTTCCATATACCACATACTGAAAATAACTGCTCTAGGTTTTTAGAATTGGTACAGTCTAGAGTGAGGATATATATTCTACCTATATACATAGGGACCACAATATGGGGTTAATGCTTCATGTGGGGAACAAATCTAAACTTTATTTCAAGATTACTATATGCCATAAGACTCCATTCAAAGAGGAATTCTATCTCTGGTCTTGATTTTATTAAAACTATGAAAATAATATAAATACTATACTCTCAACTAGAAACTAAGTATTTCAAAAGTTAAAGTTTTGTGACAAGATAACCTAATTAGACAGGTTCTTTTGGAAATAAGAATTATGTGTTCTGAAATAGAACAGATTTTTAACTGGTTAATATGAAGAAAACAAAGTTGGAAGCTCCCCATACTATCTTCATCATTTAGGTCTATATAAATAAGTATTCTACCTACTGATGGACCTTATGGTAGCACAGGAAACAAACTAAGAGATAATGCAGCAGCAATAAAAAAAAACTCATTTTGTTTCAATAATTACCTAGATATAGTTTAATGTGGGTTTTATGAATAAACAAAGGTACATACTTTTAAAAATCACAAATAAGGATGATGGGAACTGTAGACATATTTCAGACTATGATTATTGCTGCACTGTATCCCCTTGATTAGCTGCAAAGATTAAAAGCCTTTTTATTTTGTCATAGAACACCTTACTCTTCAAATCACATGTGATCTTGTAATACTGAAATTTAAGATCTCTAATGTCAAACTTTACAATCTACAACTATAAAATCATCACTACCCATTTCATAGAAAAAAGATTGCAAACCTTCTCTATTTTTCATAACAGCCAGCATTGCCTTCAAAAAATTTTAGCTCTTATTTCATACCTTTACAAAATCTAAATAGTCGGCATTGGTTCTTTCTCCACCAAGTCTAACAGGAACTAGAATAATAACAGCTTTGTCATCTGTATTATCAGAGGCCATGGAAGTGCACTGTTTATCAATTACATCAGAACTGTAAACTGAGAAAAACACAATTAATATGTATTAAATTTTATAAAAATGATTTTCAGAAACATTTGTACCCTAATTTCCCCCCAACAATGGCCAGTCATATGATCTCTGACATCACTAACAAGGTCTCAATGAGTTAAAAAATACCTACCTCATTTATGCATTCAACAGATATTTATCAAATAACTACTATATGGCACTGGGTCCTCAGCAGTGAGCAAAATGGAGAAAAACCCCTGCCCTCATAAGGCATACCATCTAACAGGGAAGTAGACAATAAATAAGTAAAATATAAGATATGTCAGACGATGATAGGTGCTTTCAAGAAAAACAAGGGAGAAAAAGATGGATAAGAAATGTAGAGAAGGGGTGCAATTTAAAATAAGGTGGTAGGGAAGTCACGACATAAAGAAAGAAAGAAACCAAGAAATGCGGATACCTGGGGGGAAGAGATTCCACATAGAAAGATCAGCAAGTGCAAATGTCTTAAAGCAGAAGCACTGCCAGCTTGTTCCAGGAACAAGAGAGCAGTGCCTCTGCAGGGAAGTGAGCAAGGGGTACAATAGTAGAAAATAAGGTTAGGAGATAAAGTTACAGATGGGGAGAGAACGAAGACAGATTGCAGGAAATCTTAAAAGCCATTAACAAAATCTTCAGTCTTTACTTTGAGGGAGATGGGAAGCCGCTGAAGAGTTTTTTAGGAAAGGAACGTCATGCTCTGATTTATACTTTACCAGTCTGGTTCCTGTGCTAACAGACTGCAGAGGGCAAGGGCTGAAGCATAGAGAAGTTAGAAAGCCACTGCAGGAACCCAGCAAGAGATGATGGTGGCTTGAACAAAGGCAGTAATTGTCAAGATATGGAACGGTCATGGGATGATCATGTGCAGGTGGTGAAAACTGATCAGTTGAAAATGAAGAACTCCCTAATACATTAAACATAAGATGTGAGAGGAAAAAAGGAGTCAAAGATGAGTGGTTGAGTGGTTTTCATATAAGCAAACAGAGTAGGCGGGCTGCCATTTACAAAGACATAGAAGACTGTAGGAAGGGAAAATATAGAAAGGAGGAGTGGGAATTCAGTTTCAGACATGCTAAGTTTGAGATATCTATTAGACATGCAAGCAAGGAGGATGAGTAGGCAGGTAAGGACATAAAAGCCTGCACTTGGGGACAGGTCTGGGATGGAGCTATAAATTGGGGAATTGACAGGACCCAGACGGTACTGTAAAGATATGAGACTGGGTAAATCCAAATCTGTATACACAGAAAAAAAAGTTGAGATCTAAAGACGTAGCACAACACACCAAGTACTTTAGAGATAGGGGGATAAGGAAGAATCCGCACAGGAGACCGTGAAGGAGCAGACACAATGGTAAAAGGAAAACCTGAAGAGTAGTGCTCTGGAAACTAAGTAAACAAAACATTACAAGGAGTCGGAGAGAAGTCAACAGTGTCAAATGCTGCTGACAGATTGTGAGGTAAAGACTGAGAAGTGACAACTGGATTTAGTGAGATTAAATTATTGACAAGAGTAGTTTTGGTAGAGTGATGGGTATGAGAGCCTAAGTGGGTAGTTCAAGAGAAAATGGGTGGATTTGGTGGAAGCAAATACAGACAAAACTTTATTTTGTTTTGTTCAACAAAAAAAATAGTTTTATTCAAAACTTACTTTACACCCATACTCCCTGTCAACAAACTCTTTTACTCTTCCACAGTTAGCTGATAAACAAATTCTGCCACTGCGGTCCCAGTTCCTCCCTAAATTCCAAATTTAGATTATGAGCTATCATAGTCTCCTGTTTACCCACTTCCCTATCCCCCATAGTCAGTCTAAACCGAAGCCACAAAAATGGAAAAACAGTTCTTTCCATGTTTCAATTCTGTCATCTTATTTTTGCTAAACTACTCAGTAAAGCCTTCTAATTATAAACCTTCAAATTCTCTCACTTTTCTGAGGCAGTGCACACGTGACCATCCCTATCTTCCACTTTCCACTAGCAATAGTATTTCCACTAGCATATACAACAAGTTCTTCCTTATCAAATGCTTCTTACCCTTCAGTCTAATTCAACACACATTGATTGACAGCCAACTATTTACTGAAGTTTTCTATGCCACAGAAATATAAAAGCAAATAAGATCCTTACTTCACAGTGTCTGGCTCAATTGTTTTGGTATTTTCCCTTCACTTTCAACATATGTAAGGGCTATGAAATAATCCAATTCCATAACACAGGCTCACTACAGCAGTGATTGCAAACCAAATGGTTCTGGTACCTTTCCCCTACCCCTGCTACCTTAATAATCACTGACCTACCAAGGAGATACAGATAAGCACACGGTGATATTAAAAGTGAATTACAAGCACAATATTTAATAGAGGTATTTCCAAAATGTTACAGAACACAGAATAATAAACTAATTCTACCTGGTGGGAGTTGGTAAAGGCTTCACCAAAGGTGTACCTTCGAGCGTGTTCATAAAGAATGAGTAAGAGTTAACAAAAGGCATTTTAATAATAAGGGGCATTCTAAGCAGAGGCAATAATATCAGCAAAGACATGGAAAAAAGATAATGATAGTATGCCCAAGGAATGGCTTGCAGGTTGATGGTACTTTGGTGTATCAGCATGGAAGACAGTGTTGAGAGGTGATGCTGGAAATGTAGGTCAAGACAAATGGTAAAGAACTTCATGTGCTTTACATGCTACAATAACTTGAGACTAGAGTTAATAGACAGTCATTGGTTTTAAATTAAGGGACATGATCAATTTCTTTTGATCAGATGAATGAGAGAAAGAAAAGAAAGGGAAATCAAGTTAAGTCCAAGTTAGAGATAAGGGTCTGATCTAAATCAATGAGAGTGAAGAAGAGAGAGCAGATTTCAGATGCATTTTTTTAAGTATAATTTGTCAAGCTTTGGTTGACTAACTAGATATAAGCAATGAAAAAAGAGTCAAGAATAAGTATGCACGCACGTGGACATGATACTATTAGTGAAGAGAAAATAGAAAGCAAGAAAGCAGTGGTGTAGAGGGGAATGACAGGTTTAATCTTAAACACGCTGAATTTGAAGTGTTTGTAGAACATCCAGATGGAAATATTTGAAGGACAGCAGAAAATACAAGTTACCTCATATTAATACAAGTAGCACTAGAAATGCAGTTTTAGAAGTCCTAGTATATAGAGCACAGTCCTAACTACCTAAAGGCATGGAAAAATATGCAATTACAAAGGAAGAGAATACAGAATGAGAGGAAGAGAAAATGAATAGAAAGTGGAGCTTTTAAAAACACTAATGAAGATGGGGGTGTGGAGGGGAATTATTAATAGACTCTGGCTTCACCTAGTTCCTAACCTCACAATCTATCAAAATGCACTACAGTAATATAAACTCTCCCTTTAGAATTTTAAACATCAGTGTTCAAAATTTTAAGATCTACTTCAAATTACACAAACCACTTAGATATTGAGTAGCTCTGTGTTCTTTAATTAACTAACAATATGTAACGCATAAGACCAAGGCTGATTGATATCAATAAAAGCACAAAAGGCAAATTCATAAATTATTTAATGACTAATTGTTTAAGCACATCCTCTGACTTAATTAGAACTCTTAACACAGTACATTTTACTTGCAAGATTTCCTACCTGAAAAACAAATACAGTACCTGCAAAATTCACACACTCATCTGAAAACTTAAAACTTTCATGTTCATATGGCTATAATCATGGCTTATCAGTCTTCCTTAAAAATCCAATTAACCTTAACAAAAGGCCGAACAAAATGCACGTGTATTTGGTAACGATTATATCCACACTATAAACACTAGTCAGTTACCAGGGTAATCTCAAGCATTTTGTAAATACCCTTATATTAAACATAATTGAAGCAAATTTAACTTTCCCCAAACATTAACATATTTTATCCTCTTAACAGCATTTCGGTAAAAAATAAACAACATGAGGTGGTTTATTTTGAAGGCGCTTTATTTTATTAGGAAATTAAGGTCTCTATTTTATCCCCAATAGAGTTTCAAAATTACTATAGATACTGGTCATTAAACAGAATACCCATAACAATAAAACAAAGCAACATTCTGGACAATAGCTGCATAATGATCAGATGATTTACTGAAGGACTGACTAGTGAGAAACAAATCAAACAGAGAATTTTCCTTCCTTGAAACACATCCCCAATGAGATGAAACATGGCAGACATGCACCCCAAGTATATACCTATGTTAAATTTTCCCACCTATCTTTTTTAAGTAGTCATTTTAAATACTGAAATTTTTCTTAAGAACTTATTTTAATATTGTAACTAATAATTCATAGTATATATTCAATCAGGAAATATTTAATCAGTGCCTATACAGGGTGCAATGTAGGAACAAAAATGTGTAAAACATGGTCTCTACTTTCATCATTTACAGTATAATTGGGATAAGCTAAATACTTATGAAAAATCTAATTATAAATGGTATTGGGAAAACTGGACAGCCGCATGCAAAATAATACAATTGGACCACTATCTTATACCATACACAATAATTAAATCAAAATCGATCAACAAAGATTTGAACACAAGACCTGAAACCACAAACTCCTAGAAGAAAACAGGTAGAAAGCTCCTTGACATTGGTCTTGGTGATAATTTTTTTAATTTGACACCACAAGGCAACAAAAGCAAAAATAAACAAACGAGAATACATCAAACTAAAAAGCTTCTGTACAGCAAAGGAAACCATCAACAAAATGGAAAGGTAACTTACCAAATAGAAGAAAATATTTGCAATCATATATCTGATAAGGGGTTAATATGCAAAATATACAAATAACTCACATAATTCAACATCAAAAAAACAAATAATCCAATTAAAAAAATGGGCAGAAGATCTGAAGAGATATTTTTCCAAAGAAGCCATACAAATGGCCAACAGGTACATGAAAAGGTGCTCAACATCACTAAACATCAGAGAAATGCAAATCAAACCACAAGATATCTCACACCTGTTAGAATGGTTATTATCAAAAAGACAAGAAACAACAAATGTTGTTGAAGATATGGAGCAAAGGGAACCCTTGTGCACTGTTGTTGAGAATGTAAGTTGGTGCAGCCACTAAGGAAAACAGTACAGTGGTTCCTCAAAAAATTAAAAATAGAACTACAATGTGATCCAGCAATTCAACTTCTGGGTATTTATCTGAAGAAAACGAAACCACTATCTCAAAAAGATAAATGCACCTCTTTAATCACTGCAGCATTATTTACAATAGCCAAAATATTGAAACAACCTAAGTGCCCATCAATGGATAATGGATAAAGAAAATGTGGTACATATATAAAGTGGAATATTATTTAGCCATAAAAAAGAGTGAAATCTTGCCATTTGTGACAACATGGATAGACCCTGAGGGCGTTATGCTAAGTGAAATAAGTCAGACAGAGAAAGACACATACTGTATGATCTCACTTATATGTGGACTCTAAAAAGCAGAACAAAATGAATAAACAAAACACCAAGCTCACAGATACACAGAACAGACTGATGGCTGGCAGAAGTGGGATGGGGGGACCACAATGGGTGAAGGGCACTAAAAGGTACAACTGCCAGCTATAAGATAAATAAGTCATAAGGATATAATGTACAGCATGGGGATGGGCACTAGTTCTGTGTCCTGTATAATACTGGATATATAGTTCTGGAATATAGAACTGGAATACTGGAATATAGTTCTATATCTGTATAATACTGTATTGTATATTTGAAAGTTCTCATCACAAGAAAAAAAAATTTCTAACTATGTATGGTGACGGATGCTAACTAGACTAATTATGGCGATCATTCACAATATATACAAATACTGAATCATTATGTTATACATCTGAAACTAACATAATGTTATATATCAATTATACCTAAATTTTTAAAAAGGTCTGACCAAATAAATGGGTAAAAAGTAGAATTATATAATACATTCCTCACCTGTACAATCTTGCGCAACATAAATAGTTATTCCTTGTAAATCTGGGTGTCTTGCTTCTTCAACTGCTTTTCTAAGAAAATAACAAGCATTATCCTTTAAAATCCTAACGAACATTTCCAGTTAATAACAAAAGATTTAATTTAAGGGAAAAGAAAGCCATCATTTTCTTGACTTTCCTATTTACCCTATAGTGTCTGCTTTCAAAACTATCATCTGAATGGTATCAAAAATCAATTTTTTCAAAGTAGAATATTACACTAAATTACTCCAAAAACATTAAAACATAAGTTTAAAAAACATATTTTAAAATTCTTGGGTACAAAGGTGTGAACCCCACGCTGCCCCCCAAAAAAGAATTTCTCTCAAACTCACCTGGCTATATTAAATGTTTTCTACCCAGTGGTATTACAATATGCTTCAAGGTTTGCTTCATATTAACTTACATTACTGACTAGCAAAGTATGATTGTCCTCTGGTACATTTATGAAAGATTTTTTCTTTTCTTTAAACAATAGCATGACTTTTTTCCTTCATTCAAAAACCTATATGACCTGAACAAATGAATTTCCTACTTTCAAGTCTTAGAATTCTATAAGTAAAACTGCAAATTGGAAAATATTTCCAAGTGAGTATAATATTCTCAATGGTGCACATGAAGTGAAAAAAAAAATCACAACAATATATGTAAAAGGAAATTACACAAATTGTGGAAAAATACTTTTATTTAACTGTATCTTTATAATTTTTTAACTTAACATGCCTTATTATGCATGTTTGTATGTGTTAATATAAAAGAGGGATGGGAAAACTATGGCCCATAGTTCAAGCATGACGTGTGGCCTGTTTTTGTACAGCCTGCAAGCTAAGAATGGTTTTTACAGTTTTCAACGACTGTAAAACAAAAAAAGAAAAAAAAGAGCTAAATGAGCAATAGAGCCCTTATATAGCCTGCAAAGCCTAAACTATTTACCATTAGGCCTTTTATAGAAAAAGTGTTCTGATCCCTGGGATACAGAACATAGTATCTTGAAGAGTAGAAACCATGCTTTTATGACTATGTTTTTATACATATCATACCAAGCTGGACTTGACATTATTAACAATCCATTTAATAATATTAGGCAACTACTTTTTCAACTATAAGCATCTGACCTATAAAATATAAAAGCCTCTTAATAAGCAAAAACACCCTTTGTACTAATTTGGATTTTGTATATTATTCTAAATAGACTAAATTTACTATAACATGCTGTACTTGGATGACAATATTAATGATTCAGTTAATAATAATAGTGGGACACAATAAATATGACAATTTTTTAAAAAACTTAAGTAGCATCCAAATAATTGGCACATAAAAAGCTGAGGTATAGTGAAATCTGACTTTCGACTTTTTTCTTACTCTGAATGTCACAGACACTTTATTTTACTATGATATAATTATAACATTAATACTCCCATACATTTACAATTCACAAGAATTTGATGTGTGCAAAGAAATGCTGAAAACATCAATTTTAGCTCTTGACATTTCATTACACTATCAGTATATTACAGCCCCCAGGTTACACTACTAAAAAAAAAAACTATAATGTTATTCATGTTCCAAGGTTGAAAGAGTTGTTAGTTTTTAGAACATTTCAATAAGGTAGTCTAATGAAAACCTGGTTAGAAAGAGACCTTGGATATCTATACCTATGAGCAAAAGAAGAAAAATTTGTCAGTAGATAAATTAAATGTAACTAGAGTCACAATATGTCTTGTTTTTTCCCTAACAGTAAATGAAAGCTACTTTATGAATATTCTCATACAGTTAGACTTTAAAAGTTCCAATAATATATATGTACTGCAAAAATCACTATCTCTGAGCCTGAGGACCTCTGTCACAAGATGAAAAATTTTAAAACAATTTTACCTTAAAATGTGAGCAACCACAGCTGGTCCATACCAATCTCCAGCTTTTTTCCCAGACTTCTTTCCATATTCTATTAGTTGATGTAAACCAAAGAGAGCCAAGGGGGAATCACCAAACCAAGAGATGATTTTCCTGTGATAAATTTCATTTTGCATTTCACGATCATCAGAATATCTCCTGATTGTTTCCTTCAGAGAAATTGTTGGGGTTTTGAGTTCTCTTTCCGCTGAAAGCGATGCTTCGAATGATGCAGCAAATTTTTTTACAGTGTTGGAAGTCCATGATTCAGAGTCTGAATTTTCAATGTTCAAAGCATCAGGCCAGGTCCAAGCTATAGCAGTTCCAAAGCAAGGTGTTCAGATCTTTTAAATAGTTAGACTTTAACAATTCTACTAAAATAAGCATGTAGCATTTTAAGTCATATGGGTTACTAAACTAAAATAGCAAAGTCAGAAATAGGCAAATTTATAGTGACAGAAAGTAGATTAATGGTTGCTATTGGGAATGACTGCTAATGGGTATGAGGTTTCTTTGGGGGAAGATGAAAATGTCCTAAAATTAGATTATGGGGATAATTGTAGAACTCTGTAAATATACTAAAAACCACTGAATTGTTGTTCACTTTAAATGAGTGAAATTATGGTATGTTGATTATACCTAAATAAAGCTGTGTAAAAGAACAAATAAACGTACAAGCAGAGGAAACATGCCAATATACCAATGATGTTTACTTTTGAGTTGAAATATTATTCTCCAGACTTTTCTGTAGTTTCTAAAATTTTTTAAATGGGGATATATTACATATAATCAGGAAAAAATTACCGAAATGAAAGAGAAAAAATAGTAAACTTAGGTACAAATGGACAATTCTGGAATATGTTTTTCTTTCTTTTCTTTTTTTTGACAGTGCTAAGGTGGAATAAAGACTTTTGTATTCCATTACCAGTACTGCTCACCAGACATCCAGTCTTGACTACACAAAGGCACAATAAACATATTCAACTAACAATCATAGTATTTATGAGGGTTTAACTTCAGAAAGTGGATTTTGTTTTGCTTATACGTTAAAATAGAAGTTTGACCTGGAAGTTTAATATTTCTTTACAAGGTGTTTTTTTTTCTCATACAGTCCTTTCAAAATAACTTTATTATTTAGGGAGTAACATCAATTCGCTAGTAAATGAAGTTAATAAAAGAAGTCATTAGAGATCAAAGATCCCCCCCGAAATCAATTATATCACTACCTCACTGTTTTCAATAACACAACAGTCCCCAAACATTCATATAATTTCAAGCTAACAAAATGAGTCACAGATTCAGGGACCTAGTCAGGAGTGTGAAAAGTATTCCAATTCTTGTCCATGATTTCATGAGACTATAAATAAATCATCCCACAAAAGGCTGAAAAATTCCTTTTCCTTGCAATATCCACACTGCTCTTGAATAAACTTTCTCTCCAAATGATCTCATCAATAATCCCTACAGAAAGGTTATTAAATATATGCCATGCATTGCAGAAAATTGTCTGACACTTAAAAAAATATAACGACACTTAGTAATAACCAGATATGATAGCCTAAAATGGTCAACTAAAATCCTCCTACAAATGTACACATTATATAAAAATGAACTAATAGAAATGGTAAGAAAGGTGGCACATTGGAAAAAATAGATATAAGTAAGTTAGTATCAATGACATTTCTGAGAGTCTAAAAGTCTAAGCATGATGACCTTATTAAGAAAATGCCCTAATCAATTTAACTGATTATAATCACATTTATAAAGATAAAAATAATTTTAAAGCATAAAACTGTAAAATTTCTTAAGATTTAAATAATGTAAAAACATTAACTGCTCAATAATTTTCTGCTCAAAGTCACTGCTGTTGACCTGCCCAGAATTTACTGAACTGGAGATAATCCAGAGTTCAATCAAAAAGAATTAAATGATAACAGCAACAAAAAATCCACAGACTACTAAAATTTGAACTTAATTAATTCATAGTGGTAGTCATGAATAATACTTATGTTTAATCTGTATTTTGAAAGGTGAATGGCCCAGTCCAACAAAGATGTTACATGCTAGATTAGTTACAACTTTAGAAGACATAGGGGACTCAGGAAATTAACATCAGGGAATTTTATTCAGTTTGCAAGCTAGAGTTCAAATTTTAAAAAGAGTAACAATAACAAAACCCCCAAAACCAGAGATTTGATTTACCTCTACCAAGGAAGTGTAGTACGAGTCCTTGAGCCAACAGCATCTGGCCAGTTCTTAGTGTACAGCCCCAACCACAGTCCGTTGTCAAAGCTGAGCCTTCTATTGGAGGAAACTCTTCCCTATAGGTAAGCCATATTCTTGAAATAAAGTCTTTACGAAATTCTTCTACACTTCCCGCAATCACATGATCTTCTATTGTACATCCTGAGCTTACAGGTAACAGTTCATTTTCATCTACAAAATAAAAATATAAACTATACTCTAAATAAATGCAAAGAAATGTCAATAATGGTACTATATTCCCATTACTCTCCATATGGAGCACAGCACAATCTTTTAAATTCTTTTTTTTCAATTTAAATGAAGATAAGTCTCATATTCTGCCTATTCAGGCTGTTATGAAAATCAAATGAGAATGAATGCTGAAATGTTCTGTACACTCTGGTGCTAACTAATATAAGGCATTATCAGTACTACTGTTGTTAATAATAATATCCTATATTCCGAATATAATCAACTCTCTTATGAAGACATAATATAAAAATATATTTTCTTATTGCCTCATTTGGCTCAGGATATAGATATTAGTGCTCTCTAAAATGAGATTTGCAAATAAAATATCATGTTTGTCAATATGTAAAAATGTATGTAATCACATAACTAGTTCTTAAAATCAAATAAAATTGCACATTGTATTTACTGTCATGAATATTTATACTCAAATTATAAAATCAAAACTAACAAGCTAAACAGTAAGAATATAAAATTCTTAAATATATTGTTTTTATTGACCAATATATTGACCATTGTTTCGGGGTGCATGAGGAGAGAGGACTCCTTCCCTGTGTGCCCACAGAAGGCAGAGTACCACCTAAGCGAGCTCCATAGACGGGAGCAAGCTGCGGCCATCAGCTTGGACCCCAGAGATGGGCTCGGAATGCTAACACTGCCGCCGCTGCCACCAAAAATCCTGTGTGCAAGCACAAGTCACTACCCACACACACACCACCTCCGGGAACCTGTGCAGCCGGCCACTGCCAGGGTCCCAAGATCCAAGGACAACTTCCCCGGGAGAACACACGGTGTGCCTCAATGTCATGCCAGCCTGTGCCGCCGCAGGCTCGCCCCGCATTCCAATTATGACTATTGTACCCTCCTTCTCCCTGGCCTGAGTGAGCAAGAAATTGTTGCTGCTTTAACCCCTTCCTGTCTGGGCAGGGAACAGATGCCTGAGGGTGACCTACACGCAGAGGTGGGGCCAAAACCCCAGCTGAACCCCAGGAGCTGTGCGAACAAAGAAGAGAAGGGAAATTTCTCTGTGCAGCCTCAGGAGCAGCAGATTAAATCCCCACAATCAAGCTGATGAACCCTGCATCTGTGAAATACCTGAATAGATAACGAATGTTCCCAAAATTGAGGCAGTGGACTTTGGGAGCAACTGTAGACTTGGGGTTTGCTTTCTGCGTCTGATTTGTTTCTGGTTTTTACGTTTCTCTCAGTTTAGTTTTTAGTGCTTGTTATCATTGGTGAATTTGTTTAATGGTTTAGTTGCTCTCTTCTTTTTTTAATTAATTAATTTATTTCCCCCCCCTTGTTTCTCTTTTTGTGAGTGTGTATGCATATGTTTCTTTGTGTGGTTCTGTCTGTTTAGGTTTGCTTTTACCATTTGTCCTAGGGTTCTGACTGTTCTTTTTTTATTATTATTTCTTTTTATGAGTGTGTGTGTGTATGTTACTTTGTGTGATTTTGCCTAGTTTTGCTTTTACCATTTGGTTTGGGATTCTATCTGGTTTCTTCCCCCCACCGCCCCCCGCTTTTTTTCTTCCTTTTCCTCCGAGCCGTGGGGCTGGCAGGGTCTTGGTGCTCCGGCTGGATATCAGGCCTGAGCCTCCAAGGTGGGAGAGCCAAGTCCAGGACGTTGGACCTCCAGAGACCTCCCAGCCCCACGTAATATCAATTGGTGAGAGCTCTCCCAGAGATCTCCGTCCCAACGCTAAGACCCAGATCCACCGAATGGCCAGCAAGCTCCAGTGCTGAACGCCCCATGCCAAACAACTAGTAAGACAAAAAACAACCACACACATTGGCATAAGGGATGCCTAAACTCATACTAAGTTCACAGACATGCCAAAACACAACACCAGACACAGCCCTGCCCACCAGAAGATCCAGGCCCACCTACCAGAACACAGGCACCAGTCCCCTCCACCAAGAAGCCTACACAACACACTGAACCAACCTCACCCATTGGGGGCAGACACCAAAAACAACAGGAACAAAGAACCCAAAGCCTGTGAAGAGGAGACCCCAAACACAGTAAGTTAAACAAAATGAGAAGACAGAAATATGCAGCAGATGAAGGAGCAAGGTAAAAACCCACCAGAGCAAACAAATGAAGAGGAAACAGGCAGCCTACCTGAAAAAGAATTCAGGATAATGTTAGTAAAGATGAGCCAAAATCTTGGAAATAGAATAGAGAAAATATAAGAAACGTTTAACAAGGACCTAGAAGAACTAAAGAGCAAACAAACTGTGATGAACAACACAGTAAATGAAATTAAAAATTCTCTAGAAGGAATCAATAGCAGAATAACTGAGGCAGAAGAACAGATAAGTGACCTGGAAGATAAAATAATGGAAATAACTGCCACAGAACAGAATAAAGAAAAACAAATGAAAAGAATTGAGGACAGTCTCAGAGAACCCTGGGACAACATTAAATGCACCAACATTTGAATTATAGGGCTCCCAGAAGAAGAAGAGAAAAACAAAGAGTCTGAGAAAATATTTAAAGAGATTATAGTTGAAAACTTCCCTAACATGGGAACGGAAATAGCCACCCAAGTCCAGGAAGCACAGAGAGTCCCATACAGGATAAATACAAGGAAAAACACAGCAAGACATATATTAATCAAACTATCAAAAACTAATACAAAGAAAAACTATTAAAAGCAGCAAGGGAAAAGCAACAAATAACATACAAGGGAATCCACATAAGGTTAACAGCTGATCTTTCACCAGAAACTCTGCAAGCAGAAGGGAGTGGCAGGACATATTTAAAGTGATGAAAGGGAAAAACCTACAACCAAGATTACTCTACCCCGCAAGGATTTCATTCAGATCTGATGGAGAAATTACAGCCTTTACAGACAAGCAAAAGCTAAGAGAATTCAGCACCACCAAACCAGCTTGACAACAAACGGTAAATGAACCTCTCCAGGCAGGAAACACAAGAGAAGGAAAAGACTTACAAAAACAAACTGAAAACAATTAAGAAAATGGTAACAGGAACATACATATTGATAAATGTAAATGTACCTTAAATGTAAATGGACTAAATGCTCCAACCAAAAGACACAGACTGACTGAATAGATACAAAAACAAGACCAATATATATGCTGTGTACAAGAGACCCACTTCAGACCTAGGTACACATGCAGACTGAAAGTAAGGAGATATAAAAAGATATTCCATGCAAATGGAAATCAAAAGAAAGCTGGAGTAGCAATTCTCATATCAGACAAAATAGACTTTAAATAAAGACTATTACAAGAGACAAAGAAGGGCACTACATAATGATCAAGGGATCAGTCCAAGAAGATATAACAATTGTAAATATTTATGCACCCAACATAGGAGCACCTCAGTACATAAGGCAACTGCTAAGAGCCATAAAAGAGGAAACTGACAGTAACACAATCATAGTGGGGGACTTTAACACCCCACTTTCACCAATGGACAGATAATCCAAAATGAAAATAAATAAGGGAACACAAGCTTTAAGTGATACATTAATAAACAAGATGGACTTCATTGATATTTATAGGACATTTCATCCAAAAACAACAGAATACACTTTCTTCTCAAGTGTTCATGGAACATTATCCAGGATAGATCATATCTTGGGTCACAAATCAAGCCTTGGTAAATTTAAGAAAATTGAAATCATATCAAGTATCTTTTCTGACCACAATGCTAAGAGACTAGATATCAATTACAGGAAAAAAAAATCTGTAAAATATACAAACACATGGAGGCTAAACAATACACTACTTAATAACCAAGAGATCACTGAAGAGATCAAAGAGAAAATAAAAAAATACCTAGAAACAAATGACAATGAAAACAGGATGACCCAAAACCTATGGGATACAGCAAAAGCAGTTCTAAGAGCGAAGTTTATAGCAATACAATCCTACCTTAAGAAACAAGAAACATCTCAAATAAACAACATAACCTTACACCTAAAGCAATTAGAGAAAGAAAAAAAAACCCCGAAAGTTAGCAGAAGGAAAGGAATCATAAAGATCAGATCACAAATAAGTGAAAAGAAATGAAGGAAAAAATAGCAAAGATCAATAAAACTAAAAGCTGCTTCTTTGAGAACATAAACAGAATTGATAAACCATTAGCCAGACTAATCAAGAAAAAAAGGGAGAAGACTCAAATCAATAGAATTAGAAATGAAAAAGGAGAAGTAACAATTGACACTGCAGAAACACAAAGGATCAGCAGAGATTACTACAAGGAACTACATGCCAATAAAATGGATAACCTGGAAGAAATGGACAAATTCTTAGAAAAGCACAACCTTCCCAGACAGAACCAGGAAGAAATAGAAAATATAAACAGACCAATCACAAGCACTGAAATTGAAACTGTGATTAAAAATGTTCCAACAAACAGAAGCCCAGGACCAGATGGCTTCACAGGTGAAATCTATCAAGCACTTAGAGAAGAGCTAACACCGATCCCTCTCAAACTCTTCTAAAATATAGCAGAGGGAGGAACACTCCCAAACTCATTCTACGATGCCACCATCACCCTGATACCAAAACCAGACAAAGATGTCACAAAAAAAGAAAACTACAGGCCAATATCACTGATGAATATAGATGCAAAAATCTTCAACAAAGTTCTAGCAAACAGAATCCAACAGCACATTAAAAGGATCATACACCACGATCAAGTGGGGTTTATCCCAGGAATGCAAAGATTCTTCAATATACACAAATCAATCAATGTGATACACCATATTAACAAATTGAAGGATAAAAACCATATGATCATCTCAATAGATACAGAAAAAGCTTTTGACAAAATTCAACACCCATTTATGATAAAAACTCTCCAGGAAGTGGGCATAGAGGGAACCTACTTCAACATAATAAAGGCCATATGTGACAAACCCACAGCCAACATCGTTCTCAATGGTGAAGAACTGAAAGCATTTCCTCTTAGATCAGGAAGAAGACAAGGATGTCCATTCTCACTGCTATTATTCAACATACTTTTGGAAGCCTTAGCCACTGCAATCAGAGAAGAAAGAAATAAATGGAATCCAAATCAGAAAAGAAGAAGTAAAACTGTCACTGTTGGCAGATGACATGATACTATACAGAGAACCCTAAAGAAGCTAGCAGAAAACTACTAGAGCTAATCAATGAATTTGGTAAAATTGCAGGATACAAAATTAATGCACAGAAATCTCTTGCATTCCTATACAGTAATGATGAAAAATCTGAAACAGAAATTAAGGAAACACTCCCAGTTACCACTGCAGCAAAAAGAATAAAATACCTAGGAATAAACCTAAGAAGACAAAAGACCTGTGTGCAGAAAACTATAAGACACTGATGAAAGAAATTAAAGATGATACAAAGAGATGGAGAGATATACCTTGTTCTTGGATTGGAAGAGTCAACATTGTGAAAAAGGCTATACTACCCAAAGCAATCTACAGATTCAATGCAATCCCTATAAAACTGCCAATGGCATTTTTCACAGAACTAGAACAAAAAATTTTACAATTTGTATGGAAACACAAAGACTCCGAATAGCCAAAGCAATCTTGAGAAAGAAAAACGGAGCTGGAGGAATCAGGCTCCCGGACTTCAGACTATACTACAAAGCTATGGTAATCAAGTTAATATGGTACTGGCACAAAAACAGATATACAGATCAATGCAACAGGATAGAAAGCCCAGAGATAGACACACGCACATATGGTCACCTTATCTTTGATAAAGGAGGCAAAAGTATACAATGGAGAAAAGACAGCCTCTTCAATAAGTGGTGCTGGGAAAACTGGACAGCTACATGTAAAAGAATGAAATTAGAACACTCCTTAACACCATACACAAAAATAAACTCAAAACGGATTAAAGACCTAAATGTAAGGCCAGACACTATCAAACTCTTAAAGGAAAACACAGGCAGAACACTCTATGACATAAATCACAGCAAGATCCTTTTTGATCCACCTCCTAAAGAAATGTAAATAAAAACAATAATAAACAAATGGGACCTAATGAAACTTAAAAGCTTTTGAACAGCAAAGGACACCATAAACAAGACGAAAATACCACCCTCAGAATGGGAGAAAATATTTGCAAATGAAGCTGCTGACAAAGGATTAATCTCCAAAATTTACAAGCAGTTCATGCAGCTCAATATCAAAAAACAAACAACCCAATCCAAAAATGGGCAGTAGACCTAAACAGACATTTCTCCAAAGAAGATATACAGACTGCCAACAAACACATGAAAGGATGCTCAACATCACTAATCATTAGAGAAATGCAAATCAAAACCACTATGTGGTATCACCTCACACTGGTCAGAATGGCCATCATCAAAAAAATCTACAAACAATAAATGCTGGAGAGGGTGTGGAGAAAAGGGAACCCTCCTAAACTGCTGGTGGGATTGTAAATTGATACAGCCTCTATGGAGAACAGTATGGAGGTTCCTTAAAAAATTAAAAATAGAACTTCCCTATGACCCAGCAATCCCACTACTGGGAATATACCCTGAGAAAACCATAACTCAGAAAGAGTCACGTACCACAATGTTCATTGCAGCTCTATTTACAATAGCCAGGACATGGAAGCAACCTAAGTGTCCATCACCAGATGAATGGATAAAGGAGATGTGGCACATATACACAATGGAATATTACTCAGCCATAAAAGGAAACGAAATTGAGTTTTTCGTAGTGAGCTGGATGGACCTAGAGCCTGTCATACAGAGTGAAGTAAGTCAGAAAGAGAAAAACAAATACCATATGCTAACACATATACATGGAATCTAAAAAAAAAAAAGGTTATGAATAACCTGGGGCAGACAGGAATAAAGACACAGACCTAGTAGAGAATGGACTTGAGGATACGGGGAGGGGGAAGGGTAAGCTGGGATGATGTGAGAGAGTGGCATGGACTTATATATACTACCAAATGTAAAACAGATATCTAGTGGGAAGCAACCACATAGCACAAGGAGATCAGCTTGGTGCTTTGTGACCACCTAGAGGGGTGGGATAGGGAGGGTGGGAGGTGGACGCAAGAGGGAGGAGATATGGGGATATATGTATATGTATAGCTGATTCACTTTGTTATACAGTAGAAACTAACACAACAGTGTAAAGCAATTATACTCCGATAAAGATGTGAAAAAAAATTTTTTTTTATTAAATTTAAAAAAGGGGTTTCCCTGGTGGTGCAGTGGTTGACAGTCTGCCTGCCGATGCAGGGGACACGGGTTCGTGCCCTGGTCCGGGAGGATCCCGGATTCCGCAGAGCAGCTGTGTCCGTGGGTCATGGCCGCTGGGCCTGTGTGTCTGGAGCCTGTGCTCCGCAGCGGGAGAGGCCACAACAGTGAGAGGCCCAAGTACCACAAAAAAAAAAAAAATAAAGATGTGGCACATATACTCAGCCATAAGAAGAAACAAAATTCAGTTATTTGTAGTGAAGTGGATGGACCTAAAGTGTGTCATACAGAGTGAAGTAAGTCAGAAAGAAAAAAACAAATACCATATGCTAACACATATGTATGGAATCTGAAGAAATGGTTCGGATGAACCTAGGGGCAGGACAGCAATAAAGACGCAGACTAAGAGAATGAACTTGAGGACATGGCGGGTGAGGAGGGTAAGCTGGGACGAAGTGAGAGAGTGGCATTGACATATATACACTACCAAATATAAAACAGATAGTGGGAAGCAGCTGCATAGCACAGGGAGATCAGCTTGGTACTTTGTGACCACCTAGAGGGGTGGGATAGAGAAGGTGGAAGTGAGGCGCAAGAGGGAGGGGATGTGGGGATATATGTATACATATAGCTGATTCACTTTGTTATACAGCAGAAACTAACACAACATTGTAAAGCAATTATACTCCAATAAAGATGTTAAGAAAAAAAAACGAATACATGGCAAGCCTCTATTATCAATGAATTTCTCTGAAGATTAGCGTTTGAATTTAATTCCAAATAAAAATAAAAATACCTGAAAACTGAATATGGCACTACAAATAAGTCCAAAGTTTCTACTTTGGAGACATTTAAATTTGTCTGAAATTGGATATAATAACACATAACTCTCACAGCTTATCCTGAGGCTTGCCAAACACATAGTTCTAATCTCCTATCTTGACAAAGTGATTAATTCCTTATCCTTTTAAGATCTAGTCTCCTCTTAATATTTACTCTAAATATTATTGTGAAACTGTTCATACTAAGTGAACTTTGTTGTCTTGTTGACTTTCCACTATAATACTACTCCTGCTATTCCACTTTTTGACTGACTTTCCTTTTCACAGTATTAACTAATTATATCTAGAATGCTTTTTATCTACATCTGCTCCCCCTCCAGATTTCAAGTATTCTAGAGGAGAAGAAATATGTTTATCTTCTAGACCTCTGAATGTTCAGCGCCTAACACAGAGTTCAGTCCATAGTAGATACACAATAAATATTTGTTTTGCTTTGCTTTTGTTTTCTATGATGGAAAAGACTTCTGAGCAGAGGTTTATGAAGAGTGAGAATGCCTGAAAGAACCACTACAAAGAATGAGAAAGAAAGTTGATAAAGGAAATAGAAGAGACCTGCTAGCAATATTGAGGGCTCAGTGAAGGGTGCTTATCGCAATCAAAAATCACAATTATACCACAACTAGAGAAAGCCTGCGCACAGCAACGAAGACCCAATGCAGCCAAAAATAAATAAATATTTTTTTTTTAAAATCACAGTTAAACAAGCTAATATGAGAAATAATCAGAAGTACAACAAACTGCAGAAATAAACTCTGAAAGAGTACAACTATTGTAATTATCAGGTATGGGATAAAATAAGTATGCATATGTTTAAAAAGTAGAAGGGTACTGAAAGGTGGAAAAATAACAGAAAACAATTAAAATTGACCAGGCACATGTAAAGGAAAACCAAATAAAACTACTAGAAATGAAAAATATAATAAATGAAAATAGAAATTTGGTATAGGTTAAATAGAAAATTATACAAAGCTCAGAAGACAATCAAGGAACCAGAAAAACTAAAGAAATTACTCAGAACACAGCACAGAGAGAAAAAATAACAGAAAATATAAAAAACAAGAATTTCAGAGACATGAAAAAAAATCTAACAGAAAGACTTATCAGAGATGCAAAAGGAGAGAACAAGAAGAATGGAGAAAAACTATAATTAAAAGTGGCTGAAATTTCTTCAGATTTTAAGAAATATATGATTCTGAGTAGAATGAAGTGAAATCCACATGAAAGACAAAGAGCTGATCTTAAAAGCAACCAGAGAGAGAAAACATAGAAATGATAGCTTCAAAACACTAGAGAGACTATCTTGTCCTAAAGTGAGCGAAGATTTACTAAACAGAACACAAAAAGTACTAACCATTTAAGAAGATAAAAAAGTTAACCAGACTATATTAAAATTAAGAACTGTGCTCTTCAAAAGATAAACTGAGTGAAAAAGTAATGGAGTAGGAGACAACATTTCCTATAGACATATCCAAAAAAGGATTCATATCCAGAATATATTAAGAAAACCTAGAGAGATAATCTAATAGAAGACATATTTAAATGGAAAAATATTTATGAGAATATGCTAAATTTCATAAGTTAGACAAATGCAAATTAAAATAAAATGTGGCTCTAATAAACATGGAAAAATACCAAGTACTGGTGAGCAGAGAACAAGCAGAATTTGCATACACACCTGGTAGAAATACAAATTGGTACAACCGTTTTATAAAACTATTTGGTAGTATATACTGAGGCTGAACATAGGAATACCCTATGACCCAGCAATTACATTCCCAGGTATACATACTGAATGAAAATCCATACACATGTTCATTCACCAAAGCACATGTACTAGAATATTCAAGCAGGGCTCTTAACGATTGCCAAAAATTGAAAACTATCCAAATGCCCACCAAGAGTAAAATGGATGAAGTGTGGCGTATTCACACAATGCAATACTCAGAATAAAAAAATATCCAGCTCCCAACAAGGTAAATAACACAACGTCTGGCAATCAATCAAGCATGCAAATAGGCAGGAAAACACAAGCCAAAATGTGAATACTCGGGCTTCCCTGGTGGCGCAGTGGTTGAGAGTCTGCCTGCCGATGCAGGGGACACGGGTTCGTGCCCCGGTCTGGGAAGATCCCACATGCCGCGGAGCAACTGGGCCCGTGAGCCAAAATTACTGAGCCTGCGCGTCTGGAGCCTGTGCTCCGCAACAAGAGAGGCCGCGATAGTGAGAGGCCCGCGCACCGCGATGAAGAGTGGCCCCCGCTCTCCACAACTAGAGAAAGCCCTCGCACAGAAACGAAGACCCAACACAGCCAAAAATAAATAAATAAATAAAGCAAACTGTCAACAAGTAAAAATAAACACTATTATATTAAAAAAAAAATGAGAATACTCAACCAATCAAAAGTGAACCCAAACTAACACAAATGCTAGAGTTAGCAAACAAGTACATTGAAACAATTATTACAATATTACATATGTTCAAAAAGATAAGTAGAAGATTAAGTAAGGAAGATTTTTTTTTAATGGAACTTTCAGATATATAAACTACAGTGTCCAAGATGAAAAATATACTGACTAGGATTTATGGCAGATTAGACATTGCTGAGGAAAAGATCAAAAGATTAGTGAACTTGAAGACATAGCAATAGGAACTATCCAAATTAAAACACAGAGAGGAAAAAGAATTTTTTAAAAAATAAAAGCACATCCGTGAGATGTGGCACAATTTCATTCATGCTAATATATGTTCAATTGGAGACCCAGAAGGAGAGGGAAGAGAGAGGAAGACAGAAAAAATATTTGAAGACAAAATGGCTGAAAAAATTCAAAATTGGTGAAAACTATGAAACAACAGGTTCAAGAAATTCAACAAAACCCAAGCACAAGAAATATGAAGAAAACTATACTTCACATCATAATCAAATTGTTCCAAACTAGTGATAAAAAAAAAAAATCTTAAAAGTAGTCAAGAAAAAAAAGCCACATTATGTACACAGAAAGATAAGGATGACCTCAGATTTCTCCCTGGAAACAAAATAAACAAGAAGATAGCAGGGCAACATCTTTAAAGCTACTGAAAGAAAAAAAATCATCAACCCAAAATTCTATACCCAGCAAAAATATCTTTCAAAAATGAAAGCAAAACCCTTTTTCAAAAGCTGAAGGAGCGTATCACCAGCACACCTTGCACTATAAGAAATGTTAAAATAAGTCTTTCAAGCAGGAAAATAATGGATTTTAGCAGATGGAAATATGGATTCACACAAAGGAATGAAGAACACCAAAAATGATAACTATATGAGCAAATATATTATTTTTCTTATTACTTAAATCTCTTTAAGTAATTGACACTGACTGTTTAAACAAAAATAATAACAATGTATTATGGCATGTATAAGATACAAATAAATAAAATGTGTGACACCAGTAGCATAAAGACCAGGAGGAGGGAAGTGAAGTACACTACTCTAAGGTTCTTATACTATATGTGAGTTGGTATAATATCATTAGAAGGTAAACTGTGATAAGTTAAAGATATACCCTAAAACCTTAAAGTAACCCAGTAAAATAACACAATAAAAAGTTACAGCTAATCAACCAACAGAGATAAAATAGAAATCAAAAAATATTCAATCTGAAAGAAGGTAGAAGCAGAGGAAAAGGGAACAAAGAGCAGATTTAACAAATAGAAACCAAATAGTGAGATAACAGACAAACCTAACTATATCAATAATCATATAAAATGTGAATACAGGCATACCTTGTTTTTGTTCTTCACTTTATTGTGCTTTGCAAATACTGCGTTTTTTACAAATTGAAGGTTTGTGGTAACCCTGTGTTGTCAGATGATGATTAGCATTTTTTAGCCATAAAGTATTTTTTAATTAAGGTACATATATTATTTTTTTAGACATAATGCTATTGTACACTTAATAGACTATAATACAGTATAAACATAACTTTCATATGCACTGGGAAACCAAAAAATGTGTGCAACTTACTTTATTGAAATATTTGCTTTATTGCAGTGGTCTGGAACCAAACCCACAATATCTCCGAGGTATGCCTGTAGTCTAAACAACTTAATTAAAAGGCAGAGATTATCAGATTGTATAAAAAAGCAAGACCCAACAATTTACTGCCTACAGGAAACAAACTTTAAATACAAAGACAAATAGATTAAGTGTAAAAGAACATAAAAAGATATACCATATAACCCTAAGCAAAAGAAAGCTTAATATCAGACAAAGTAGATTTCAGACCAAAAAAATATCACCAGGAATAAAGAAGGGTTTTATAATTATAAAGGAGTCAATTCATTAACTGACCATAACAACTCTAAATGTTAATGTACCCAATAACAAAGCTTCAAAGTTGAAGAAGCAAAAACTGATAGAATTGCAAGGAGAAATAAACAAATCCACAATTATAGTCAGAGATTTCAATATCCCTCTCATAAAAATTGGTAGAACAAGTAGGACAGAGCAAGAACAGAGAAAACTTGAACTCAACCAACTTGACCTAACTGTCCTTATAGAACATTCCAGTAACAGAATCACAAAGTACAGTTACCAAGTTATACCATATTTAGACCATAAAGCAAGTCTCAATAACTTCAAAGAGATTAGTCATAAAAATATTTTCTCTGACCACGATGGAATTAAATTAAAAATCAATAACAGAACAAGATCTGGGAAATTTCCAAATTAAGTAATATACCTATAAATAATTGATTTCATCCTGCACACCCTTTCTTACTAAATGGCAAAAGTCATGTTTCAAAAAATTCCAAATTGTGGGATCTTATTTCCACAACATTTGGGCATAATCTTGGCAACATGTGGAATAACAAAGACCCCTGAAAATAGTAGAGATAGTACAAGAACCAAGAGCTGACAAAGGAAGACCCCTTGATACCTTACTTTCATGCCCTTTATGTCCTATAAAGAGATCCCTAGGCAAAGCTCCACCCTGGGTTGGTTTCAGTGCAGAAAAATCTTTTATTATTTTCTAGCCTCTGTGCTACCCTCTCTACTTCTTAAAAAGCTTTTTTTTTTTTCCTTTTTTCCACGCACTATTTTGGGGTTTCTTTGTCCATAGGTTAGAATCATTGTCTATAGATGCTCCTCAGCCCCAACATTAAGAAGGAGAGAGCCTTATCTCTGTTATTCATGTTAAATCATTTGGGTCCCTAAGACAGAACTGGTATACTAGAGATAACCACAGATACAGTTTTTCCTTAATGGTCTCTGGGCCCATCATGTCCTGAACCATCTAAGAGAAAATCTGGTGGAGATTGACCAATGCACAGTAAATCTAAAAAGCTGTGAGTACATAATGACACACAGAGAGAAAAGGTTACCATTAAAATATTTCAAATGTGATACACAGAATATTATATTTCTGCTGAAGCTATAAAAAAGTCATGACAAAACAGGGCAATAACCTTAGGACAAGTGTTATGAAATAGAAATTCACCAAAGTCATACCATAATTATAGGATTAATAAACCTTTACATAATATGGGTTTGTATACCCACAATAGGAGAAATAATAAAGAAAATTAGCCCCCCATAATCAACAGACCTTTATGTCATATATTTCAAAAGTTTTAAAACTTCATTAACAACAAAAAAAATCCTTAATACGTTACTTCCACCATGCCATATCCCTTTGTTTTTCTGAACAAATATTCTAATTCCCTTTTACCTTATCTTGATTATTATGACTCCTATTATTTTCAAAATGTATATTTAAATCTCTTTTCAAATGTATATTTGATCCTATTCAGTGTTATTCCTCCTGTTTTCAGAATTATACTTGACTCACTAGGATTTGTATGCTTTTAAGTACAAAGGCCTCCCCCTCTCTGAGGATACCAAAAAATTCCTAGAAAGGTGTAAGAAGGTGGTTTGGGGTTAACTCATTAGAAAAGAGAATCTATAAAGTGGATTATAAGAAGAGAAATATGATATTCTTCTGGCTAATGATTCATTCCCTTCATTCTGCATGTAGATATTTTAAATCAGCAAATGTCGTATTTCAAAAACTTCTGAAAATACAGTCTTATTTCTACAAAAATACAAGAATGTACTATTATACACTATTTAAAAAGGCAAAGCCAAAGCAAACTAAATGTCTAACAATAGTAGAATGAAAAATTTGTGGTAATTCATACAACAGAATATTATACAGCAGTAAAAATAAACTAGAACCTACACATAACATGGACAAATATATTTTTTACATCTTTATTGGAGTATAATTGCTTTACAATGGTGTGTTTCTGCTTTATAACAAAGTGAATCAGTTATACATATACATATGTTCCCGTATCTCTTCCCTCTTGCTTCTCCCTCCCTCCCTCCCTCCCTCCCTATCCCACCCCTCTAGGTGGTCACAAAGCACCAAGCTGATCTCCCTGTGCTATTCAGCTGCTTCCCACTAGCTATCTATTTTACGTTTGGTAGTGTATATATGTCCATGCCACTCTCTCACTTTGTCACAGCTTACCCTTCCCCCTCCCCATATCCTCAAGTCCATTCTCTAGTAGGTCTGTGTCTTTATTCCTGAACATGGACAAATCTTAAAAATACAACCTTAAGGGCTTCCCTGGTGGCGCAGTGGTTGAGAGTCCGCCTGCCGATGCAGGGGACACGCGTTCGTGCCCCAGTCCGGGAAGATCCCACATGCCGCGGAGCGGCTGCACCCGTGAGCCATGGCCGCTGAGCCTGCGCGTCCGGAGCCTGTGCTCCGCAATGGGAGAGGCCACAACAGTGAGAGGCCCACGTACAGCAAAAAAAAAAAAAAAAAAAAAAAAAAAAACCTTAAAAGCCATAAGCAAGTCACAGAAGCAAAACATAGTTCAATTTCATTTTCAAAAAGGTCAAAAAACAGGAAACACCAAATTCCACCACTTTAGGATAGTAGAGTTTTTTGGCATGGGAAGGACTACAGTTGGGTAGAAGCACAAGGAGATTAAAACTTATTCATAACGTTGTACTTCTCTTGTCTAATAAAATTTCATTACTATTCTTGAAAGTGTATACACAAGGCTTTTGTCTTCTCTGTATATGAGTAATTCATAATTTTTAAAATGTAAAGATTTTAAATAATATAAAATTATTAAAATAATAAAAATTCATATTTATAATAAAGAAAACAAAGAAGAAAAAGTCCTTCTTCCAGTGGATTCTGCCATATCTGCCATATATCTTATCATGGTACTAAGATAGGCACTTGTTACTATAGGAGAGGTAGATGAAGATAAGACCAATATGCTGAGATTAGCAGAGTAGGAAGATGGACAGAACATGGGTCCTTGATGATGTCACAGAGGCACTGATTAACCAACCTAGAGCCATCCCTATGTCAGGACTTCCACTTGTGAATGATAATAAATACCCTTACTGCTTTTAAGCTATTTTGAAATGGACTTTCTGCTTATTTGATCCAATCACATCCTTTCTAATTTGGTCTCTGTTTATAAGAACCTATATTTCTGTTTTATCATGAATATCATAATGAAATTAACAATTTTGTAATTATTTGTTTAATGTCTCTCATCTACTGGACTGTAAGCTCCTTGAGTGTAAGTACTGTGCCTGCAACACTTTCAGCAGTAACCCCAGTGCCTGGCACATAACAGGCTCTTAATAAATACTTTTGGAATAAATGAATAACCTTATTCATCTAATCCACTAGTAGCACATACTTGTTTCCAATATTTTTTGTTATTTCAACAAAGCTACAATAAACATCCTTGTACAAGTGTTCTACACATATACAGAGAACTTCTCTGGGGTAAATACTTAAAGGTAGAATTGCTAGATCCTAAGTTTATGTATTATCAATTTTTCTAAGTACCTTCAAATTCATGAAGAGGTTGTACCAAGTTGCCTCCCATCAGCAGTGTTTGAGTTCCTGTTTCTTCACAACCTTTCTAAAATTTGATATCATGAAGCTTTTAAATTTTTGCAAATTTGATAACTAAGAAACAGTATCTTATTTTAATTTGCACTCCCTTTATTACTGTGGTGAACATTTTCTTATGTTTGGCCACTCAAGTTTCTACTTTAAAAGCACCTGTTCATTTCCTTGGCTCATTTTTTTTGAATTGTCCATGTTTTTCATATTATTTTGTAGCTTCGTATTATTTTGGAGACTAATCCTTTGTCTAAGATATAGATGAAGAGATAACAGATGGACAGACAGATCTTCAATGTACACACACACACACACACACACACACACACACAAACACACATACATATACCAATACAGAGAGAGAGAAAAAGAGAATGAGAGAGCGTATACAAATATCTTCTCTCTCTGACTTGCTTCTAAACTTTGTTTATGGTGTCTTTCGTGATGCAGATTTTTAAATTTTTATTTGGTCAAATACATCAATATTTTCCTACACAGGCTGCGTTTTTATGTTTTATAAAAGCAGTTCTTCTCTACCCTGATATCATAACCAATAAATCTTTAAAAGAATACGCTTTGGGGAATTCCCTGGTGGCACAGTGGTTAAGAATCCATCTGCTAATGTAGGGGACACAGGTTCAATCCCTGGTCTGGGAAGTTCCCACATGCCGTGGAGCAACTAAGCCCATGTGCCACAACTACGGAGCCTGTGCTCTAGAGCCTGCAAGCCACAATGTCATGCCACAACTACAGAAACCCGCATGCCCTAGAGCTCATGCGCCATAACTACTGAGCCCACGCACTGCAACTACTGAAGCCCATGTGCGATAGGGTCTGCATACTGCAACTACTGAGCCTGCATGCTGCAACTACTGAAGCCCGTGCGCCTAGAGCCCGTGCTCCACAACAAGAGAAGCCACCGCAATGAGAAGCCCGCACACCACAACAAAGAGTAGTCCCTGCTCGCCACAACTTGAGAAACCCCACGCAGACCCAATGCAGCCAAATAAATAAATAAATGCATAACAAAGAGCCACACTCAGTAAATGCAGGTGAGCTGCTGTTAATTTTACTGCTTTTACTTTTCGATCCTTACCACTCCAGTGAAACTGATCTCTCAAAAGTCATCAGCAATTTCTCATTGACAAATCCTACAGCCTCTAATCAGGTTTTTTCCTGCTTAACCTCTTTTGAGCATTGGGCACTTTGTCCCAACTTTTCTCCTGAAAATCTCTTTCCTTCAGTCTCTATGATAAAATACTATCATGGGTTTTGTCCTATATATTGCCTACTCCTTCTCAATTTCTTTCACTGATTCTTCTTCATCAGTAGATCCTTAAAGATGAATTTTCTCCACCTATACTTTCCATCAATGTGACCTTATTCATTAGCCTCAAATGCTACCTCTTTGAAAATAAAAATAACTAACCGATCAATTCTAAACCACCTACTTCATTCAGACTGCTTACTTCTGAACGGCCTACTTCAAACACTACATGTCCCCACAAAATCCACGCTTCCTCTAGTATATCACATTTGGTTACTAACACTACCTATAATCCAAAATAGTAGTCTTTAAGTATTCTTTATCTTCTCTCTCTCATGACCTCAAATCCAATCATTTGTCAGATGCTATCGAGTCTACCTTAAAATATCTCAAGTCTGGGGCTTCCCTGGTGGCGCAGTGGTTGAGAGTCCGCCTGCCGGTGCAGGGGACACGGGTTCGTGCCCCAGTCTGGGAGGATCCCACATGCCACGGAGCGGCTGGGCCCGTGAGCCATGGCCGCTGAGCCTGTGCGTCCGGAGCCTGTGCTCCGCAATGGGAGAGGCCACAACAGTGAGAGGCCCACGTACCACAAAAAAAAAAAAAAATCTCAAGTCAATCCTCTCCATTTCACTGCCCTATATCAGAGTCATCGTATCTTGCCTGATAACTGACTTCCAATGGTTCTTCTACATTGCTATCAGTTATTTTTCTAAAGCATGTATTTAGTTATGATTATCATTGCTCCTTCTGGGCAAGATCAATGTCCTAGCTAGCATGTTCTCAATACATGATCACTGAAAATAATTAAATGAAATCTGGTGTTTTGTTGTTCAAAAACCTAGGATAATAACCATTGTAGTTAAGAAGCTGGGTACACCACCCCCTATCTCTCTGATAACTTAGAAAACTTGCTTGAACCCAAAATTCTGTGACATGTAGAAGTTCAAAGCTAGCCCCCCAGATTTCTTTTAATTCTACACAGCTTAAACTGTCTCCTCCCCTCCCGCTTCTAACTCCTACAATGATATGAGAGGCCTTTTTCATTCCAGATGCCAAATCCATCCCCTTTCCAAAAGAACTTTTCCTACACCAACCATTTCATAAACTTACCTGACTTTACTGAAGACCAGAGCACGTCAACAAGGAAACTTCTCAGTGGACATGCAGAATCCAACCACCTTTCTGGCTCGCTCTCCTTTCTCCCTCCCGAGCCCCATACCCTTGTCTTTCCCTGTATCCCTACTCCTAGTCCAAAACAAAACAGTCTTCTATTTGTCTCATTTGTATCTCCTATATCATTTACTTTTCATCTCTTGAGTTGAGGACCCCCAAGAATCCATTTACTGCTCAAAGTATTTCTTCCAAAAAATACATAATGCTATCCTTAAAAATAATTCTAATAACTTTTTCTCACATTCCTTTTATCATGAATAATAATATCATTTAGAATGCTTATATGTACGAGGCATATCACTAAATGCCTACGAAACAGGTATCATTAATACTTAGGGAAATTACATAACTTGCCAAAAATAACAACTAATCAGCCAAAGGAGCCAAAATTCAAACCCACATATGTCTCACCCCAAAGCCCATACTCTCCACTGCCTGTAAACAAATGACCTAACTCTTTAGCATGGCATTCAAGATGCTCCTCCATAATTTGATCCTTTTCATAATTCTCTCCCACCATAGTTACACTGGACACTTATGTTTCCTAAATATACTGTCTAACATCTCAGTGCTATTGCTTTCATCATGCCATTCTATTTACCTAAAATGCATGCCTTCTTTATCCATCAACTTCCTACTCATCTTTCAAGAATACTGTGAGGACTCAATGAGTTAATACACATAAATTACTTAAAAATCCTGTCTGGCATATTATAAATACTCAATAAATGTCAGCTGTTACTATTACAAACCATTTAGGCTTTAGGCAATTGCTGATGTGACCAAAAAAGATCAACCAAAAAATGAATACAAGCCTTGATCATCACATACTGTCACATACATTCTTCCCCTCTCCTCTCTCTCTCTCTTTCTCTCTCACACACACAAACACACACAAAACACACACACTCATACATACCAAATACCAAGCAAAGACATATAGTACAAAGAATGCCAGTATTAAAATGAAACACAGTCTTGGTTTAAATTCAGCTCTGTCATCTAATACCTGTGTGATTTTGGACAAATTATTTAACTTCTCTAAACTCTGGCTTTCAAGCGCATAGGATAGGGACACTTAAATCTACCTTGTAGGCTTGTTGTGAGAATTAAAGACACTTCCCAAAGAGTTTAGCATGATGCTTGACACATAGTAGGCACTCAATAGGGGACATAAATTATTAAAAGAAAATATATGATAATTACAGAAAGGATGATGAGCATATATGAAAATTCAGAAACATCAAATACAGTAAATAATTTCAGAAATTGGAGCATCCTTAAGAATCGGAAAACTTACCATTTTTTTACGTTAACTAACGTGATACTTTAAATTATCATATACTTTAAAATTATCATCAGAGAACTTGATAAAGAATATTAAGATATTGATTCAAATAATATTTACTTAGCACTCATACGGTAAGTCCAAAATTATGAGGGATATAACAAATGGTGTATGACGGTATGAACTTTATTTTCAAGGAATTCACAAGAAACCCAAACCATATGGCAGTATTTTATGTGTTACATAAAATACAGGTTTTTAAAAGATATATGCCAAAACATAGGCATAAAAAGTAGAACGGTGGTTGCCAGGGGCTGAAGGGAAGGGAGGAATGAGGAGTTATTGTTCAATGGGTACAGAATTTCAGTGTTACAAGATGAAGAGTTCTACAGATGAACGGTGATGATGGTAGCACAACATTATGAATGTATTTAATACCACTGAACTGTACACTTAAAAATGACTGAGATGGTAAATTTTGATATGTGTATTTTACCACAATAAAAATAACTGGAAGTAAAAAACAAAAAGAAATATGTCAAAAGTAGGTTAATCTGGAAATAAAATAATGAAAACAATTACACAATGAATTTCTACAAAGATTTTTAAATGGATTACAAATTTAGCACTTACCTTCATATTTAAAATGGTAACACTTTCCAAGCAATAATACAGGGGAATTTCTACTAAAATATGTCTTTGTTTTCAACACCCAACCTAAATGAGAAAAAGAGAAAAACAGTTTTGCAATTAAAGGATTTCAGACTAAAAGTTCAGCAGCATTTTCTTTTATTTAATTTCAAATCACCAATTCCCAAGTATGGATGTGCATTTTTTATAAGTGTAGCAAAAGTATTTTGACAATGAACTGAAAATACAGGCCACTTATGCTACTTTCAAATAAAGTCAAGTATTTTAACCACATTCTGCCCACTTAAAGAACATGGCAGAGAAAAAATTTTAGTTTTAATTTATTTTCAAACAGATCACAACATTCTTATGGTATAAAAATTAAAAGGTACAAATTCTACTCCAGTTTCCCTGACACCAACCTCTTTTCCCAAAGGCAACAAATGTTACCAATTTCTTATATCTTCTTCCATTTTAGATATTTTAAAAGTTTAAAGTATTTGAATATTTCAGTGAAGTAATTTAGGAAAAAGATCACACAGTACACTAATGCTTATGATAAAAGTGGATCTCTGAAGTTTCCTAGGGAAATCTGTTTTTACCCCATCATTTCAGCCAAATGAGGATTTCTGAAAGTGATGTATAAAGCTTTCAGACATTTTCATCTCAATTTTCCATCTCCCATCCCCAATCCTCAACTCTTAGTTGCAAACTCTAATTCTTCCAATTTTCTTCCTACTAAACTGTCTATATCTAAAAGGAACTATCCTTTTGGTTTTTTATGATGCCATTAATAGTTCTCAATTTCCTGAGAAAAGCACTTGCCCATTACATTCCTGAATATTCCTAAGTGTATGAAATTCCTGAGTGCTAATGGCAGACTTAAAAGCAGTTCCTAAAATGCAAGAACATATAAACGAAAAGAATCTGAAATTGGGAGTTAAGAGACCTAGGTCTAGTCTTAAGCAGACCAACATTTATATTTAACAGAGTTGTTACAAAATTTTAAATGAGTGATTTTTATGAAAGTGCTCCCTTAAGTACTATAATACAAATAAGCATAAAGAACAAGTAAATTAAAATATGTATTTATAATAAAAATCATGCAAGTATCTGAGTTTGGTAGTGAAAAAGAAAGAATGGAGGGACTTCCCCAGTACTGCAGTGGTTAAGAATCCGCCTGCCAATGCAGGGAACACGAGTTTGATCCCTGGTCCAGGAAGATCCCACATGCTGTGGAGCAACTAAGCATGTGCACCAAAACTACTGAGCCTGTGCTCCAGAGCCTGTGAGCCACAACACTGAGCCCGCGTGCCACAACTACTGAAGCCCGCGCACCCTAGAGCCTGCGCACCACAACTACTGAGCCCACGTGCCACAACTACTGAAGCCCGCATGCTCTAGGGCTCACGTGCCACAACTACTGAGCCTGCATGCTGCAACTACTGAAGCCTACAGCCCGTGCTCTGCATCAAGAGAAGCCACTGCAAGTGAGAAGCCCAAGCACCGCAACGAAGACCCAACGCAGCCAAAAAAAAAAAAAGAAAGAAAGAATGGAAAGTCAAATACAGTAATCAGGCTTTGGATTACTGCAACACTCCCCCAAAATGGCTTATCTGTAATCAGTTTTTCCCCACTCTAGCATATGCCACATATCCCTGCCAAATTAATCTCTCTGTGGCTCAGCTTTGATTAGGTAACTTGTCTGCTCAAAAACCATCCTCAATGATTCATTACCTAACAGATTTATAATGAACTTCTCTGTGATACTAAAGACTTTCCACAATATGATACAAATTACCTTTACAGTCATCTTTTCCACTACTTCTCATCTATACTCAAAGTGGGCTTTACTATTTGGTTCATACTATTCCATAACAAAAATATCCTCCCTAATATCAGCCCATTTAAATCCATTTAAATCTTCTTCTTCTGACTCAAACACGCACTTCTAAGACATCTTTTCCTTTTCCCACCTATCTCTCATTCTCTTCTCTGAACACCAATGGGAAAATAGTATTTACTGACCATCTATTTTATACTAGGAACTAAGCTAGGTGCTTTATAGACATTGTTTCATAGGAGTATTATTAGTACCATACTAGAATGATTCTAATCCCCAAAACGATAACAATCCCCTCTCCCCAAAAGGCAGTATTTCCAAAGCAAATCCTAAGAACTTCATAAAAACAACCTCAAAAACTAACAAACAAAAAACCTTTAAGGAGGAACTTCTCTCTTTCTCCCTATGGTTTACCCTCTACCTGTATACCCTCTTACCAGTCACCAGTCCTTCCTAAAGAAAAGAAAGGTGAATCTGACAAGTCAGAGCCTGAGGCTCTACAACGATCTACATTTTACACGAGCAATGAGTTATAGTGCACACAGCAGGCAGAAGTTGTCTCTTAATGGCTAGGCCTGAAATTGACATAGCTTCATTTCTAACTCATTCTATTGGTTGATATGAGACACAAGCCAGCCCAGATGCATATGAGAAAAGAGACAACACAAAATGTGATTCACTGAGGACTGTCTTTGGAGACTAGCTACCATAAACAAAATGTTACCAAAAAACCAACAGTCCATTAAGTTAACAATTTGAAAATCACAAGTCAGGCTTTAAAAGATGCAAACAAGCCAAAGCGCATAGAAATAGTAGAGATAATAATGATTTTCTGGAGGAACAGAGAAACACCCAGAAGGATGATTTACTTCTTAATATTTTAAAAAGGAAATCAAGTTTACATACCTCATAAAGTCATGTAAATATGGGGGGGGGGCAAAAATGAGACACTTTTTCAAGAAAGTAAGGTCCAGTTATTTTAAATTTTAAGTGCTATGCCATTTCTAATTCCATCTTTATATAATAATATTGACATTGATAAAAAATAATCCTAAATTATGTTAAGTACATTCAGAGAACAGCAAGAATAGGGAGCAAGGGAGGCTGGGTTTGAATACAAGTTTCAAGACTTACCTAGATACATGACCTTGAATATGTCACCTAATCTCAGTTTTCTAATTTGCAAAAAAAGAATACCTTAGAAACATATTAGATTTAAATCTCAGAAAGATGAAATTTAAATGAGAAGGTACATAAACTACAACATACTAGTGGGTGCTCAATCGATTTTAATCCTTTTTAAACCATCCATACTACACAAACTCTAAACAATGAAAATACATTCAACATTTTAGAATAATTTTCACCAATAAAAATAAAACTAAAATACTACTCTATAACCTAAAACTATCTAGAACATGTAGTTACCCTGAACAATCTGCTCTTCAGAGATTAGGGATTACCATAATCTTATGATGCCCACTTAAATATCTAGATAGGGAAAGCTACACATACGTAAATAATAGGTTAAATAACAATTCCTAGGTCACTGCTGAAATGTGTTGAGTACCTGTATGACAATGTTCAGACCTTATAAATGAAATCTTCATCACATAACCTATCCATCAAATTAAATGGTTGAAAAGGAACATAAGCCTCTGTTTGCAGATGACATGATTTACACACAGAAAATCCTAAAGAATCCACAAAAAATTATTAGAATAAAAGAGATTACCAAGTTTACAAGATACAAGATCAAATCACAAAAATCAATTGTATTTCTATATACTAGCAATGAAGAGTCTAACTGAAATGAAGAAAACTCATTTTAAAATAGCATTGAAAAGAATAAAATACTTAGGAATAACTTTAACAAAAGAAGTGCCAAGACTTTCACACAGAAAACTACAAAACATCATTGAAAGAAATTAAAGACCTAAATAAATGGAAAGACATCCCATGTCCATGGATTGGAAGACTTAATATGGCAATACTCTGTTAATATGTCAATACTCTGAAAATTGATCTACAGATTTCACTAAAATCTATATAAAAATCCCAGCTGGATTTCTTGCAGAAATTGATAAGAGGATCAAAAATTCTTATGGAAAATGCATGGAATCCAGAACAGTCAAAACAATCTTGGAAAAGAAGAACAAAGTTGGAGGAATCATACTTTGCAATTTCAAATTTTACAAAAAGCTAAAGTAATCAAGAGGACGTTCTACTGGCATAAGAACAAACATACAGATTAATGGAATAGAATTGAGAGTCCAGAAATCAACCCTTACATCTATGGTCAACTGATTTTAGATAAGTGTGGCAAGACCAGTCAATGGAGAAAGAATATTCTTTTAATCAAATGGTGCTGAGACCAGATAGCCACATACAAAGAATAACATGGAACCTCTACCTCACATCATATGCAAAAATTAACTTGAAGTGGATCAAAGACCTAAATATAAGAGCTAAAAAGATAAAAACTCTTTAAAGAATAGGTGCAAATCTTCATGACCTTGATTTAAGCAACAGTTTCTTAAATACAACATCAAAAGCACAAGCAACAAAGGGAAAAAAATAGGTAAACTGGACCTCATCAAAAAGTAAAAGTTTTATGCTTCAATGGACACTATGAAGAAAGTGAAAAGACAATCCAAGAATGGGAGAAAGTATTTTCAAATCATATATCTGCTGAGGGATTTTTATCTAGAATATATAAAGAACCCTTACAACTCAATAATAAAAAGACAACCCAATTTTAAAACATGCAAAAGATTTGAATGGACATTTCTTGAAAGAATATATACAAATTGCCAATAAATACATAAAAAGAAGATTATCTTCATATGTTCATCAGGGAAATGCAAATCAAACTCACAGTGAGATACTTCACACTCACTAGAATGGGTCTAATTAAAAAGATAGACATTAACAAGTATTGCTGACGATGTGGAGAAATTCAAAACCCTCAAACATTTCTGATAGGAATGTATAATGGTGCAAACAGTTTGGAAAACAGTTTGGTAGTTCCTTAAAAAGTTAAACTTAGGGTAAACATATGATCCAGCAATTCTACTCCTAGGTATATACCCAAGAGAACTGAAAACATATGTTTACACAAAAACTTGTATACAATATTCATAGCAGCATTATTCATATAGCCAAAAAGTGGAAACAACCCAAACATCTATCAACTAACGAGTGGGTAAAGAAAATGTGATATATCCATACAATGAAATATTATTCAGCCGTATAAGAGAATGAAGTACTGATATATACATGCTACAACATGAATTAACTTTCAAAATGTTATGTCAAGTGAAAGGAGTCAAAAACAAAAGGCCACAAGTTATATGATACCATTTATATGAAATGTCCAGAATAGGCAAATCCAGAGAGGCAAAAAGTAGACTGGTGGATGCCAGGGATTGGAGAGGTGGGGAGGAATAGGGAGTAGTTGCTAATGGGTACAAGGTAGCCTTTGGGGGTGATGAAAATGTTCTGGAATTAGATAGTGATGATGGTTGTACATTCCTGTGAGTGTACTAAAAACCACTGAATCATACACTTTAAAAAGGTGAATTTTAGTAGTATATGATTTAAATCTCAATTTTTCAAAAAATTAATGTCTATAATCTTCAAAATACAATGTCAAGTTATTATCAAGTTTTAACTGTCTAAATAGCTAGCTGGCCATGACTTCCAGTGATCCAGGAGCCAACAGCCAATTGTGTTTTACTTGAATTTGCACTGTCAAGGGGTTTTACTAAATTTTATCATTCCTATCTTATGGATATGAACTTCTTCTGGTTGAAACTGGTTCTGCTGAGTATTTCTCCATCTTTGAAGGATTTTTCATCTCCAATTTGTTTCTAGTCTTAAGTGGGCTTCAAAACCACCATATGATCCTTATTGGATTTGTATGCAAACCAAGAGTAACTAAGTTAAAAATAAGGATCTGAGTGTGTTCCTAGAAGAAAGTCATACGTATCAGCATGTGAACTTTAAATGGTCTGCTTTGTGTGTTCAGAGGTCTATTTTGCTTGCTTCCTGATTCATACATGAGGTTGCCTGATGCTGAGTCTGCAAACCTGAGGTATTATTATCACCTGAATAAATTCTATCTTCTTAGGAATTTTCTTTTTTAAAGGACCACATGATATGCCTGAGTTTCTAAGTAATGTTTATGATGGTATTTGGCTATTTCTTCAGGTAGTATTCTTATCTACATTCCTTACAGAAATATTTCATTCAAAGAGAATCTCAACAATTGCCAGTGACTTAATAAGGGAGATAATACATGTCTTCAAATATTTCTTTGGATTTATACAGTTTTCAAATCTTGATACTTACTATATTTCATGTTGTTCCAAGCAGATATAAATTTAGTTTTCAGCTTGTCAACTTCATCTGTTCCTGCGGCCTCCATATTTAGATTCTAAAGAAAAAGCCATCACTTGATTGCATTCTTCTGTAAGTTTAGACTTTTGTTCTGACATAAAGAAAAGAAGATAAAGAAAAATAAGTAATGAGTACATATTATACGGTGCACTATCTGCTAAAGTTACTTAAGTGATTAAATACAACTTGAACTGGAAATGAGCAAATCAATTTTTCATTTTACAGAATAGAATACAATATACTCTATAAATATTTTAATTACAAAATATATTTTATTGTTGTATATTTTATACACAACAATAAAAATTATCACACAAAACCAAACAATAAACTCCCCCAGACACTCACAATTAAGAACAATAACTTAGTAACACAAGTCAGTTTTGGTGAGACTATTCAAGACTTATTTCATTTGTAATAAGAGAAGGTGATTTGAAATCGTATAAGAAATGGCAACTATCCTCAGAATGGAGGCTTCCACTTATATTGATTAAGTCACTACTTTCATATAAAGCCTAGTTGTTTTTTTTAATTAAGGCATTTCCTATATTTCCAATACATCCTTGCTTCCTACTGCAGCATTTTTTAAAAACTCAAATGGCTTAAATTTACAAGACAATGTTTTCTTACTTTAAAATAAGAATAAATGTAGCTTATAAGTATTTAACTTACTTGAGGGAAAACTGAGATACATGATTTGTAATCGGAAAGAGGAACAAATTATAACTGAAAATGTTTGAGCTTATTTGAAATAATTCACAGACAGTTTTCTTTTCAAGAAACGAATGCCACACAGAACATTATCCTTTCAGGGTTATAAATATCAACTCAAAGGTATTGATACATTTGTTTCTCTTGACAATAGGCATTCCATTTTATAATATGTATTAGAAGCTACTAATTATACATTATAACTGTGACAGAAGAAAGCATGGTCCACTGGAAGAATTTTAAAGGTCAATGCAACTAAGAACAGAATCCAAAAAAGTGGCATGAGATGTGGCTATTGGGTTAGACAGTGGCCAGAGCACACAGGGCCTTGTAGACCATGTTAAGGGTTTTGTTCTTTATCCAAAGAGCAACTGGTTCCAAACAGGAATATCAGAATCAGATTCTGGGGGTTTGTTTGGTTTTTTTGACTCCAACACAGAGAACAGATTGAAAAGGGACAAGAGTAAAGGGTGAGAGTTTACTACTATTGTACAGGATGAGGAGAGAGATGGTAGCTTGGACTAGAGCAGTGGAGATGGAGAGAAATGGACTTGTGAAGAAACGTCAAGAATTCATTACGTCTCTGTGAGAAAATGGATGTGAAAGGTGAGAAAAAGGAATATGTCAAAGATACACCCAAGTTTCTGGCTTGTGAAATTAAATAGTTGGTGCCAATCACTTAAATGAGGAACATTAAATTAGGGGGACTTCCCTGGTGGCTCAGTGGTTAAGAATCCGCCTGCCAAAGCAGGAGATACGGTTCGATCCCTGGTCCAGGAAGATCCCACATGCCGTGGAGCAACTAAGCCCATGCACCACAACTACTGAGTCTGCACTCTAAAGCCCACAAGCCACAACTACTGAGCCCATGTGCCACAACTACTGAAGCTCACGCACCTAGAGCCTGTGCTCCACAACAAGAGAAGCCATGGCAATGAGAAGCCTGCACACTGCAACAAACCGTAGCCCCTACTCACCACAACTAGAGAAAGCCCATGTGCAGCAAAGAAGACCCAACACAGCCAAAACTAAATAAAATTTTTTTAAAAATTATTTTTAAAAATAGGGAACATTAGGAGAAGGGCAGGTTAGAGGGAGAAGATCATGAATTGGATTTATGTGGAGTTTGAGATGGCTCTGAGATATAGTAGGGAATCATTCATTTTTATTTAATCACTCAATAAATTATTGCCAGGCAGTGTTCTAGGTAGTGCAGATATAGCTTAGGGCAAAGGGAGTAAAATACTTGCTTTCATGACGCTTACATTCTAGACATTCTAGAGGGGCCAACAAGGCAGTTGGATATATAGCTCTGGAGCTCAAAGGTGAGGTTTGGATGAGAGCTATTAATTTGAGAATTGCTGATGTATGAATGAAGAGTTAGAACTATAAACATGTTTCTCAAGGATTGTGCCTCGTCCATGATGGCACCCCGGCCTTGAGGATGATATTCAAAGCCCTTCATGAAATTACATCTGCCCACTTACTCAGCTTTCTCTCTTGCCACTCCCTCACATGCACTATATACTAAAGCCATTTTTAATATTAATATTAAAGCTTCATAAACTTGACATGCTAGTACCTCCATGCCTTGCATGTGCTCTTCCCTCCACCTACAATGCCTTCCTGCTCACCCTCACTTTTTGACTGTCTTATTATCATGAGTCCCTAAGACCCAGCTTAAGTTTCTCCTCCTCTGGTAAGATTAGTAAAACTTTTACCCTCCTCCCAACCTCAAACTAAGACAGAAGCCCCTCTTCTTAGCTCCTTAGGAGCCTATGTCTTCCTCTATCACAGCACTCATCACACTGTATTGTAATAACTTGCTTCTTACCTGCCTCTTACACCAGACAGTAAACTTTTCAAATGTCCTTAAATTCTGCCTGGCACAGAACTGTTTCTCAAAATGTTTATTAAATGAATCAGTGAACTGATAAATTATGAAACATAAGCAGTAGTCTTACCTGCTGTAATTAGAATTCTTTACCTGACAACTAGAATAAAGAAAAAAATTTCCTCCCAAAAGTGCATTATTTAACAAAATTTGGAAAAGCAAAAAGGAGAAAAGTTTATAAAATGTGTGATTATATATAGTGCATCCACATGATGGGTTATATATCCATTAAAAATGCTTACAAAAAGTCTGTGAAAATGGGGAAACACTATGCAAAATCTAAAACTTTATGTATCACACAATACTATCTGGGGGCTGAGGGGGAGGTGAAGGGGTAAAAAAAGGTATACCAAATTGCTCACAGTAGTTTCCCTGACAAATTGCATATGGCTATTTTTTTATCACTATCGCTCACCTTTTCCAAATCTTATACAAAGCACACACATAATTTTTAGAATTTAAAAAGTTTATTTTAGGGACTTCCCTGGTGGTCCAGTGGTTAAGACTCCGAGCTCCCAGTGCAGGGGGACCTGGTTCTATCCTTGGTCAGGGAACTAGATCCTGCATGCCACAACTAAGAGTCCACATGATGCAACTAAAGATCCCACATGCCACAACTAAAAAGATCCCAAATGCCACAACGAAGATCCCGTGTGCCACAACTAAGATGCGGCACAGCCAAATGGATATTAAAAATATATATATAAATTTTATTTTTAAAAAGCCAACAACCATGAATCTTCTAAATATAAAATGTTTAAAATAAGAGAATGTAAGGAACTTCCATACTGTTCTCCATTGTGGCTGCACCAATTTACATTCCCACCAACAGTGTAGGAGGGTCCATTCTTCTCCACACCCTCTCCAGTGTTTATTGTTTGTAGACTTTTGGACGATGGCCATTCTGACCAGTGTGAGGTGATACCTCATTTGTAGTTTTGATTTGCATTTCTCTAATAATTAGCAATGTCAAACATCTTTTCATGTGCCTTTTGGCTATGTGTATGTCTTCTTTACAGAAATATCTATTTAGGTTTTCTGCCCATTTTTTGATTGGGTTATTTGTTTTTTTTATATTGAGCTATATGAGCTATTTGTATATTTTAGAGATTAATCCCTTGTTGGTCACATCATTTGCAAATATTTTCTCCCAATCTGTAGGTTGTTTTTTCATTTTGTTTATGGTTACCTTTGCATGCAAATACTTTGATTTAATTAGATCCCATTTGTTTCTTTTTGTTTTTATCTCCATTACTCTAGGAGACAAATCCAAAAAGATATTGCTGCGATTTATGTCAAAAAGTGTTCTGCCTATGTTTTGGGGGGGGGGGTTTGTTTTGTTTTGTTTTGCTTTATTTTTTGGCTGCATTGGGTCTTTGTTGCTGCACATGGGCTTTCTCTAGTCCTGGCAAGTGGGGGCTACTCTTCCTTGTGGTGCGCGGACTTCTCATTGTAGTGGCTTCTTGTGTTGCAGAACACGGGCTCTAGGCACACGGGTTTCAGTAGTTGCAGCACGCAGGCCCTAGAGCGTGCAGACTTCAGTAGTTGTGGCACGCGGGCTCAGTAGTTGTGCCTTACGGGCTCTAGAGCGCAGGCTCAGTAGTTGTGGCACACGGGTTTAGTTGCTCCACAGCATGTGGGATCTTCCCAGACCTGGAAAGATCAAACCTGTGTCCCCTGCATTGGCAGGCAGATTCTTAACCGCTGCGCCACCAGAGAAGTCCCTCTGCCTATGTTTTCCTCTAGGAGTTTTATAGCATCCGGTCCTACATTTAGGTCTTTAATCCATTTTGAGTTTACTTTTGTGCGTGGTGCTAGAGAGTGTTCTAATTTCATTCTTTTACATGTAGCTGTCCAGTTTTCCCAGCACCACTTACTGAAGAGATTGGAGGTTCTTTAAAACCAAAAATAGAACTACCATATGATTCTGCAATACCACTCTTGGGCATATATAGGGACAAAAATAATTCGAAAGATACATTCACCCTAATGTTTACTGCAGCACTATTTACAATAGCCAAGACATGGAAACAACCTAAATGTCCATCGACAGATAAATGGATAAAGAAGATGTGATACATATATACAATGGAATATTACTCAGCCATAAAAAAGAATGAAATAATGCCATTTGCAGCAACATAGATGGACCTAGAGATTATCATATGAAGGGAAGCAAGCCAACAAACATCATATGATATTGCTTATATGTGCAATGTAAACAAAAATGGTACAAATGAACTTACATAAAGAACAGAAACAGACCCACAGACAAAGAAAACAAACTTATGGTTACCAAAGAGGAAAGGGGCAGGGGAGGGATAAAGTAGGAGTTTGGAATTAACATATACACACCAGTCTATAAAAAAGAGATAACCAACAAGGACCTACTATATAGCACAGAGAACTATACTCAATGTTTTGTAATAACCTATAAGGGAAAACAATCTGAAAAAAATGGACCTATGTATGTATGTATAACTGAATCACTTTGCTGTAAACTTGAAATAACACAACATTGTAAATCAACTATACTTCAATAAAAATGAATAAATTAAAAAATAAAAATAAAATAAGAGAATGTACATGCATGTATTTTCTTTCTAAGTCAGAAAGAAAGTAGGCCACAGGGAGGACCTTGGTTCAAAGAGTTCCCAATACCAGCTACCAGGAACACTCTGGACAGTCCTTAGCAACAGTGTGAAAGTCAACATGCCTTTCAAGTGTGCTGGGGGAAAATGAAGACAAAATGAGACATTTTCTATGGGGAAAGTCTGTGTATTAGATAAAGACTCCTAAATAAATAAATAAATAAATAACCAAGGTAAGATGCTGTGACAGATACAGAAATTAATGAGACAAATATACTAACCTCAAGGAACTGAGAGTGGAATAAATTGTTAAATTATTCTTTTACTGTTATTTTTACTTCAAACTCCTGCTACTTATAGGTTATTTACTCAGAGTAATTTTACCCCAAACTTGAAACATTTGAAATGTTTTTGGAACATCTCAACTATTTTATAAGAATGCATTTATTGCCATTGTTATATAGAGTACACGAAAAGAATAAAATTATTATCATAAGGTCAAATTAACTAAGCTGTTATTAGTTTAACAATTCAGTATAGTTACTTTCCATATAACTAAAATTGAATTCCAATCTTCTATAAAGATAGAAACCCACTTTATTTCCATATCGAAAATTTAAATGGCTGTTTCTAAAAATCCTAACTTTTTAGAGCAGAGATGATTTTGAAAGGTGATCCCTCGAACCATATTAGAAAGTACTATAAATTAAAACACTTTAAAAAGGAACCAAAAATTCCTAATGAGGAAAGGATTTTCCTTACTGCATATTAAAACACATTATAAACTACAGTAATTAAGTATAGTAATACTTAAATTTATTGATCTTATTAGCAAAGGATGACACTGAGTAAAACATAACAGGGAGTACAGAAATAAATCCAAATATATTTGAGAATTTAGTCACTGATACAAGAGATATTTCACATCAGTGAGAAAAGATAGCTGATTTAGTAAATAGTACTGGAATAATAAGCTAGCCAGTTTAAAAATAAAGCTACCTCGCACATTATGAATTCTAGACCAATCACAGAAGTAAATGCAAATGCAAACACATGGCATGTTTGCACATACTACAGGGAAGTATTGATTTAAATGTTTTTAACAGTCTTGTAGAAAAGACCTTTCTAAGCATGGTATGCAATACTAGAAATCAGAAAGGAAAATGTAATCACATAAAAAAGAAAACTTCTGTACAGGAAGAAGAAAAAGAAAGCATTAACAAGGTTGACTTGCAATTCATAAATTAAGAAAAAAATCCAATTCATATTGTATAGACAAAACGTTAATGTCCATAATATACAAAGAGCTCTTAAAAATCAATCAGAAAAAAAAAACTAAATGGAAAAAAAAGACAAGCATTCTGAAAGAAAAGGACCAATAAACATATGAAAATATTTTCAACCTTACTAGATCAAAGTAATGCACATTAAAGGAATTTAATATTTTTTTCATATTCACAAGAGATACTGGAAAGCCTGAGGTAACAAGCATTTTACAAAATTATTTCTCAGATAATAAATTCCTTGAGGGCAGAGAATGTGTCTTGTTCACTACTGTATCCTCACACCTAGCACACAGGAGTGCTAGTAGACACAAATATCTGTTGATGATACATATTATGACCTATATTTATCACCATAAAGAGATATCCAATAAAAAGTTTTAAAAAAAAGATATCCAGAGAGCATCAAAATATGTGAGGCCAAACTGTAAGAAGAAATAGATTAATCCACTGTTATAATTGGAGACTTTAACACCTCTCTATCAGAAATGGACACATTCAGCAGGCAGAAAATCAGTAAAGACATAATTGAGCTCAAAAGCAGCATCAATCAACAGCTACAGACTACCCCTCCAAGGGGCCTTTGTCGGGGGTGGGGGTGGAAAACAGCTACAGACTACTTCACCTAACAACAGCAGATTACACATTCTTCTCAGGTTCACACAGAATATTCACCAAAATAGACCACATTCTGGGCCATAAAACACCCCTTAACAAATTTAAAAGGATCAAAATCATACAATGTTTGCTCTTACCATGGTGGAGTTGAACTAGAAATCAAAAATGAAAAGATAGCCTAAAAATCCCCAAATACTTGGAGCTTAAACAACATACCTCTCATGGGTCAAAGAAGAAATCTCAAATCTCATGGGTCAAAGAAGGGAAATTGAAAAGTATTTTAAATTAAATGAAAATGAAAAAGTAGTATCAAAATTTGTGGGATGCAACAAATGCATGGCTACAGGGAAATTTATAGCACTGAATGCATATATTAGAAAAGAAAGATAAAATTAATAACATAAGCTTCCACCTTAGAAAACCAGAAAAATAAGAGCAAATTAAATCTAAAGTAAGCAGAAAAAAGGAAATAATAAAAATTAGGGCAGAAAAAAAAATCAACAGAGATTGAATGAAACCAGTCAATGAAACCAAAAGCTGCTTCTTTGAAAAGATCAATAAAACCTATAAGCCCCTAGCCAGGCTAAAAAAAAAGAGAGACGACACAAATTACTAATACCAGAACTGAAAGAGAAGGCATCAGCACAGCTCCCACAGAAATTAAAATAACAATAAGAAATATTATGAACAACTCTATGCTCACAAATTTGATAACCCAGATGAAATGGACCAAATCCTTGAAAGACAGTCTGCCAAAAGTCACACAAGAAGACACAGACAATCTGAATACAGCTATATCTATTTTTTAAAGTGAATCAATAATTCATAACCTTTAAAACACAAAGCATCAAGCCCAGATGGCATCACTGAGTTCTACCATACATTTAAGAAAGAAGTTATGTCCATTCTCTACAATTTCTTCCAGAACATAGAAGCAGAGGGAATACTTCCAAACTCATTCTATGAAGTCAGCATTACCCTAAAACCAAAACCAAAGACATTACAAGAAAAGAAAACTACTGACCAGTATTTCTCATGAACATAGCTGCAAAATCCTCAACTAAATATTAGTAAGTCAAATTCAGCAATGCATAGGAGATGCATCTGGGTGGCCTCTTTAGTGGAGTAGGAAGACCCCGAGCTCACCTCCTCCCACAGGCATACCAAAATTACAAATATTTACAGAGCAACTATTGATTATAAACCAGAAGACCAACAGAAAAGATCTTCTACAACTAAAGGTATAAAGAAGTAAACATACAAGATGGATAGGAGGGGCAGAGACTTAGTACACTAAAGACCCATTCCCCAAGGTGGGTGACCCACGAACAAAATGATAATTACAGTTGTAGAGGTTTCTCCCCAAGGAGCAAGGGGGTCCAAGCCCCACACTGCGGTCCCCAGCCCAGGGGTCCTGCACCAGGAAAACAAGCCCCCAAAAAGATTTGGCTTGGGAAGCCAGTAGGGCTTACTTTCGGGAGAGGAAGAGGACTGTGCAAAATAGAGACTCCACTCTTAAAGGACGCACTCAACACCTCACACTCTCTGGGATCCAGAACAAAAGCAGTAATTTGAAAGGAGTCTGTGTCAGACCTACCTGCTGATCTTGGCACAGAGGCAGGAGGCAACTGGAGCTCACCCTGGGGACATACACACTGGCAGCAGCCATTTTGGGGAGCTTGTTCTACCACGAGGACCCCAGTGCTGTCAAGTACCATTTTGGACTCCTTCCTCTCGCTTATTATCTCTGGAACCAAGCCCCTCCCACCAGCATGTCACCACCTGTAATGGGATTCCTAAGGCCATGCAACTAGCCAGGCAGAGACACAGCCTCACACACCAGCAGGCCAGCTACCTTAAGACCCCCCTCCCCCGAGCCCACAGCTGCCACAGGACCCGTGCTGTACAGAAGAGGGCCCAGGACCTGGCCCCACATACCAGTGCACTGGCACTAGCCTCGGAACCACCAGGCCTTGCAGCCAGAGAACCCAGGGCCTGGCCCCACCCACTAGTGGGCAGTCACCGGCCCCAGAGTTCCCTGGGCCCAGGCCTTACCCACGAGTGTGCCAACACCTCAACTCCAGGACCTCCAGGGCCCTACAACCAAAGACCCTGAGACCCAGCTTCACCCACCAATGAGCAGGCACTAGCCCCAGGACCACCTGGGCCTCGCCCTGCCCCCCCACACCAACAGGCTGCTACCAGCTCTGTAATCCTCAGGCTCTACAGCCAGAGATTCCAGGATTCAGCTCTACCAACCAGTGGGCTGGCACTAGCCCCAGGACCTCAGACACTAGTGGGTGGGCACCAGCACCAGAATCCCATGGGCTATGGACCCACCCATCAGAGGGCAGACACCAGACCCAGAACCACCACAGCCCCACAGCCTGTCATGTCAGGACACAGCCCACCAACCAGCAGAAAAGCACCACCCACAGGACACACTGGGTCCTGGCCCTGCCAACCAGCAAGCCAACACCAGCTCTAGGATACTCTGGGCCCCTGAGCCATCCTCCCCAGGATCTGGCCCAACACACAAGTGGGTAAAAAATCAGCTTTGGGACACCCCAGACCCTGCAGCCAGCCATGCCAGAAAATGGACCTGACCACCAGCAGGCTGACAATAGATCCAGGACCCCCCAGCCCCACAGCAGAACCCAGTTCCCACCCACCAGTGGGACAGCACTAGCCCCAGGACCCTCTGGGGCTCTGCAGTCAGGTGCCTCATGACCCAGCCCCAACAACCAGGAGCCAACAGCCTCTGCACAAGACAGGGCCTGACAAAGAAACAGAATGGGGACCAGTCATGCCTACCAGACCAACCACAGTAGCCAGCTCACTGCAACAGAAGGACCCATGCAGCCCACAAAGGGGGCACCCTTAGACCATATAGCTCCAGGAACTACAGGGGAGTGCACTGCTGGGACGCATAGGATGTCTCCTACACAAGGCCACTTCTCCAAGGCTGGAAACATAACCAACCTACCAAATACATAAAAATAAAAATAGCAAATTAGGCAAAATGAGAAAACAGAGAAATATTTTGCAAATAAAGTAACAAGATAAAATTTAGAAGAACTAAAGGAAGCAGAGATAAGCAATCTAACCAATAAAGTGGTCAAGGTAATGATCATAAAGATATTCAAAGAACTCAGAAGAAGATTGGATGAACAGAGAGAGAAGTTAGAAGTTTGTAACAAAGAGTTAGAAAATACAAAAAAATGGACATATATACACTACCAAACGTAAAATAGATAGCTAGTGGGAAGCAGCTGCACAGCACAGGGAGATCAGCTCAGTGCTTTGTGACCACCTAGAGGGGTGGGATAGTGAGGGTGGGAGGGAGGGAGATGCAAGAGGGAAGAGATATGGGAACATATGTATATGTATAACTGATTCACTTTGTTATAAAGCAGAAACTAACACACCATTGTAAAGGAATTATACTCCAATAAAGATGTAAAAAATAAATAAATAAATAAAATAATGCAAATAAAAAAAAGAAAATACAAAGAAGAACGAACAGAGGTAAATACAGTAACTGAAATAAAAAATACAACAGAAGAAATCAACAGAAGACTGCATGATATAAGCAATGGATCAGTGAACTGGAAGACAAAGTAGTGAAAATCACTAAACCTGAATGGAAAAAGAAACAAGGACAGTTTAAGAGACCTCTGCACAATGACTCACATTCACATTACAGGAGTCCCAGAAGAAGAAGAGAGAGATAAAAAGCAGAGAATGTATGAAAGGCATAACAGTTGAAAACTTGCCTAAACTGGGAAATGAAACAGACACAGACGTCCAGGTCCAGGAAGCAGAGAGAGTCCTAAATGAGACCAACCCAAAAAAGACTACAACAAGACACACAGTAATTAAATTGGCAAAAATTAAAGATAAAGAGAACATTAAAAACAGCCAAGGAAGAAGCAACACGCTACAAAGGAACTCCCATTAGGCTATCAGCTGACTTCTCAGCAGAAACTCAGCAGGCCAAAAGGGAGTAGCATAATACATTTAAAGTAATGAAAGGGAAAAACCCACAACCAAGATGACTCTACCCAGCAAGGCTTTCACTCAGATTTGATGGAGAGATCAAGATTCACAGACAAGCAAAAGCCAAAAGAGCTCAGCTCAACCAAACCAGCTTTACAGGAATTGTTAAAGGGACTTCTCTAAATGAAAAAGAAAGGCCACAACTAGAAACATAAAAATTACAAAAGGAAAATCTCATTGGTAAAGCCAAATATACAATAAAGGTAGTAAACCAACCAAGTACAAAGTTAGTAGGAAGGTTAAAAGACAAAAGTAGTAAAACCACCTACATCCACAATAACTAGTTAGGGATATACAAAACAAAAAGATGTAAAATATGATGTCAAAAACAGTAAATGTGGTGGGGGGAGAAAAAATTCAGGGTTGTTAAAATGTGTTTGAACGTAAGAAATCAGCAACTTAAAACAATCATATAAATATATAGAGATTGCTATATATAAACCTCATGGTAATAACCAAGCAAAAAACTACAATAGATACACAGAAAAAACAATATCCAAATACAACACTAAAGCTAGTCATCAAATTACAAGGGAAAAGAGCAAAAGAAGAAGAAAGGAACAAAAAGAACTACACAAACAACCCAAAACAGTTAACACAATGGCAAAAATTACATAGCTATCAATAATTACTTTAAATGTAAATGGACTAAATACTCCAAACAAGGGCAGAGAGTGGCTGAATGGATACAAAAACAAGACCCATACATACGCAGCCTACATGAAACTCACTTCAGATCTAAAGACACAGACTGAAAATGAGGGGATGGAAAAAGGTATTCTATGCAAATGGACATGGAAGCCAGGATAGCAACACTTATATCAAACAAAATAGACTTTAACAAAGACTATAACAAGAGACAAAGAAGGAGCTTGCATAATGATCAAGGAATCAGTCCAAGAAGTAGATATAACTGTTGTAAATATATAAGCACACAACATATGAGCACCTAAATACATAAAGCAAATATTAACAGACATGAAGAAACTGAAAGTAATACAATAACATCAATAGTAGGGAACTTTAACACCCTACTTACATGAATTGAAAATCATCCAGACAGAAAATCAATTTGGAAAAAGGGGTTTAAATGACACATTAGATCAAATGCATTTCAGAGATATATAGAGAACATACCATTCAAAAACAGCCAAATACACATTCTTTACAAAAGCACATGGAACTTTCTCCAGGATAGATCAAACGCTAGGCCACAAAACAAGTCTCAGTAAATTTAATAAAATCCAAATTATATCATGAATCCTTTCTGACCAGAATGCTATGAGACTAGAAATCAACTACAAGAAAAATACTGCAAAAAAGCACAAACACATGGAAGCTAAGCAATATGCTAGTAAACAACCAATGTTTACTAGCATGATTTTGAGGTCACTGAAAAAATCAAAAAATACCTGGAGACAAATGGAAACAAAAACACGACAATCCAAAATCTATAGGACAATAAAAACAAAAATAAACAAATGGGACCTAATGAAACTTAGAAGCTTTTGCACAGCAAAGGACACCATAAGCAAGACAAAAAGACAACCCTCAGAATGGGAGAAAATATTCGCAAACAAAGCAATGGACAAAGGACTAATATCCAAAATACACAAGCAGCTCATGCAGCTCAATATCAAGAAAACAAACAACCCAATCCAAAAATGGGCAGAAGACCTAAATAGACATTTCTCCAAAGAAGATATACAGATTGCCAACAAACACATGAAAGGATGCTCAACATCACTAATCATTAGAGAAATGCAAATCAAAACCACAATGAGGTATCACCTCACACCAGTCAGAATGGCCATCATAAAAAAATCTACAAACAATAAATGCTGGAGAGGTGTGGAGAAAAGGGAACCCTCTTGAACTGTTGGTGGGAATGTAAATTGATACAGCCACTATGGAGAACAGTATGGAGGTTCCCTAAAAAACTAAAAATAGAACTATCACATAACCCAGCAATCCCACTACTGGGCATATACCCTGAGAAAACCATAACTCAAAAAGGGTCATGTACCACAATGTTCACTGCAGTACTATTTACAATAACCAGGACATGGAAGCAACCTAAGTGTCCATTAACAGATGAATGGATAAAGAAGATGTGGCACATATATACAATGGAATATTACTCAGCCATAAAAGGAAACGAAATTGAGTTATTTGTAGTGAGGTGGATGGACCTAAAGTCTGTCATACAGAGTGAAGTAAGTCAGAAAGAAACAAACAAATACCGTATGCTAAGACATATATATGGAATCTTAAAAAAAAATGGTTCTGAAGAACCTAGGGGCAGGACAGGAATAAAGACGCAGACATAGAGAATGGACTTAAGGACATGGGAGGGGGAAGGGTAAGCTGGGACAAAGTGAGAGAGTAGCACTGACATATATACACTACCAAATGTAAAATAGATAGCTAGTGGGAAGCAGCTGCATAGCACAGGGAGATCAGCTCGGTGCTTTGTGTTCACCTAGAGGGGTGGGATAGGGAGGCTGGGAGGGAGACACAAGAGGGAGGGTATATGGGGATATAAGTATACGTATAGCTGATTCACTTGGTTATACAGCAGAAACTAACACAGCAATATAAAAAAATTATACTCCAATAAATATTTTTTAAAAAAGAAGCCCATAATGTTAAAAGTGGAAATCTCTAAGAGATGCAATATCATTTTTTTTAACATTAGGAGAAGCTTTATTTAACAAGGTATGATTTATGTTGAGACTCTATGCTGACATTATGCAATGTCATTTCTACTTTCTTGTTTGTACTTCTCTTTATTAAATTGTTTACATTGAGCCTCTTTTAAAATAATAACAGAATTATTCAAAAATAAATCACTCAAATGAAAAGCTTAACACAGGAAATTACAAATGTGTCCAGGTTATGTTAAATTCTAACAAAAACAACTTAAACTGCTCAACTAAGAAATCTACAGAGAAGACATTCTATTACAAAGTTCCTAAACAGCCTATGAGAAAGATAAAAATGCTGAGACAAAGTGCTTTTATCCTTTTTAAGATAAACAACATTATTCTTGTGTTTCTCAAAGACATCAGATTCAGCTATTTAGTCATTTACAAAACTTAACTTCCTCAATGTAATTCCCCAGAACAGCTTTAGCTGAGTAAAATGACTTGGAGGCTACCCCTTATTAACTCATAATTTTTTTTTCTCCTAAAAATAAATGTGGTGAGATCTGGAAAGAGGAAAAAACATAAATTAATACTTGCATCCATTCAGTCTACTAAAATATTTTCTTTAAATGAGTCTCAGGTATGAATAGGGAATATAGTTAATAATTACATAATATCTTTGGATGGTGACATACTGTAACTAGACTAATTGTGGTGATCATTTTAAAATGTATAAAAATACCAAATCACTATGTTAATAGGAACTAACAGTGTTTAGGTCAATTATACTTCAAAAACAAACAAACTCATAGAAAAAGACAGCAGATTTCTGGTTGGCAGAGGGGGAGTTGGATGAAGGTAGTCAAAAGGTACAAACTTCCAGTTATTTAAAAAAAAAAAGTTACAAACTTCCAGTTGTAAGATAAATAAGTACTAGAGATGTAATTAACATGATAAATATAATTAGCACTGCTGTATGTTATACATGAAACTTAAGAGAGTGACTCCTGAGCTCTCTTCACAAGAAAAAAAATTTTTTTTCTATTTCTTTAATTTTGTATCTATATGAGATGACAGATGATCACTCAACTTATTGTGATAATCATTTCATGATGTATGTAAGTCAAATCATTATGCTGTACATCTTAACTTATACAGTGCTGTGTGTCAATTATATCTCAATAAAGCTCGAAGAAAATGTATATAATAATTTAAAAAATCAATGAAGAAAAAAATTTTTCCTTTTTGTTTGTGTGAGAAAAGTCAGGGAAAGGCAAGACAAACAGTACTTTTAGTTTAACTATATAAAAAAAACATACAAATGAAGAAACCACAATTCTAAACTATCCTCACCTACAAATTCCCTTTCCAAAAGCTTTCCTGATTTAAAAAAAAATTAAAAATGAATTAAAATTCACTAGTCTATCAATTATAAAGTGAAGAGATGATTTACCCATTATCCAGTATATTTCAATCTCCTGTGATACCTAAAATACATGGTTTGACTGCTCCAGGAAAAAAAAAAAAATGATACACCAAAACTCTTGGTTATTTTATGTAGTGTTGTCAGAGCCTCAGTCTAAAAAACCACCCAAATAACATTCTCCACAATTTCCAAATACTTTTTAGAAGGGATTTATGGTTTATTTCTGAAAACTTTAGAGAAATTGGTAACACTTTTTCAAGTAGACATTCTTCACTAACGCATACTACAACAAATTTTATCATCCACCATTTCCATATTTCTGTTTGCTGTTTACATTCTGACGATTCCATTTTTAATTTAAAAATAATAGCATTAAAGAGGAGAAAACTCTTTACCTCAGTAAACATAGATAAAGCCACTAGATGAGGTTCATTCCTCAACTTTACTGTTAATGATTTTAAGTGCAGAGTGAAGACTAAACAGAGCTGTTTTGGAAGACAGAACTACAACATTTGATATGAAAATCATCGGTTGAGACCCAAATGTCATTTTTAGAGAGTCACTTTTCTAACCACAACCACACATTAAGATAGTCGATAAATTATAAATTGATAAATGTAAAAGGTACTCAAATCGATGTCCTTGAAGAGCAGATAAGGATAATCAGCCTCCCCCATATGGCAATAAATAGAATATTTTATCCACTGAGGATTTAAAGCCAGTAAAAACTCCTGACAGAACTTTAGGGGACTGATTCTACAGAATATATCTCAGTCACGCAGCACAACCAGTAAAAACACTGCAGGATTCCAGGATTTGTGTATCGTTGGGCATCTTCCCCAAATGGTATTCTGCAGCAAAAGAAATATAGATATTGATTTCGAATATTTGATGTGCTTTTAGCTACGCCATCAAATAAATTGAACTGTGAGGAAGTTTTTCATCTACTGTAACCTTTTCTACCTGCTTGCGTTTTTAGTAACAAATATCAATCTCTTGTCTGACCTTGAATGTCTCTCAATATGTTGGTCTGTCATTTCTGCTCTCTTATTTCTTTTCTCCATCTCAGTTTTTTGTTTACAGAAACATCAACTATTGTATCCATTTCTATTCCTTTGCTTTTCCTATACTTGCCAGTCTTCTATCTTCGTGCCCTGAACTTGTCTAAAAATGTTCAGTTTGTAAACCCAGCACGCTTTTTTTAAGTAGCAAATATGAAGATAGGGAGAGCACTAGAAATATTTACTTGGATTGCCCTCTTTCAGAGCTAACAGTTAGGCAAGGTAGATGGCAGTAAGAGATAAAGACAAAAAGATTGAAAAAAGGGACAAGCAACATAATAAGGGTAAGACACGCACATCCAGAAACTGGCTTGGTAGTTTTGCCTAAAGGATACATCTTGTAAACATTCTTAGAACTCTTTAGGATTGCATCCTCCAGTTAAAGACACTAAATCAATGCACAGCTACTTCATAATGATGACATAAATAAAAGGTACTACTTAGGTGGTGTTCTCTTAAATCTAAAATGAAACTTATATGGAAAAACCTAAGTACTGAATAGACACTTATCCTGACATATGACTTGTATCAAGTTCCTACAGGCAAACATCTCCACCTATGCAGCACTGAGTATTACATGTTCATAGACTGTAAAGTCATCACCATAACCAACCTAAATGGTTCAAGGGTACAATAGGAACTATTAATGTTATCTGGGCTGTCTTAAACATTCCTTGATCTTACCTCTAAGAAGAACATAATATTGACTATAGTTTGATAAATAAATTTTAATCATGTAGTTGTATGGATACTCTAGAATTCTGTCAGTACTTTAGTAACCTCTGATGAGGCCAAGATAAATATGAATGTTTGCAGCCTCCATACTTTAAAGTGCAACTTTGCAAGCTATTAAGTACACAGTCTACATATAAGAAATAACATAGTGAGTTAAATCATTTAATCAATAATATAAACTTAACCTCTCTAAGAACTGAAGGATGTCAGAATCTTAGGATAAAAAGGGAACTTAAAAGCATCTAGTAACTATTAAGTAGTACTATTAATAGTTCTTGACCATCTTCCTACACAATACACTCCAATCTACCAGTAATCTCTCCTAACTTGCACTGCTTGGATGGGGAGGAGCAGTGAAAGAAAATTGTTAAGTTTAAAAAGCAAAAAACAAAAACAAAAAATCACTCCTATCCCTAGGAATATGATCTGCTCTCTGGTTCAGGCTCACTAATCGCTAATCAGTTCATCCACCCATATAGCAGCAAGATTTCCTTTACAACATCTTAGCCAAGTGCATTTACCCAGCCTCTGAGTGAACACTCCTAAAACAGGGAGCTCAGTATATAATGAGCTTTGTATTGAGCTGAATATACAGCTACAACTTTAAAAGCCTGATAATACTTAAACTATTTTTTTCTACTAACATAACTGCTCTAGAGTATCCATACAACTGCATGTTATCAGCTAATTTTAAACACCTACACGTGCTTGAAAGACATATGGAACCAAAAGTCTATGTCCTTCTAATTTCTAGTAGCTGGTCCTGGCTGTGCTCTCTGAAATCAATCCCTCTTCCATTTGATAGTCCATCAGATATTCAAAGACATATTTCCTGCTCTTCACCCCATCCCATCATCTCTTTTCCACATGAAATATTCTTAATTCCTTCAATTAGTCAGAAGATTGTTATGAGTGGTAATGAGTGCCTCAATCAGAGTGCTGGTAAGGGAGTAAGGAATAAGGAGATATAAGCAACAAGCTGAGACGATAGCAACATCATATAAATATATGAATGCTCATATGCCCACATACAGGAGAGAGAATAAAGTGACTGAAATTTCAGGTCTGATGTCTCAGAGGATAATGATACCTTTAACAGAAAAAGGGAACCCAAGAGGAAAAGGTTCAGGGAAGATGAGGAATTCAGTGTGAGACACAGTGACTTTAAGATTTGTAACAAGTAAATATCAATAAGACCTTTTCCAAGTCCCATTCCATTAGATACTTTTGTCAAGAAAAAGGTGCATCCATATTATTGAGACTAGTATTATATGTCATTTAAACACAAAGTATCACATTTATTCATTCATCAAGTATTGGAGTACTTACTTCTATAAGGCACTATGGGAAATATAATAAGCCATGAAACCCGGTTCCTGTCCCCATTAACCTTGCATTTTAATAAGCAATATGTTTATAACTAACCAGAACTCAAGATTGAATGTGGTTATGTCTCACAACAAAAATAAAAAATGCTATAATAATTAAGAGAAATATTTTTCCATTTCCAATGAGAACATTCACACATGAAAAAAAATCACAGGGTAACACAGTCATAACTGGCATTCTTCAAATACAAAGGAGAAGGACATACAAATAACATAAATCTTTCTATTCTGGGTGTCAAAACAGGAAAACACTAGCCATATTTTTTAGGAATGAGTTAAAGTACCCTAAACAATTATGTCTATTGTTAAAGATTAATGCTTGAATTGTATCATCAATCAAAAGAAGAGCACTGTTTAAAATGTTCACAAACATAATTGTTTTGGCTTACAAATGGAATTGCTTGATGTCATTTATCTCATCATTTCTGATTTTAAATAATAAAAAATTATATCAATTTGAAAAAAGAGCTACAAATTTAAAGCCTTATAAAGATAAAAACTGCATATTCTCTATCTGATATAACTATCCTAGAGCTCCCTATTACTATATATTATGATAAAGTTTTAAATTATTATGTCTACTTTAGTAGTTTTACAGATAACCGATTTTACAGAAAGTCTATTAAAAAGTAGTTTAGTAGGAACTTAACTATATTTTAAATTGATAACATAATCACAGAAGAAATAATTCAAATACCTTTGAACACCTGCTTTCTTTGACTATATATCTTTAGTGGGATATATTATAAGGACATAAAGTGGCAAAGAAATCTTTACTTGGTAAATCTGTTGCAGGAGGGAGTATCAGTATAGCAATTCCAAAACTATCATATGTGTGTGTAGGGCAGATTAAATGAGTAAATATATTAATATGGTTGAGAATCAGAATTCTCCCTGTAGGAAAAGGGAGATACAAATATGAACTGAGGAAAGGTAAAATTGAACTCTGTGGTTCTGAACTTGAATTGAAGGTGTCCTATAAATTCATGATTTCTTTTAAAAAATGTGTGTGTATGTGTGTAACCATTTAAAGGGCCTAGAAGCAACAACAGTAGTAGTAGTGAGTATATTCAATGCCCAAATTTTGGTTTCTAAGTACCATTTTCCACTAAAATGAACGAGGGCTCCACTGTAAAATGTTGATTCCAAGTAGAATATACAAGGTGAGCCTGGAACACCTTATTGTACAAAGAAGTAAGAAGGTGCCCAAATACCAATGTGAACATATGCAAAGGCCACAGGAACTAGTTTGAAGGGACTAAACAAATCTGAGATAATTCAGTCATCAAAAAGAATAATGGTAACAGATCATCACATTGGATACATTTTTTTAAAAGGAATCCTTGGGTACACAGAGGTACTAAAATAAAAGGAGAGGGACTTCCTTGGTGTTCCAGTGGTTAAGAATCTGCCTTCCAGTGCAGGGGACGAGGGTTCAATCCCTGGTCAGGGAACTAAGATCCTACAGGCCGCCGGGCAGCTAAGCCCGTGCGCTCTGGAGCCCACGCGCCACAACTAGAGAGAAGCGCACATGCCTCAACAAAGAGCCCACGCACCGCAACTAAGACCCAATGCAGCCAAATAAATAAATAAATATATTTTTTTGTATCTTCCTTTAAAATAAAATAAAAAGAGAGAGGAGGAATATCTCTTCTTTAAAGAAAATAGCCAGCAAACATATGTAGAAGGATTGAGAGAACTGTAAAACCATTATTTGGCAACAACCAATGCAATGATTGATTCAGGCAAGGTTCATCAATGACTACTAAAACCACCGTATAGAAAAAAAAATTGTTGGAAAACAGAAAATCTAATGATAAAGTATCACCTCCACAGATTAATAATTAAGTATAAAAGGGAAAAGACACCTTTAAAATGCAGGAGTCTGGTTAACCTAAGTGATCAACCTTAACATCACCAGTAAATGGACAAATTATCATTACATTACTCTTGATGTGATTAAATGGAAAGTTTACAATAACTACCATGTAACAGTCTTGAAAAAAAACTATTTAGCCTGAAACTGTGAAGAAACAATCAAATTCATTTTGTGAGGCATTCTACAAAACAACTGGCCTAAACTTTTCAAAAATGTCAATGTCTTGAAACACCAAAAAAAAAAAGGAAGGAAGATAGGAGGAAAAAGAAAAGGTGAGGACTGTTCTAGATAAAAGAAAACAGAGAGACATGACAACCAAATACAATTCAATGAAATCTCTTACTCAATTCAGTGTTTTTTTCCTAAAAAGCTACAAGAGACATTACTGGAACATCTGCGTATATCTGAATTTTTTCATATGGCCTATACATTAGATAATATTATCATATCAAAATTAAATTATTTGGGTATGCTAATGGCATTATGTTTATGTAGGAGGATGTCCTAGTTCTTAGGCGATGCATGATGAAGTATTTAGAATAAAGTACCATGATGTCTCCCCTTACTTTCAAATGCTTCAGCAAGGAAAAAAAAATGTGTGCATTTGTGTGTGTGTGTGTGTGTGTGTGTGTGTGTTAGAGAAAAAGCAAAAAAGCAAAGGAAGCATAATGTTAACAACTAGTGAGTCTAGGTAAAGGATATACAGGTATTTGTTGTACTACTCTTTAAACTTTTTTGTATAGGTTTGAAACTTTCAAAAGAAAAAAGTTGGGGAAAAAAGTAGGATGGAAATTAAATCGACTTTAGAGCAGCTGATCAGACTTTATAACGTTTAACTACTTCTTCACCCTATCCATAAGACCTAAAAGCCAGTACAAAGCTCAGACAGGTTGGACTAAAAATAAAAGTAATAATCCTAACAAATAATAAGTAATTATAAGCCAATCCATCATTAACTTCCAATTATAGCTGTAGACTAACCATAATCTCTGATGAGAATTCTGTGAAAGATGACGTGCTGACTCACCTAGGACAATTGTGAATAAACAAAAGCTGTCTTGTATAATATTTTCTCCAAATCCAAATATGACTGCCAAACGATTTTTTCCCCAATCAAGATCTATTAGTTAAAAGGAACTCTAAATTAAAATGTTGTTACAGAAGTACAGATGATCCCAGACACCACATCACTATAATAATAATAATGATAACAATAATAATAAACAAACTCTGTACCAGGAATTTTGTAAACCTATGAACACGTACCATCTCATTTAATCCTCACAACAACTCTATAAGGTAGGTATTATTATTATCCTCATTTTATAGATTTAAAAAATAACAAAGGCTAAATAACTTTTGCAAGACCATACTGCTACTAAATAGCAAAACACACCTTGAATCCAGGCAATTTGACTCCAAGCCCAAGCCTTTTGCTCTGTACCCTCTACTGCTTTACTTTGAAATGTAAAATTTAAATAATAACTGACTGTATTAATTCAATATCTACCAAAAACTACACAATGGAGTTATTTCAAAGAAAATCATAAGCATGTCTTTTTTCCCTAATACACATTTATATTTACACATACACCAACTGAATGAAGTTAGAATTTAACCAGATGCCCAATTTACTGCCAAATCCCAAGTGCAAATAAAAATGATATAGAGCTGTATTACTCAGTTGCCTATTCATATATATGGTTGAATATGTTACATATAAATTCAAAACAAATACCAACATATTTCCAAAAGCCTTCATCTAGACCCTTATCCCTGCCCACTCAAGGGAAAAAATACTGAAAAAACTTATTTCAGATACAGCATTCCTCAAACATACTTAACTTAAACAATGACATAAAAGGAAAAAAAGAATAATTAAGACATAAACCTTGAACACTGATGCCACGGTGAAAAAATATTAACAAACAAAGCATGTCCTCCCAAACCCAGTCATCTTACAATGTTCTCTACCTCAATGAACTGTACCACAATCCATCCAGTTACATAAGCCAAAATGCTAGTGGTGGCTGATGGCACCTTTCTCTCCCTCATTCCTCATATCCAATTCATCACGCAGTTCTACCTCCTAAACATCTCTAAAACCCATCCACTTTTACCTGTCTTCACCACCACCTTGTCTAAGATATCACCATCTCTCATCTGGCCTCTCCTCATCCACACTCTTATCTCCTCTGTAAACAGTTTTTCTTCTGTATAACATCAAGTCCTTTTTCATAGAACTTACAATAGTTGCAACTTTACATTTCTTTGATGGAATATTTGATTTATGTCTGCCTCCCCTCATAAGTTCTATGAGGTAGAGACTGCATTTACTCATCACTATATCACTGTGGCCTAGAAGCGTGCCTAGTAAATAAATAAACGCTAAATGATTGAATGCATGTCAAAGATTACAAACATTTATAAACAGTCCAAAAAAATTAAGTAGTTACAAGGCTCACGAACCATCATAAGGAGTATCTTATTTCATCATTTCTAGATCACACATTTTTACATTTTAAACTCTGAAACTGAATACACCTTACAGTTGACAATCTTTTTAAGTTTAATGGGCAATATTTTTTTTCTTTCACGGCAGTTCATAAAATAATGGTGCATCTTGGAATAAAATAAACAAACAAACAAAAAACCCTCATCACAGGTAAATCTACAATACAACTGACCCACTCAGTTCAAACATGGTAGGCTAGCCTCCCTTCTCCTTTGGCCACCACGCCACTCCCAACATTCAATAATTAACAGTGCTTACTGGTTCTTTCACCAACAGTTACCCAATTAATTCTTTTCTTTAAATCCCACAATAATAACACTAGATCTGTCTAATTCCTCATTGCCTGGTATCTGAGCTCTTGCCACAGCTTCATTCATTTAAACATTTGTTTCAAATTCAGCCGACACTGCCCACCTATATGCAAAGAAATGAAGATACAAAGCAATCCAGTTAACTGTCCCTCCCACTAATCTCTCTCTCCTACAATTTAGAATTTTGCTCATTTTATGCCTCAAACTGGAATTACTTTCCTCCCAATTTCTACCTACCAAATTTATACTATTTTAGTTCTAGATCAAATCTCATCTTCTTCATGAAATAGTCCCTGGTTAATAATCTCTCTTTTCAACCTTAACATTCTAAAACACATAAAACCAAACGCATACTGGCTATATTTTGTTTCTTGAAGGCAAGGTTTACATGTCAAACATTCTGATAGAGTGTAAGCTCCCTAAGAGCAGGGACTTTTGTCTCTTGTTCACTGTTATATTCCCAGCACCTAGAAGACTATCTGGTATGTAATAGCTGCTTAGCAAGTATTTATTGAATTAATGCTCTTTATATATTCCAGAGTAGTGAACAAATCTTTGCAACTGTAGTAAGTGGGAAGAGTCAAAAGGAACTGGACTAAATTACTTGAATTCTTTGAGCTTCAGTTTCTTCATCTGCTAAATGTAAATAATACTCAGTAGCTCAATGAGTTGGTATAATGATTTAATGCAATAATGCTTTAAAGCAGCGGTCCCCAAACTTTTTGGCACCAGGAACCAGTTTCGTGAGGAGGGGAATATGGTTCAGGTGGTAATGCAAGTGATGGGAAGTGACAGATGAAGCTTCGCTCGCCCACCACTCACCTCCTGCTGGGCAGCCCCATTCCTAACAGGCCGAAGACCAGTACCAGTCCGTGGCTCGGGGGTTGGGGACCCTTGCTTTAAAACATCTGGTACAGAGCTGAGGACAAGAGGATGTTCTCAATAAATGTTTTGATGATATTGTGACAAAAGTTAAATAGTAAGAAGGATTTAATAAATGCCTACTAAATGAATAAAATCTCAGGAAAAATATAAAAAATTTGAGTAATGTCTAGCCTCATATCATTTATCCAATAAAGAATTTCATGAGTGAATTAATTCTGAAATATTATACATTTAGCCCCACTCTTAAACATGGCTAAAACCATTTCTGACTAATTAGGAATAACCTAATTTAGACTGGGTACATGTATTAATATTTATATTTTATTGACATAGAGATTATATTTGACTCCTAAAGAAGAACAATAATTTTGCTATTAGAATAGTAAAATACTCAGAATAGAAGAAAGCTGCAAAGTTATTTAAGTTACATGGTCCCCAGAAAGACAAGTACAAAAATTTCTGGCTACAAAACATTACTGAATAGTAAACAATGCTATTTTACCAGATCTATCAAATTATGTAGAAGGGGCTTCCCTGGCAGCGCAGTGGTTAAGAATCCGCCTGCCAATGCAGGGGACACGGGTTCGAGCCCTGGTCCGGGAAGATCCCACATGCCGCAGAGCAAATAAGCCCACGCGCCACAACTACTGAGCCTGTGCTCTAGAGCCCGCGAGCCACAACTACTGAAGCCCGCGTGCCTAGAGCCCATGCTCTGCAACAAGAAGCCACCGCAATGAGAAGCCCACGCACCGCAACAAAGAGTAGCCCCCGCTCACCGCAACTAGAGAAAGCTGGCGCACAGAAACGAACACCCAACGCAGCCAAAACTAAATAAATTAAAATATATAGAGAAATATCTCATAAACAATCACAACAAATAAACTTTTCAATATATTTGTATTCCATTTTACAGAAAAAGGAGCATCACTTAAATGGTTTTTAAACTCTTTTTACTAAACTATAAAAGTTCTCATGTTGGCTACTTTTTAACTTTAAACACGTCCCCAAATTTTACAGTGAAAGAACTGAGAATTAATTTAATACACCATCAGATTATTCGACTAATTAGAAACTCTCCCTTGTTCAGGGAAGACACTTTATTTACTTGTAAATTGGTACACACACAGACTTTACCTTTCAAAGCTTTTCTAATCCCTCTGTGTACTTTCAATGACTCACAATCTAATTACAAATCATAAACAACCAAGGACGAAAGAGCATTCCCTTGTGTCTATGTGCTATTAACTGACACAAAATCATCGCAAAAATTCTACTGGGGACATATGTTTCGAGTAGGAGAAGGGAAAAAAATCCCATCTAAGTAATTCAGATACGAAGAGCTGTAGGACGAGGTATTCTCCTCTAACCACAGGGTAGCAGTGAACCCCTTGTGGGAAAATAATCAATACAAAACAAAAATGTAAGCCAAATAGATCTTAAGTATAAACTTCATAAGCAGAGTCATGCTTGGCTGTTCGTTGACGTCTCTCGTATTCACCAGTCATCATAAGAATGTGTTTGAACATCCAACCTAAAAAGCCCGGACATGTGGATGGAAGTCGAAGAGTTGAGGATGAGTAAGAAACAAATAAAGTGATTAAACGTTAATGTCTGAATGGAAAAGCATTAAGATATTCAGGCAAATGTGTTAAGAGTCTGAAGCAGTAACAAAGGCCTAAAAAGGGATAAAGGAGTTAAGAATGAGAAGATTGAGACCTTGAGAATCTGATTTGGGGGGATTTTTTTTTTTCTCTTTTCTGTTCTTTTTTTAACGGAGAGAAATAGGGAAGGAGTTAAATGGATGCAATAACTTAGGGGACGAGAGATCCTGCCTGAAACACGTAAGAAAAGCCTCTAGGAGACGGGGGAACAGCTGCCCACAGGAAGGCTTACGGTTCGTTAGCTCTGGAGCCCAGGAAGGGCAAGGAGTCAGAAAACAAATTACACCAGAAACAGAGATGAGGGAGGCGCCAAAACCCTCAGAGAGCCTAAACGGTTGGCTACTGGGTCTCCACTGAGGGCAGGGGCCCGCGAGAAACCCGGTCATTTAGAAGGACCAGAGACACTAAGTCCCAACCTTCTCTGAAGCTAGCGGAGTCAGAGGAACCTCAAGTCGACCCCTCACCGAAAAACCGAAAACAGAACTGGAGAAATGTAAACAATGTGCAGGAGCCACCAACCGGGAAATGTTCCAGCTCCACCAGCAGCCGCCACAAAAGCAGCCGACACACACGCAGACGCCCCGACCTCAGCGCCGCAGCTACATGCACCTCGAGCTCCCCGGCCACCGTAGTAAGAGAAACGCCCCACCCCCCTTCAAACCCAGTAGGTCAGCCACTTCCGGGGCACTAACGCCTATTGATTGGCAGCAGCAGTAGCAGCGGCCTACAAGCCCCCGGTCCGTTTACTTCATCCTTTTTTTCCTTTTTTTCGTCCTGTTTGCCGCCTCAGACTGTAAGTCACCAATATAGCAAGAGCAGAACCAAGAGAAAGTATCCATCTATAAGCGGTGTCTCCGATAGACAAACTACATTATTCCTGCCATGACTTCCTGCTGAACAATTGGACTTCAACTCCCAGCTTGCCATGCAACACTCCCTCTCCTCCAGCGCGGGAACTACAAGATCCAGCATGCACTGCCCCCCTTATTCTTCACTCTGCCCCTGACACCTGCAGTCCTCAAAGGCGATTTCAGAGGATTCGTTAAATCCTTTAGATTAATGTAGACCTTTCTACCAAGACCCACTTTGGTAAAAATACCAGTATTCCCTCCTTTCCTTTTGTGAAGGTATTAAATATCAAGGAATATGTGAGTTCATTTTCCACGTTCAGATTATTTCCCAGAATTGAAACAGGACAGTCTGCAAAGGCTTTTTATGAAATGAAAATTTTTATCCTCATTCATAAGGGGTGTTGAGAGAAATACTAAATTATTGCAAAGTGTAATCCTGCGTCGTTTTTGCAGTACTGCAAGGTTGTGCTGAACAAGGGCTACCAAATGTGCTCCCGAATTGAATAGGAAATTACAATAAAAACGAGAAGTGAAAAATTAACAGTCTGTAGTACCAGACTATGAAACCACAAGGGAAAGAAAATCTTTCAGAATGCAGAGTTGAAAAGTTCAAAAGTAGATTTGAAAAGGGTTTTCAATTTTTTATGTGTTTAATGGTTTGAATTATCTTATTTTTATTATTATTCTCACAAAAACAGGTAACTGCAAGTATTTATTTTCTGTTATGCAGTAGGGCCACCAAGTAACCTATCACACAAAGGATATAGCAAGATGTAACACTTTTTAGAGTGAGCAAACAAAATAACTGTTTTCTTGCCTGATTGGATAGATAGCCAGTGGTTCCATATTTTAAAATACAGAACTCCGTTTTGATTTCTTAGGACAGATAATATGCATTTAACAAGCTGTCTGGATGCTTTTTTGTTACTTTCATAGAGACTCGGATTACAAGAATGAATGTATTTTATTTTTAATATCATACATTAACAGGATGCGAGAAACAATGCTTTGGTTCTTTAAATAAACTACATGGTAATTATACAAAATAAAACTGTATGTATACCACAAACATTTGTAGCCTATGGATTTACAGTAAAAACAAATTTTAATTGGTTAGTAAAACAGTAGAATACTTTCCATTTTTACAACTTCACGTGGAAGTCACACAGGGAAATTATATTCTCTAACATTGGCATGGCATCAGCTGCCATACAAACTGCTTTCCAACTCCAGTGTGCTAAATTATGCAGCACAAGCAGGTAAATATTTAAAACCTACGATCATGGAAAACAATCTGCTGCTTTCGATACTCATACACCAAAGCAATATGAACTCTGTGAGAGAAAATATTTTCATCGGAATGATTCAGAGGTAGTAATAAACTATAATTAGGTTATCTGTTATTCATAGGTATTTGTAGTAAATAAACACGTAATTGGATCCACTTATTAGGGTTGTTATTAAGGAAGCTTTAAAATGTGCTAAATATTTGATACACATATTTCTAAAGTGGTTTCAATGATCAATTGTATAAATGAATGTGGGAAAGAGTTTAAGAGTACATAATTTATGTAACAGACTAGGTTTTTAAAAGAGATTCTTGCAGCTGCAGTACTCAGCAATATTCTCTCCTCATGTGTCTTTGACTTTGCAATTCAGCCAATTGCCAACCACACAGAGTCAAAACTGGACAAGATGTTCATTTCGGTTCAACAAATACATGATAAGTGCTGCTAGGGGCAAAGCACTCTGCCTAGGCACTATAGTCTTTTTTGAAGCACATACAGTTTTGATAATTAAGAAAGAATTAAAAGGATGTGAAAAGAAGATAAGACAGCTTTATCAGAATGGAAAGCAGAAAGTAAAATATGTGTAACATCAACTTCCTTTATTATACACACTTTTATTTTTAAACCGTGTGAATGTCTTACCTAGTCAAAAAAAATTTTAATTAAAAATTAAAAGACCTTTGCAGTGAAATACCTGTGCAAGGGTCACAGCTCTACACTTGGGCAAATTACTCTTCTCTCTGTGTTTCAGTTTCCTCAACTGTACAATAGGATGATAATAAAAGCCACCATAAAGTATTTAGAACAGGGCTTGGCACATTATATATATATATATATTTTTTTTTTTTTTTTTTTTTTTTTTTAAGCTGTACGCGGGCCTCTCACTGTTGTGGCCCCTCCCATTGCAGAGAACAGGCTCCGGACGCGCAGGCTCAGCGCCCATGGCTGACGGGCCCAGCCGCTCCGCAGCATGTGGGATCTTCCCGGACCGGGGCATGAACCCGTGTCCCCTGCATCGGCAGGCGGACTCCCAACCACTGCGCCACCAGGGAAGTCCTAAAATATTTTTTGAAGGTAAAATTTTATTCAGGGTGTTGAAAGTTTTAAAAATAAACTATAACCCTATTTTTAGAAAGTACCTAAATAATATCAATAATACAATTAGTGAAAAATATGCTACTATATTTGAACCAGATAGCATTCTAAGTATTTAGAAACTATCTTCAACATCAACTTTCAATAATCACTTATGCATTTATTTAACTGGAACTCTTTAGTAGTGAATATACTTTCTAAAACACAGGAGCTACATCTTAAACATCTGTGTCCTGCTCAGCTCTAAGCACCGTACTTTGTACAGAGTAATTAGTTCTCCATCAGTGCTTGTGGGAGTTCATGGTGATGACTGAGGCCCTGAAAACTCCCTCCTTATTCATACATAAGCTATTTTTAACACCCGTGCTTTATTATTTTTTTAATATTTATTTATTTATTTGGCTGCCCCGGGTCTTAGTTGCGGTACACAGGATCTTCATTGCCACGTGCGGGATCTTTTCACTGTTGCATGCGTGTTCTAGTTCCCTGACCAGGGATCGAACCGGGACCCCTGCATGGGGAGTGCAGAGTCTTAACCACTGGACCACCAGGGAAGTCCCTATTATTTTAATTAATAAATCAGATTGTATAATTAAATAGCTATTAAAACCAGAATATTTGACTAATAGAATGCTACATTTAAAAATCATGAAAAACAGCAATTCACTGCTTAGTGCATATATATATTTAAAACATTCATCTTAAACATCAAGCCCTTTCCAAAATTCATCATGTCCCAGGTGTGTACTTTGAAAACAAAGAAGCCATTCTAGTAGCATTGATTGTGATACAGTTCCAGGTTTTTGCTAGTAAACTTTTAATTCTTAACTTCTACCAAGTATACTTCTTATTCATCTCCCTCCAGGACCCAGAGAAAGATGAAGGTCCTGTTTAATAAGTAAACATGTACCATGTATGACTGATCAGGAACGTTATTTTGAGATAAATTGAGCTCAGCCCTGATGAGATGAATACCCTGTGGAAATTATTTAAATTATTTTAAGGAAAACTTGGTGAAAACGTTTTCTCCTTTCCAAGTGACCTTATTTCTATCCCCTCTCCTACATCCTCAAGCTCACTCTTTCCACTGCCCCCTTTGCCTCAGCCTACAAACATGTACTGAATCCCCACAATTCTGAAAGCAACTTCAGCGGACTCAGTTTCCCCTCTAGATGCAATATTATTCCATCTTCCTTTTCCTTTCATAACCACACTTCAGCAAGTGCTACAAAGTAAACCTTATCCTTGAAATGCAGCACAAAATCTATTCACAGCTAATATTTACTGAACATCCAGCACTGTGCTAAGTCATGGAAATATGAAAAGAATTCAGAGAAGTAACTTACGGCTCACAGTGTGATAAACATTATGATAGAGGGATGAACAGGGTATTAAGAGAACAAGGAGTGTCAGTTATTCTCAAATTGAGGGATCCTGAAGGAGGAAGTCCTAAGATAACTTAAATGACAAAAATAATTAACTAGCTTCAGAAGAGGAAGATTCGACCAGTTTAGGATAACCCAGAAATTTATTATAGCTGGAACATGAGAGTTGGGGAGTGATACTTGTACACTATGATAAGAGTGTTGAACTTTAATCGGGTTATAAAGGAAACCATTTAGGGAATGACATAATTAAATTGCATTTTAGGCTGCTGCTTGCAGGATTACGGAGAATGGCTTGGGCTGGAAAGAACAGTTAGGAGATTGTTTTCATAATTCAGGTTTTAAAAAATGGGAGACCTGAAAAAAAATGGGAGACCTGAAATAAATAGTAATAAGGGAAGAGCAAAAAACTGATCAGAGATATTAGGACAATAGAACCAAGAGGAAGGGCAAAGGAGGGAAGAAATCAAAGGAGACTCCCAGGTTTCTGTTTTTTCACTTTTCCACATGTTGAGTTAGGAATGCTTAAGCACCATCAGAGGGCTATGCCCAGGAGGCAATTAGATATGGAACTTAAAAGGAAGATTTAAGTTGAATATATAGCTTTGGGACTCACTAGCTTTAGGTGAGAGTTGAAACCATGGGCATGGATAAGATTACGAGCCAGGTGGATGGGCATCTGGGCTAGTAACCAGGAAGCCAAAAGGTGACAGAAATGAGGGAGAGTGGAGAACAATATATGGACCCAGTTTGGTTTCGCTGCTGAAAAATGTACAAAATAACTTAGAAAAACCAGTTGAGGTCAAACGTTGTGGGCCCACTACTGGTACCTGCCTACTCTTGATCTGGAGAAAGTTGATTGTCACAGAGCAAGGCAGAGCTGATGGTAGGACAGCCAAGAGTTCTCCATCTCGGAGTCCATCCTACATTAACCTTCAAGTAAAAGCTGAAGAAAAACAAGCCCTTAGTGAAGTCTGAGCTCTGCAGTTGGCTGACTGGATTTCTTCCATTGTAGTGCTCAAAATAGTTTACTTCTTGGCCAGCAAAAACACGGAAGAGCCTGGAACAACTGCCTTCAGCAAACGCCTGCCGCCTCTTCCCAGCCTTCATGGATTAGGCCTGATGTCAACCAGCAGTCATCTTCTTACAAACTCAAGGTCTGTGCGATGCAGCAGTGTTTGCTGCAGCTGGAAAACCCCTGAGTTCATGGGAGATGAAGCACCAGGGTTTGCCAGTCTGGCTCAGAGCACATTTTGTTCTTTCATAAGAAGCACCTGGGCACACTAGAGGCTTGCCTCCTCAACTACTGTCCACCTTAGTGCTGGTTCTGAGGGCTCAGCAGGCCCCTCTGAGAGTAGATGTTTGGCAAGAAAGCACACTTGAGCAATCAACCTCTAAGTCAAAGCCTTAGTCAATATTCCAGTTTTCAAACCCAAGAGCTCAGAACAGTCTGTGGATTGCAGATCTGTAGAAAATGGCCTTCCCTCACTCCCCCTCCAGAAAATTTTTGTGATTGGCTTATTTCCATGAAATTTTTCAAGGAACAGGATTTTTACATAAAAACAGAGGGTTACTGGTTTAGATGTAACATTGAAGAATAAGGAGAGAGCTGAGCTCACCTCTGGACCCAGTGTTCATGAATAAATGAGACCAAAGAGACAAAAGGACATACTTTCAAGAAAGTTGCAGGGGACAGAATCTTCAGAGAAGTGTCAGCATATGTTAAGACCAGAAGATGAGGCAAAAATTCTGTAAGGAGAATCCAGAGGTAGCGGATTAGAGCATCAGAGAAGCAATGGAAAGATTTTGAATGGAGAAAAGTAGCAGGAGATTGCATCATAAGAAAGGAAGTACATGTGAGAACACACAAGAAAGATGATGACCAAGGATGCCAGGAATATGAGGAAGTATTCACTAGCCTCAAGGTCTCAAAACAGAAACCTTATATAAATCTGAGGTTCACCCTAACTTGTGCAGGTAGACTTCACTAGTCTTGACAGCAGAGAGTGTAACTTACTGACTTATACTCACATCTTTCTTTTACAATGGAACCCTAAATCAAACACTGTGGCCCATTTCTCTTAGTTTAAGCATGAACATGTGAGATAATTCTTGGCAATGAGAAGTGAGGGAAAATCTGCTATGGGGGGCTTCTGGGAAAAGTTTTTCTCTCTAACAAAAAGCAGCACATGCTGTGTACCCACATCATAGCAGCATTATGCACAACCACTAAAAGGTGGATGCAGCCCAAGTGTCCATCAACAGATAAACGGATAATCAAAATGTGGTGTATGGACATAATGAACTATTACTCCTTAAAAAAGTAGGAAATTCTGACACATGCTACTATATGGATGAAACTTGAGGACATTATACTGAGTGAAATAAGTCAATCACAAAAAGACAAATACAGTTGACCCTAGAACAATGAGGGAGTTAGGGCACCCATCCCCGCGCTTTTGAAAATCTGCACGTGTAACTCATAGTCAGCCCTACATAACCACAGTTCTGCATCCACAGAGTCAGTCAGCCATGGATTCTGTAGCACTGTAGTATTTACTATTGAAAAAAATCTGAGTATAAGTGGACCCATTCAGTTTAAACCCATGTTGTTTAGGGGGTCAACTGTACTGTAGGATTTTACTTACCTGAGGTACCTAGAGTAGTCACATTCATAGAGATAGAAAGTAGAATGGTGATTACCAGGGGCTAGGGGGAGGGAGGAATGGAGTAATGGAGTCATTACTTAATGGATATAGAGTTTCAGTTTTGTAAGGTAAAATGGATTCTGTAAAATAAAATGGATTCTTTTTTTTTTTTTTTTTTCTGGAGCTAGCCATCCTGGGAGGCCTGGTTTATTACAAATTCTTTTGCAAGCATTGAACCTCTTACAGGGAAGGGTTTGTGGACCAGGACTTCGACTCTGTGAATGAATGCTGTTAGAGATATGGTGATGGTTACACAACAATGTGTATGTACTTAGTGTTACTGAACTGTACACTTAAAATGGTTAAAATAGTTAATTTTATGTTATGTGTATTTTACCACAATAAAAATAATTGAAGAGAAAAAAAGCAGTGAATGCCAAGACCATTCAATGGCCAAAGGATAGTCTCTTCAACAAATAAATAGTGGTGGAACAACTGGGTTTCCACATGCAAAAGAATAAAGTTGGATCCTTACTTCATACCATGTTCAAAAATTAACTCAAAATGGATCAAAGATCTAAATATAAAAGTTTAAATGATAAAATCCCGAGGATAAAACATATAGGTATATCTTCATGACTGGGATTTGACAACAGCTTCTTAGATGACACCAAAAGCACAAGCAAGAAAGAAAAAATAGAGAAATCATACTTCATCAAAATTAAAAACGTTCATGCATCAATGGACACTACGAAGAAATGAAAAGACAATCCACAGAATGGGAAAAAAAATATTTGCAAATCATATATCTGGTAAGGGTCTAGTATCCAGAATATATAAAGAACTTAAAGATAGACAACAAAAAGACAATAATCCAATTAAAAGATGAGCAAAAGACTTGAATAGTCATTCTCCAAAGGATATGCACAGATGGCCAAAAAGCACATGAAAAGGTGTTCAACATTGCTAATCATATTTTTATGAAAACATGTATTTTATGTTTAAATATGCATATACATACATTTAAAGAGTAATATATAATGCTTGAAATTGCAAAATGTTTCTCAGCCACTGTATTAATCATGTATTTTGTATAACAAATTACCTATGTCTTAGTAGTTTTACAAAACAATATTTATTATCACAATTTTTGTGGGTTAGGAATCTGGTCATGACTTAGCTGGGTCCTCTGCTTTCTGGTCTCTGCCAAGGCTGCAGTCAAGGTCAGCCAAGGTCTGTGATCCCATCTGAAAATATGACTGGGAAAAAATGTGCTTCCAAGTTCATTCAGTGGTTGTTGACAAGATTCAGTTCTTTGCAGGTTGTTGGACTGAGGGGCTTCGTTTCTCACTGGCTATTGGCCATCTCCTCTCTCAGTTCTTTGTCACATGAGCCTCTCGAAAAAGCAGCCTGTTTCATCAAAGCATGTGACTCAAGAAGCAATAGAGAGAGTTTGCTAGAAAGATGGAAGTCACACTCTTTTAAAAGCCAATCATAGAAGTGACACCCCATCACTTTTGCTGTGTTCTACTTATTAGAAACAATCTGCTAGGCTGAGCCCACACGCAAGGGGAGATTATTACACAAAGACATACATACAAGGAGGTGGGGATCACAGTAGGCCATTTGAGAAATATTCACCACAGTCACCATACACAACTGTTGCAAATACCAGGCTAATTCATAATTAACTTGGAACCACACATTGGAATAGGAACAGAAGCAAGAAAATGAATGCCTGGCTCTATCGTGGAATGAGTCTCTGCTATACAGGAATCTATGGCATTCATGCTTTTTGAAACATAAGATTTGACAAGTTGTCTTTTTTCTTACCTAAGTATTTTGCCACTCGAATCCTCTCCATACTCTGAAGCAGTATTTATATTTGATGTTGCTACCAGCAAATCCCAGAACTTTACAGCATTTGCATATAGCTGCCTTTTGTAGGGCAAAAGATGTGGAGAAGCATTTTCCTGGGACCTGAACAATGTTAGTGACAGGAACAGCTGTTTAAGGTGAAGGGTGGCACCAGGTTAGTGCTGAGAGCGAGTTAGAGAATGAGAAAGATACTCCTGTGTTTTCAGTATGATTTTTGTGATCATATTACACGTAGAGCCCTCTAAGGCAGGGGTCCCCAACCCCTGGGCTGCAGACCAGCACAGGTCTGTGGCTTGTTAGGAACTGGGCCACACAGCAGGAGGCGAGCAGTGGGCGAGCAATCGAAGCTTCATCTGCCGCTCCCCATCACTCGCATTACTGCCGGAACAATTCCCCACCCCACTCCTCCATCCTCCACCCCTGTCTGTGGAAAAATTGTCTTCCATTAAACCAGTCCCTTGTGCCAAAAAGTTGGGGACTGCTGCTCTAAGGCATGGTTCCTCTTGCTTGGGGCTAGTGGCAGAACTGATGTATTTAAGGCACCTGAAACCCAGTGGGTAATACTCTTTGGCTTATCTAACATGTCTCAATTTTCAGATGATTTGAGCTCAGATAAGCATGAATTCAAAATTCACATTTTTCTCTCTTTGCTTCTTTTTATTCCTTCCATTCTTTTGAAAGTTACTATTTTTTCCAATTATAAAATAAAATATATATAGATGTAAATCATTGTAAACTGCCAAAAAGCAGTAAGAAAAAAGAATCACTCAAAATTTCGTTATTTATGGGACTAATTAAACTCAAAAGCTTTTGCACAGCAAAGGAAACCACAAACAAAATGAAAAGACAACCCACAAAGTGGGAGAAAATATTTGCAAATGATGAGACCAACAAGGGATTAGTCTCCAAAATTTATGAACAGCTCATTCAGCTCAATACCATAAAAACAAACAACCCAATTAAAAAATGGGCAGAAGACCTAAATAGATGTTTCCTCCAAAGAAGACATACAGGTGGCCAAAAGGCACAAGAAAAGATGTTCAACATTACTAATTATTAGAGAAATGCAAATCAAAACTACATGAGATATCACGTCACACCACACAGAATGACCATCATCAAAAAATCTACAAACAGTAAATGCTGGAGAGGGTGTGGAGAAAAGGGAACCCTCCTACACTGTTGGTGGGAATGTAAATTGGTACAGCCTCTATGGAGAACAGTATGGAGGTTCCACAAAAAAACTAAAAATAGAGCTACCATATGATCCAGCAATCCCACTCCTGGGCATATATCCATAGAAAGACATGGTTCAAAAGGATACGTACACCCCAATGTTCATTGAAGCCCTGTTTACAATAGCCAAGACATGGAAGCAACTTAAATGTCCATCAACAGATGAATGGATAAAGAAGATGTGATAGATAGATAGATAGATAGATATACAGTGGAATATTACTCAGCCATTAAAAAGTATGAAATAATGTCATTTTCAGCAACATGGATGGACCTGGAAATTATCATACTAAGTAAAGTAAATCAGACAAATATCATATGATATCACTTATATGTGGAATCTAAAAAAAACAAAGTTACAAATGACCTTATTTACAAAACAGAAACAGACTCACAGACTTAAGAGAATGAACTTATGGTTACCAGGTGGGATGGATGGGGGGAAGGATAGATTGGGAGTTTGGGACTGACATGTACACACTGCTTTATTTAAAATAGATAACCCAAAAGGACCTACTGTAAAAATAAATAAATAAATTATTTTTGTTATCTAAAGGTGACCATTGTTGACATTTTGATCTGTATTTCTTAGTATCTTTTCTTCTAAATGTAGTTTTTCATGTGTTTGTTTGACAGAGTTGTGATTACTTTACAAACAATTTTTTATTCAGCTCTTTTCGCTTACCATTAAAACATAAAGCACTTTTCCATGTTATTACAAACTATTTTTAAACATTATTTTTTTAAACCTGTGCTCTTTTTCCCACCTTACACTGCTTTCCAGGGAAAAACAGCAAGTTAAATACTGCTCATAAACATTACTTCTATTAAGTCTAAATTTCAGCCTGACCCAATTTCAGATTCTTCTGAATCTAAAATAATCTCTCTCTCTCTCTCTCTCTCTCTCTCTCTCTCTCTTTCTTTTGATAGAAAACTATTTTGCGTGTTTGGAAACTAAGGAATTCAGTGAGCTTGGAGGAAGATGAAAAAGTCTAATACCGGCAGTTTGTCACTTGAACCAAAAACCAGAACTCAAACTCTGAATTGGGAGAATGTTCAGAAAGGAACTACTAACTTAATATTAAATATTGATATCACAAAACGTTAGTTTTTAAATAAAATTATAAAAAGCTTCAATTTATATATTTTAAGTAAAAAGACAGCCAGAAACGACCTCTTGTAATTCTTTTTGACTTCTCTACAGAAACACGAAAGCTGGCAAGGATCTTGTTTATTAAGTCTCAGTACTTAGTTAAAGGATATTATTTACTTAATAATTCATAAAGTTTGTACCTCTAAATGCCAAAAGCCGGTTTTTTAATGAATCTACTCTAGTTTTGAAAATGGTTAGACTTTGAGGCATGGCCAGTCACACACTCAGTTGGTCAGGTGCCTAGGAGAACATAATATTATCTTACCCTTGAGGAGTTAGAGATCTACTGAGGAAGACAAGTATGTACATACTAAATTATAAATCAAGGCAGAATGTGAACAGGACTTAATAAAGATACAAAGTCTTATTGTGGCATAGAAGTATGTGTATACTTCAGAATATATATATTCTGATTTTTAAAATAACCCAGGTGTTTGATAAAAATTCAAACATTAAATAATATATAACACAACCAAAATAATGACCCATAATAACTTGATGTATAATCTTAACTTTTTATAACTATGCTAACATGAAATATTATTATTACAAACATTTGTTAATGTTAATGAGTATGTCTGGACTGTATACAATGAGCTAGGCATTGTTTTAGATGTTGGGGTTAGAGCTGAACAAAAACAGGGATTTCTGTTCAAGGAGTTTACATTTTAGTGGATTGAGACAGAGAATAAACAAAAAATAAAACAAGTAAATTATGTAGAATGCTAGAAGGTGATAAGTCCTATAGGGAGGTGGAGAGAGGAAGAAATAATAGAGGATAAAAAGAAGGACCAAGAGTCCTGAAGGATGGATTACAATTTTAAAATGGTGGTCAGGGTAAATCTCATTTAGAAGGTGACATGTGAATGAAAATTTAAAGGAGATAAGGGAATGAGGCAAGCAGATATGAGGGAAAAGCATTCAGGTAGAGGGGGCAGGCAGTACAAAATTCCTAACGTGGGCATGTGCCTTACCTGTGCACTTTTCTAGTCAGAAAAGAGCTTTTAATTATCTGGAAGCTGACAAGCTTGCTGTGGCTGATACTAGTTTTCCAACATTCTAATTTTCACTTAAAATTAGTGTGGTTTTCCTTGAAGTAACAGGTTCGTTTCACTCATTTTTTAAAAAAATTTCTGTCAAATGCCAAATCTAAATAAATGTGGTTTGTCAGTTACTCTTTCATGAAAAAAATGGCATTCCAAGAAAAATTGTCTAGTTTAGCTGGCAACTCAAATAATCACACATATACTTCTCCTCAAGAGAACCATCCCACTTTGGTATGCAGCAGAAGTGCTTTAGTCATACTGCCTATTTTATCACCCAAGAGGTTTGCACTTAAGAGTTAAGATTCAGGGACTTCTCTGGTGGCACAGGGGTTAAGAATCCGCCTGCCAATTCAGGCGACACGGGTTTGAGCCCTGGTCCAGGAAGATCGCACATGTTGCGGAGCAACTAAGCCCCAGCGCCACAACTACTGAAGCCCGTGTGCCTAGAGTCTGTGCTCTGCAACAAGAGAAACCACCACAATGAGGAACCCGCGCACCAAAACGAAGAGTAGCCCCTGCTCACCGCAACTAGAGAAAGCCTGTGGCGCAACAACGAAGACCCAACGCAGCCAAAAATTAATTAATTAATTAATTTTTAGAAAAGAGTTAAGATTCAATGAAATTAGTCATTTTTACTGCTTCATCAATGACAATTATAAATTAAAGTGGCATTTTTACTTCAAGTTCATGATAGTGGGTAATACAATGGCTACTAGTAAGAGAGACAGTTATTCTATTGTGTCATAAACCCAAATATCTACATATTAATATTCATTTATTTCAGAATAATAATTGTTACTATGTATTGGGTGCCTGTTATTGTGACTGAAGCTTTTACATATATTATCTCATTCTGTCCTTTTAGTAACTCTTAAATTTGTAGTTAACACATTCAGACCTAAAGTATCCAGCAGAAGATGGACTTTTTTTGGTGCTGTTTTTTTTGTTGTTGTAGTAAAATACAGATAGCATGAAATTCACCATTTCAACCATTTCAAAATATATAGTTCAGTTCCATTTAGTAAATTCACAAGGTTGTAGAGCCATCACTACTATCTAGTTCCAGAATGTTCTCATCACCCTAAAAAGAAACTTCATACTGATTAAGCAGTCATTCTCTATTTGTCCCTTCCCCTGACCCCTGGAAACTACTAGTATACTTTCTGTTTCTATGGATTTGCTTACTCTGGTTATTTCATATAAATGGAATCATACAGCACGTGGTCTTCTGTGTCTGGCTTCTTTCACTTAGCATATAGTTTGAAAGGTTCATTCATGATGTAGCATATATCAGTACTTCATCCCTTTTTATGGCTGAAAAATATTCTGTTGTATGGATATACCACATTTTGCTTATTCATTCATCTCTTGATGGGCATGTGGATTATTTACACTTTTTGGATACGTGAATAATGCTGCAGGGAACATTGACATACAAGTGTCTGTTTACATCCCTGTTTTCAATTATGTTGGGTGTATATGTGGGAGTGGAATTGGTAACTCCACTCCAGATCATATGGTAACTCTATGTTTCACTTTTTGATGAACTGCCAAACTCTTTTTCACAGCAACTGTACCATTTTATATTCCCATCAGCAAATGTGTGAAGGTTCCCACTTCTTTACATCTTTTCCAACACTTATTATGACACATCATTTTTTCACTTTTTAAAAAATTATTTATTTATTTATTTATTTGGTTGTGCTGGGTCTTAGTTGCAGCAGACAGGCTCCTTAGTTGTGGCACCCTGGCTCCATAGTTGTGGCATGCAAACTCTTAGTTGTGGCATGCATGTGGAACCTAGTTCCCTCACCAGGGATTGAACCCGGGCCCCCTGCACTGGGAGCACGGAGTTTTATCCACTGCGCCAGCAGGGAAGTCCCTATTTTTCACTTTTTGATTATAGCATCCTAGTAGGTGTGAAGTTGTTCTAACTGTATTTTCTTAGATTCTGTTTGTCTATTTGGAATCCATTCATCACAGGGCAAATATTATATTACTTATATTTTCTTATTAGCTGTATTCTTTATTTATTTATTTATTTATTTATTTTTGGTTTCATTGGGTCTTCGTTGTTGCACACCGGCTTTCTCTAGTTGCGGCGAGCAGGGGCTACTGTTCGTTGCGGTGCACAGGCTTTGCATTGCTGTGGCTTTTCTTGTTGCAGAGCATGGGTTCTAGGCACATGGGCTTCAGTAGTTGTGGCATGCAGGCTCAGTAGTTGTGGCATATGGGCTTAGTTGTTCTACAGCATGTGGGATCTTCCTGGACCAGGGCTTGAACCTGTGTCCCCTGCATTGGCAGGCAGATTCTTAACCACTGCACCACCAGGGAAATGCCTATTTTCTGTATTCTTGATGCTCTGGCATTTGGGGGCCTTACAGATGCAGAGAGAGAATATCCCTCCAAGGGCTGGCTAATTCCTAAAGATAATAACAATTTGCCAATTGAGCATGGGTTTAATACGTAAACCAACCAATACTGAGTCTATACACTCAATCATCTCCTTATCTAACTCTCACACACTAAGCCAATATTTCCCCTGCTCTAAATGATCCCAGGGCCAGGTATCAGGCAACTAGTGACCATAGTCTTTCACCAATGAGTATGATGTTCATTATGGGTTTTCCATAGATGTCTGTTATCAGTTTGAGGGAGTTCTCTTGTATTCCTAGTTTGTTGAGTGTTTTTTTTTTTATCATGAAAGGGCATTAGATTTTTTTCAAATGTATGATTGATGATCATGTTGCTTTTGTCATTCATTCTATGAATATGATATACATATATACTGATTACGTTTACCTGTATTACTGATCTTATATAATTGAATAAACAAGAATCCTTGGAGAAATCTACTTGCCCCTCTTCTTTGCCTCCAATATCTATTCAACCTCCAGTTTCCACTGGTTCTACCTCAAAAAATCCTAAATCAGGCATTTCTTATCCACACCTGTTGATCTTTAGCAAGGAAGTTCAAATTTCCTCTTTACTGCCCTCCTCCATTACACAACCTTTTGTTCTCTCCAGGAATAAAGATTAAAGAAAGACACAGCAACTCTATTCTAGTCTTAGCTTTTTTCACTAGGCACACCTTCCCTTCTTCTTCAGACCCCACCCCTCTATGACCATAGACCTAGGCTGGCCCATAATTCTTCATCCCTTAAGTCAATCAATTCAAGCATGGGCATATGACAAACTGTTCTAACATTGATATAGAAATGCAAGGAAACCAACATAGCCAAAACAATCTTGAAAACAGAACTAAGTTAGAGGATTATCCTTCCCAATATCAAATTTTAGAGGATTTGTCTTCTCAATTTCAAAATTTACTACAGTAATCAAGACTACATGGTATTGGCATAAAGGTAGACCTATATGTCAATGGAACGGAATTGAAAATCTAGAAATAAGTGCTTACATCTATGATCAATTGATTTTCAACAAAGGTGCTAAGGCAATTCAATAGGGAAAGGATAGTCTTTTCAATGGTACTGGGAAAATTGTATTACCAAATGCAAAGCAAATCAATTTAGACCTGTACCTCATGCCTTACACAAATATCAACCCAAAATATATCATAGACCTAAATGTAAGAACTAAAACAATAAATTTATTAGAAGAAAACATAGGAGTAAATCTTCATGATTGTAGGTTAGGCAAAGATTTCTTAGATACAGTACCAGAAGCATAAATGATTAAACAAAAACATTACTAATTTAACTTTATCAAAATTAAATGTATTTTGCTTCAAAAGGTTTTCATTTTCATTAAGAAAGTGAAAACATAAGCATAACATGTTGCTGATAAAAGACTTGTCTCCAGAGTATATAAAGAACACTACAACTCAACCATAAAAAGACAAACCAATTTTAAAATGGGCAAAGGATTTGAATAGACATTTCTCCAAAGGAGAAGGATGTTCTACATCATTAGCATCAAAGAAATGCAAACCAAAACCACAAAGATGCCATTTTACACCCACTAGTTTTGGTTATAATCTAAAACACAGACAATAGCAAGTGTTTACAAACAGCTCATACACCTTAATATCAAAAACAACAGTAACAACAACAACAACAAAAAAACAGTAACAACCCAATCAAAAAGTTGGCAGAAGGGGACTTCCCTGCCAGTCCAGTGTTTAAGACTCCGTGCTTCCAGTGCAGAGGGCACGGTTTGATCCCTGGTCAGGGAACTAAGATCCCACATGCCACACCTTGCGGCCAAAAAAAAAAAAAGGACAGAAAACCTAAACAGACATTTCTCCAAAAATGACATACAGATGGCCAAGAGGTACATGAAAAGATGCTCAACATCACTAATTCTTAGAGAAATGCAAATCAAAACTACCATGAGGTATCACCTCACATCGATCAGAATGGCCATCACCAAAACGTCTACAAATAGGGCTTCCCTGGTGGCGCAGTGGTTGAGAGTCCGCCTGCCGATGCAGGGGACACGGGTTCGTGCCCCGGTCTGGGAAGATACCACGTGCCGCAGAGTGGCTGGGCCCGTGAGCCATGGCCGCTGAGCCTGCGCGCCCGGATCCTATGCTCTGCAACGGGAGAGGCCACAACAGTGAGAGGCCCTCGTATCGCAAAAAAAAAAAAAAAAGTCTACAAATAATAAATGCTGGAGAGGGTGTGGAGAAAAGAGAACCCTCTCCTACACTGTTGATGGGAATGTAAATTGGTACAACCACTATGGAGAACAATATGGAGATTCCTCAAAAAACTAAAAATAGAGTTACCGTATGATCCAGCAATCCCACTCCTGGGCATATATCTGGAGAAAACTATAATTCAAAAAGATAATGCACCCCAATGTTCATAACAGCACTATTTACAAGAGCCAAGACATGGAATCAACCTAAATGTCCATTGATAGATGAATGGATAAAGAAGATGTGGTATATATATATATATATATATATATATATATATATATATATGCAGTAGAATATTACTCATCCATTAAAAAAAGCATTGAAATAATAGCAAATGTTGACAAGCATGTGGAAAATCAGAACTCTCATGTATTACTGGTGGGGATATAAAAGGGTGCAGCTGTTTTGGAAAATAAGAAGTTCCTCTAAAAGTCGAGCATAGAATTACCATAAAACCCAGCAATGCCACTCTGAGGTACATATCCAAGAGAAAGGGAACATATATCTACACAAAAACTTGTATACAAATATCTGTACCAACATTATTCATACCAGCAAAGAGTGAAAACAGTTCAAATGTCCATCAATTGTTTAATACATAAAGAAATCCTTACAATAGAATGGTATTCAGTCACAAAAAAGAATGAAGTACTGACATATGCTACAACACAGATGAACCTTGAAAACATTATGTTATGTTAAGAAACCAGACACAAAAGGCTACATATGGTATTGTTTCATTTCTACGAAATGTCCAGAACAGGCAAATCCATATAGACAGAACTGAATTAGTGGTTGCCAGATTCTGGGGGGAAGGAGAGGATGGTAAATGACTATTGATGGATATAGGATTTCTCTTGGGTGATGAAATATTCTAGAATTAGTGGTGATGGTTGCACAATTTTGTGAATATACTAAAAAATGCTGCATTGTACACTTGAAAAGGGTGAATTTAATAATAAGTGAATTATATCTCAACAACAGCAACAAAAGGATGTAGGTAATGGAACAGATTTGGTAATGGAGGAGAAATGTGCTCTGTTTGAAGATATTAACGTGTTAAGTCTTAGATACCTCCAGAATATCGTGGTAGATACCCATACCCCAAGCAGGCATTTGGAATTACTTCACTACAATTCTGGAGACAGTCCAAAAGTCAGGTGAGTTTTGAAACCACAAAAAATGTGAGATCATGTATGGACAGCAGAGCAGTTCAACCAAATCTCTCCTTAATACAGCACATCAAGCCCTCTAGGAATGGCCTTTGCACTCTTCTCAGCCTCATCTTTCATCACTCTGTGTCTCAGATATTTTTCTCAACAAACTGAATTATATTCATTCATTAAACAAATATTTAGTGCTCAATACAAGGAATAAATGAGTGAGCAAAGCAGACATAGATAGCCCCTGACTTCAGGGAGCTTGCAGTTTAGAAAAGTAAACAAGTAGTTATATTTTAGTGTGGTTGGTGCTGTGATTAGGAGAACAAGTTAAGATAGTATCCCATTCTTTCTTCATAAGGTTGAGCTAAGTGCCTCTTCGTTGTGGTCTCAGAGCACACTTTACATGTTTTAATTAACTTACCACATCATCTGTGTTAAACTTTATCTACATTTGCATTTTTCATCCTAACTGTAATCTTCTCAAATTTGACTTACTATCTTTGTAAGCCATAACAATGCTGATTAAATAATATGAACTCAATAGGTGTTTGTATATGGCTATGGTTAAAGAGTATCCACTCTGCAGCCAAATTACTTGAATCCTAATCCAAGCTCTGACACTTCGTAGCTGCTTGATCTTTGGCCAAGATATCTAACTTCTCTGTGTTCAGTTTCTTCACCTGTAAAATGAGAATAATAGCAGCACCTACTATGCAGCTAGAGATTATCATACTAAGTGAAGTAAGTCAGAAAGAGAAAGATAAATGCCGTATGATATCACTTATATGTGGAACCTAAAATATGACACAAATTAACATATCTATGAAACAGAAACTGAATCATGGACATATAGAACAAACTGGTTGTTGCCAAGGGGGAGCGGTTTAGGGAAGGAATGGAATGGGAGGTTGGGGTTAGCTGATGTAAGCTTTTATAATAGAATGGATAAACAACAGGGACCTACTGTATAGCACAGAGAACTATATTCAGTATCCTATAATAAACCATAATGGAAAAGAATGTGTATTTATATATATATACATATATAGCTGAATCACTTTGCTGTACAGCAGTAATTAACACATCATAAATCAACTATACTTCAATAAAAATAAATAAATAATTTTTAAAAAAAGAAGAATGAATGGGAAATAAAGAAGAGAAAACAATAATAGCACAAACCTTATAAGGTTCTTGTGACGATTACAAGAATTCATGTAAGTAAAGTACATGCATGGAACAGTGCTGGACATATATTTTCTGCTCTTATTATGTTCACTTTACTAAACATCATACACCCTGTTGTTATCATTCTTACTGTAATAGCCAAGTTGGCTAATTTCAAAGAATAACTCCTTAACATGGGTATCTGTGTTTCAAATTATAACTGTGATACTAAAGATACCCTCCTTCATACAAAGTATAGCATGAAAGTTGGTCAGATTAAATTTTTCCAGAAAGTTGATCACAGTATTACATATGGAAATATATTTGGCATAGAAACCTACTGAATTAAACAGATTTCAATGAGCTGCCAGTAGATGGCTCTCTTAATATGCTATTTTATTTTCAGTTCAGATTTGTGCTTTTGTGCATGGAGTCACACTTTCAAAAACCCTAATAAGAGGGTAGAAATGGCTCTCCAGGAATTATCTAATTTATTTGTCTATCTTCTGGTAGGATTTACAATCCGCAGTTGTAAATTCATTTGCAGAGGTACTTCAGTGGATAGTTGTAGGGTTTTTGTTTGTTTGGTTGGTTTTTAATTAAGAAAACATAAGAAAGCCCTTTTGGAAATGTAAATTCATTTGCAGATGTACTTCTTCAGTGGATAGTTGTGGGGTTTTTTGTTTGTTTGTAAGAAAACATGAAAACCATTTTAGAAATGTTTTCATTGGAGCCTATTTTTATCCGTCATGATAGATGGATGAACATAATTTATACCTTAAATTTTTCATGGAAAATGGACTTCCAATTTTCTTGATATCTCATTTTTTTATAATAACTTTAGACATGGCTAATTCTTCCCTTAGTTTTCCTTCGTATTATAAAGCTAAGTAATGACTTATAAAACTCTAACTTTACTATATCAGTTAGTTGTGCAGGACCTTTCTATTCCCGTAGCATTTTTTTTTAATTTATTTATTTTTGGCTGCGTTGGGTCTTCATTGCTTTGTGCAGGCTTTGGCGAGCAGGGGTACTCTTCGTTGCGGTGCTCAGGCTGCTCACTGTGGTGGCATCTCTTGTTGTGGAGCACGGGCTCTAGGCGCTCGGCCTTCAGTAGTTGTGGCTCACGGGCTTAGTTGCTCCGTGGCATGTGGGATCTTCCGGGACCAGGGATCGAACCAGTGTCCCCTGCACTGGCAGGCAGATTCTCAACCACTGCGGCACCAGGGAAGTCCCTCCCATAGCATTTTACCTTTATTTCATTATATTGTGATTTATTGGCTTTTACTAGTTTTACTATTAGTTCATCAAATGTTTGGAGAATAAAGCTGAGACTGGCTGGGACTTGGGACCCTTTGCTGGGACCTGTGACCCTTTGCTAAAATGCTGCAATGCTTGTACCAGGACACACCTCTCCTCAAGCAACAAAATGCAAATAAACTATATGGGACTAAAAATAACTGCGTGCATGTGCAGCTGGGGTAAATTCTGGACCCAAAAGATACAAAGAGACCAAAAATCCCAACTGTCACTTCTGCCTGGAGCAAAAACAGGGTGTCGGGAGCAAAAGCACGATACTGAGCATGCCCCCTGCACATAACACCGCCTAAGGGGTGGGCAAACCACCTAAGCTACCCCTCTGGCCAGAAGCCTGGACACACCCCTACCCTCACCCCATAGAAGAAACCTGCTCGCTCCCCCACTCCCCAGCCCAGCAAGTGAGCAAGCAAGGGAACCTGTTGTTTGCTCTTGCTCCCTGCTGCTGCAGCAGGGGCCTCAATAAAGCCTTGCCTGAATTTCTGGTCTGGCCTCTAGTCAATTTCTATTGATTGGGGAAGGCCAAGAACTCTGGCCATTAACAAAGCTATACTCTAGTCACCAAAATATTTGTTGCTATGACAGGTATATCCAGATATTCAGTAGTTAAACCTTATAACCTATAGTGTTCATAAACCTACCCACTGTTTCTGCAAAATTATAGAACTTATTTTCTCAGATTATATCTCTAAACTCCTGAATACACCTGTGTTCTACAGTTCCATCCCTTCCTAGGCCATTCTGGTGGGGGATGCCCAGTCTCTCCACTGCTTACACACACACACACACACACACACACACACACACACACACAAAACAAAACAAAAGAAAAAAATACTTGCACTCAAGCACTTGGTAAAGATCTGCAGAATCCTAGAGAGGGGTCATAGGGCAAGGGGCTTTTTGGAATATTCTTTTGATTCACTTCGTATCTCCTCCTCATCATGTCTCTCCATTTCTTCCCTATATATCCAGAATTCTAAAAATAAACTCAACCCTCTTCTTTATGGAACAGATCTGCCAAAAGTCAGACCTCAAGTTCCACAGACTTCTCAGCTGATCCCATGGGTAGCCCTAAAGCTGGGATGGCTCTTCAGATATGTCTTCAGTCAAGGAAAGAGGCCAGGCCTTTGTATCCCTCATTGATCAGTTTTTGGATGCAAGCTGCCCCCAGGGAGGTGTCATAACCCCCTCTCTGATTGAGGCTCCCCTCTTTGTCTAAGGGCAATTCCCGGAGAGGGAGACTCAGCTTCAAGCCGTCAGCAGCCAACACTTCCCAAAGCTGGGGGAAACCAGTGCTTCCATCCTAAAAGTGGCGTCTGGGTGGTGTACCACAGAATCTACTTCAGAGTCCATCTTTAGAAGAAGAAGATAAGTCCCCAAAAGCAAGAAATAAATCCAGAAAGAAATGGAGAGACCCAATAATATTATTTGGGTTCCTCAGCTCAGCTTCATCCCTGGAATTCCTAGTTACATGAGCTAATACATTCCATTTTCTGCTTAGGCTATTTGAAATTGGGTTTCTGTCACTTGCAACTGAAAGATCTCTGATCAATAACACCTCATGTTTGAAGAAAGCAATAATCACTATTCTATTCTTTCAGCAATTACAATGTCATAATTTATTTGTTTACACATCTATCTCTCTAATTAGACAGTAAATTTCTTATAGGATCATATTTTATTCATCCTATCTGTAGCATTTATGGCAGTGGTAAGTAAAGGAGATAATGAACAAATATTCGTTGAATTAATGAATAAGAAAATGACAAAACGGGGCTTCCCTGGTGGTGCAGTGGTTAAGAATCCACATGCCAATGCAGGGGACACGGGTTCAAGCCCTGGTCCAGGAATATCCCACATGCCACAGAACAACTAAGCCCATGAGCCACAACTACTGAGCCCGTGTGCCACGGCTACTGAAGCCCACACGCCTAGAGCCCATGCTCCGCAAAGAACGGCCACCGCAGTGAGCAGCCCACGCACCGCAACGAAGAGTAGCCCCTGCTCGTCTCAACTAAAGAAAGCCCACACACAGCAACGAAGACCCAAAGCAGCCAAAAAGTAAAATAAAAGAAAGAAAGAAAACACCAAAACGATAGACAATGCACAGGAATAGACGTGGATGAGTTCACAGAGCACATTAAGTAAGGAAAGGATAGTCAAATGTTGACTTGAAAGGCATATTTGGCCTATCACATTTCACTTTCCTTCTCTTAGCCCAATCTAAGTTGGAATTTCACCCAAGATACTCAGATTCATCAATATTACGTAGCCTTTGGTTGACATTTAAGCTAAGTTTGGTGGAATGCTCATTTATTCTTTTTTTTTTTTTTTTTTTTTTTTGTGGTATGCGGGCCTCTCACTGTTGTGGCCTCTCCCGTTGCGGAGCACAGGCTCCGGATGCGCAGGCTCAGCAGCCATGGCTCACGGGCCCAGCCGCTCCGCGGCATATGGGATCCTCCCAGACCGGGGCACGAACCCGTATCCCCTGCATCGGCAGGCGGACTCTCAACCACTGCGCCACCAGGGAGGCCCTCATTTATTCTTAAAATACACTTTTTGCCTTTTCTATGGTTCTGAGCTCCATGTTCATTCTTGGTCTAGTGATTTGTTCACTGTGTATTTGGTCCCAGGCCCTGTGCTGGACTCTGGGAATATAGCAATGAGTATGACAGAAATCCCTGTCCCCAGAGAGTGTATATTCTTTAAAAAGAAGACAGATTTTAAACAAGAAATTACAAATGCAACATGTACCACAAAGGTAATTATGGGAGTGTATAGCACAACCTAAATTGAGATTAGGGATATCGTCCCTGAGAAAGTGACATTTCTATAGAGAACTGAAGGAAGAGTAGAAATTAGCTCCCAGAAGCCCCCAACAAACATGTTATTGTGTCTCATTAAGCCTGAAATAATCCGTATAGTCCAAGGAATAGATGAATTCACTCAATAGGAATTCACTGAGTAGCTAAACTAACCAGAATCCCCTACTGGAGCTGAAGGTGAGGTTAATCCCACCCAAATTACATGACTGAGAATGGGGGAGGGATTTTTTCCCAAAGGAGATTTTTGGGTACAGCTACAAAGAAAAAGCAGAAATTTGTGCTGAGCGGCAAGCACAAGCACCCCTTTATAGGGAGGAAGTCTTGATTCACAGAGGCTGCTAGAAGACCTTTCCAGTATTCAAGTGAGAGATGAAAGTGACTTGGATAAGGAGATGCCAGTGAAGGTTGAGAGAATGGACAGGACTTGATAACTAATTGGATAAAAAGGTAAAGAGTGGGGAAACTAATCAAAGATGACTCCAAGATTAAATTTTTTTCCTCCTCAGGCTGTGACATAGTTAGCCTAGATGTCCTAAGAATTTCCTGGCTATGGGTCCATGAATGAGAAAAGATTTCCCGAGCTTATCATAAAGCTCCTTTTTGGTGTTTTATAAACGAAGCTTATAAATGTCTCCTTTGCCCTTTAAAGTTCTCTCTTGTTCTTCTGGATCCTGATATGCTTCTTTTTATAACGTACTGCTTGTCTGAACCATAGTCATTAATTAAATGTTAAGGCTACTTCTACCTTAGCTTCTTTATACACTATATTAGGCAAGTATTTGACCCTTAATATTAACCAGTGGTGAATGTCATGAAGTTTGAAATTACTTCAAAGTAGTTCTTCAAGTAACAAAAAATAGTATACCCAAAATTGTAGACACAGATTGGGATGGCTGCTCATCTGATAATTCCCCTGTCTTTCTATCTACTAAGAAATTCCAGATCACTGGGCACAAAGGTAGGCATATGATCCAGACTGAGTCTGTGTAAATTCCTCATTCCCCAGCCACAGTGATTCATCCAACGGATGGGCTCATCATTCCTTCCTAGAGATTTTTCAAACTGACGCTGAGAAAAAGAGATTCACTTTCTTCTAAAAAAAACAAGCTTGAAAGAAGGCAATTACAGGTTGCTTTGTCTGTGTACTCTTCATGAATGCAGTTCATCTGTAGAAGGAAAGATTGACACCACTGTGCCAAAAGATACAGAGACACAAGGTATGGAAAGAGAGACAGAGACAGAGAGACAGAGATTTTGAAATCTGGTAGCATCTATATCCTTGGGTCTCGCTGGCCTGGGAGCTATCTCAACTTCTGACCTTCCTGTAGTTCGATCATGTGCTCTAGAAAAGCAAGGATCCCAAGAGCCTGACACATGACAGCCACTCCAAGAATAATTGTTGAGATAGAGACTTCACTTTGGACCAAGATGGAATGATAAGAACCACATTTACACTCCTTTCTGAAACAATTTAAAAGACAGAGAAAATACATGAAAAAAATGGTTTTTATTTATTTTTGTATTTTTGTGTTTTTGGTCGTGGCATGAAGGATCCTAGTTCCCCGACCAGGGATGGAACCTGCACCCCCTGCAGTGGAAGCATGGAGCCCTAACCACTGGAGCACCAGAGAAGTCCCAAAAAATGATTTTTAGACATTGGACATCAGACAGTACAGAACAGTGTGATTTCTGAGAGAGAAGAAACAAAGTGAGCCCTATAAGTACCCCCTTTTTATTGTCTGGAGAGTTTTCATACTGCATTGCAAAGAGAGGGGACGCTGGTGGAGTCTCACATTCTCTCTGAGTTGAGAAGATGGAGCTGGGGTCGTGGGAAGACAAGGCAGCTAGAGTTCTCAGGGCAGCATACCAGAGAGGAGATTGCTGCACAGAGAGAGTGCTCTGAAGATCTGCAGAGTTCTTCTTTATTGTTTAGCTTACTATTGATCAGAGGATATATATGAGGAACAATCTGAAGTGGGAACTGTAAAAAAAAAAAAGTTTCCTATAATTTTCTTTGAGCAGATCTGTGTTCCAACTTGGAAAATAAATATATCCTTATAGTTTCCAATGAACAAAGGTTCTAGTAATTTAAAAAAATTCTTGAATGAATGTGAATCAGTCCATTCTCCCTTTTTCCTTAAGCTAGTTCTAGTTGGGTTTCTGTTGCTTGCAACCAAAGAATCTTAGCCAATACACCTTAAAATTCCACTTCTGAAGTTATCTTCAGAAACTAAGAATTCCAAAGACTTTGGTTATAAGAATGTCTATCATTTTAATGTTTATAAATGTCAAAACTCAGATTTTCTGATATTCCCAAAGATTTTTCTATGCAAATTGGTAAATTAATCCAATAAAATACTATGTAATAACTAACAGGACATTTTAGTTTCTCACTTGACATAGAAATATGCTTATGATATATTGATTCGTTTTTTTAAAAATTAAAAATTTCCATTCCAAGTTATAAAACAGAATATATAGTTTTTATTGTGCATATGGATATATAAAGTGTGGAAGAATGTTTCTTAAAACTTTAATAATCCTTTTCACTGGCTGGTGGAATTTCAGGTAGTTTTTATCCTTAAAAAGAAAAGTATCTGTGTTTTTGGATTACCCATCCTACAACAAATTTGTTTCAACTCTTTTTTTTACTGCCTGTCTTAGTTGACCTCTGAGGTTTTGTTTTTGATGTAAAGTTTACCCCAATTTTCAGTTTATTTGCAAAGCAGAGAAGGTTGACATAATTTTAGTCAGTTGAATAATTAAGTCCCTTCCTATTCAGATTACAAATTACTCCTATTTCCCCAAACCCTCTTACAGAGCTCTAATCTTTGCACTTTTACAACTTAACAACCGTATACACAGTACACTTACTAGAGGCACAATAAAAATTGTTAGATAGATGGTTATTCTCTCAGTAATATCCTAAGGGAGAGATGCTGTATACCAAAGGTATCTGTTTGATAAAATGGGGCTGGAGAGGTTTTAAACTTTTACCAAAACACATCAAAGCAGCTCAGTTATTAAGCTTAGAAATGTTTCCTAGTGCCTGGCTGATCTAATGCTTTGGCAAATATTGAAAGTGACCTATGTCCCTAGGGGGAAGCACATTACGCCTCATGATTCCATGTCCCAGATTTTCCTGAGAAGACCTGGTTTATTTCCTACTTTTGTTTTTCCATGGCAAAGGTCATTCCTTTATTGGATTTTAACTTTTATATCTCTCAAAGAGTTTTCCTGTAAATAAATTCATGCATTTGTGTAAAATATCTTTTTCTAGATTACAAACCCCATTTTTAATTTAGAAAGATGAGCCAACAAAGCATCAGGATTGGAACAAGTAATCCTCCAATAGGGTAATGTGGTACTGGTGACCCAAACAGGATCAGGGAGATATATGAATGTTGTGGATATTAAAAATCTAATTTGGGGCTCACACTTGGTAACTACAAGAAACTACCACCTTGAATTCCCAATTTGCACCTTAATTACTTCTGACCTTGAATTCTCATCTCAGATCTAAAGCTAACTAGCTGTATAAAAGATGTTCAATCAGTCAGTTGCTTTCATCTATTTATCTCTCTAGTAGAATTTTGAAAAATGATCTATCAGCCATGCTGGGTTGTTTGAGGATGAAATGTAATAGTGAATGTACAAGTGAGTTATAAAGCACTGTTTGTATTTGCTAGGAGTCCTTTGTTAAAATTTTACTATGGAAGTTAAAAAATACAACACAAAAAGACTGAGCTGCTCTGGTTGAAGAGGTTATGAAGGGCAGAGCCCGTCATACAAATTTGGTAATGTTACTCTTGCTTCTTCTTATGTTTATCAGAGAAAAATTGGAACAAGAAGAAAAAACAAAAATCAGTAATAATTCTACCACATAGAGAACTGTTTGTGGAACTACGTTTTTCCAGACCCCAAAGAATATCTTCAAACAAACTTGATCAGGTGACTGGTTGATCAGAATGAAATCTCTTTCCCATTGTTCCATGGAGCTGGGATAAGTGAGGTTTTGGGCCAATAGTCAAAGTGAGGAAGGCAGATTTCATCATCAAATCCTGGAGGCAATGAAACACATGGCCAGAATGAGGAGACAAAGTCCAGAACCTGCTGGATGATGAATCTGATTGGAGCCAGACTGAAGCAAACATAGAAACATAGAAGTCCTGGATAACAGCTAGAAACAGACTGGAGTTCCTTTAGCTTTTTTTTCTTTCCCCCTGATCGAACCCATGCTCCCGGCAGGGGGAGCGCGGAGTCCTAACCACTGGACCGCCAGGGAATTCCTCTTTAGCTCGTTTTTTACGGAACAGCAGCTGTAAATTCTTGGATTAATCAGACTAGTAAAGAGAGTCAGCGTCATCAAAATAATTTAACTTAAAGTTTTGTTGAGTTTACAAAACGGCAGTTCTGAATTTTTGGTTAAAGTTTTAGCTGCTATAAAATGTTATTTTGAATATACTTTGAATTATAAAAGCAAAATAAAGATAATTTTTGTACCTTTTTTCATTTAATTGGAATTGTTATCAAGTTTCTGCAAATGTAATTGTAAAGCATTAAGTATTTATTGGTAAATAATGTATGTATTTCCAATCCAAGAAATATAATAAGTGAGTGAAGTTGAAATAAGTGCTTTATTTTTTTTTTAATTTTTTAACATCTTTATTGGAACATAATTGCTTTACAAAGGTGTGTTAGTTTCTGCTTTATAACAAAGTGAATCAGTTATATATATACATATATCCCCATATCTCTTCCCTCTTGCGTCTCCTTCCCTCCCACCCACCCTATCCCACCCCTCTAGGTGGTCACAAAGCACTGATCTGATCTCCCTGTGCTTTGTGGCTGCTTCCCACTATCTATTTATTTTACGTTTGGTAGTGTATATATCTCCATGCCACTCTCTCACTTTGTCCCAGCTTACCCTTCCCCCTCCCCGTATCCTCAAGTCCATTCTCTAGTAGGTCTGCGTCTTTATTCCTGTCTTGCCCCTAGGTTCTTCATGACCTTTTTTTTTTTTTTTTTTTAGATTCCATATATATGTGCTAGCATACGGTATTTGTTTTTCTCTTTCTGACTTACTTCACTCTGTATGACACACTCTAGGTCCATCCACCTCCCTACAAATAACTCAATTTCGTTTCTTTTTATGGTTGAGTAATATTCCATTGTATATATGTGCCACATCTTCTTTATCCATTCGTCTGTTGATGGACACTTAGGTTGCTTCCATGTCCTGGCTATTGTAAATAGAGCTGCAATGAACATTTTGGACATGACTCTTTTTTCTCGGGGTATATGCCCAGTAGTGGGATTGCTGGGTCATATGATAGTTCTATTTTTAGTTTTTTAAGGAACTTCCATACTGTTCTTCATAGTGGCTGTATCAATTTACATTCCCACCAACAGTGCAAGAGGGTTCCCTTTTCTCCACACCCTCTCCAGCATTTATTGTTTGTGGATTTTTTGATGATGGCCATTCTGACTGGTGTGAGGTATTACCTCATTGTAGTTTCAATTTGCATTTCTCTGATGATTAATGATGTTGAGCATCCTTTCATGTGTTTGTTGGCAAACTGTATATCTTCTTTGGAAAAATGTCTATTTAGGTCTTCTGCCCATTTTTGGATTGGGTTGTTTGTTTTTTTGATATTGAGCTGCATGAGCTGCTTGTAAATTTTGGAGATTAATCCTTTGTCAGTTACTTCATTTGCAAATATTTTCTCCCATTCTGACGGTTGTCTTTTCGTCTTGTTTATGGTGTCCTTTGCTGTGCAAAAGCCTTTAAGTTTCATTAGGTCCCATTTGTTTATTTTTGTTTTTATTTCCATTTGTCTACAAGGTGGGTCAAAAAGGGTATTGCTGTGATTTATGTCACAGAGTGTTCTGCCTGTTTTCCTCTAAGAGTTTTGTAGTGTCTGGCCTTACATTTAGATCTTTAATCCATTTTGAGTTTATTTTTGTGTATGGTGTTAAGGAGTGTTCTAATGTCATTCTTTTACATGTAGCTGTCCAGTTTTCCCAGCACCACTTATTGAAGAGGCTGTCTTTTTTCTACTGTATACTCTTGCCTCCTTTATCAAAGATAAGGTGACCATATATGCGTGGGTTTATCTCTGGGCTTTCTATCCTGATCCATTGATCTATATTTCTGTTTTTGTGCCAGTACCATACTGTCTTGATTACTGTAGCTTTACAGTATAGTCTGAAGTCAGGGAGTCTGATTCCTCCAGCTCTGTTTTTTTCCCTCAAGACTGCTTTGGCTATTCGGGGTCTTTTGTGTTTCCACACAAATTGTGAAATTTTTTGTTCTAGTTCTGTGAAAAATGCCAATGGTAGTTTCATAGGGATTGCATTGAATCTGTAGATTGCTTTGGGTAGTAGAGTCATTAGTGCTTTATTTTTTAAATGTTTATTTATTTATTTGGTTGCACTGGGTCTTAGTTGTGACAGGTAGGCTTCTTAGCTGCAGCTCACGGGATCCTTATGGCTCGCCAGCTCCTTAGTTGTGGCATGTGAACTCTTAGTTGCAGCATGCATGTGGAATCTAGTTCCCTGACATGGGATCAAACCTGGGCCCCCTGCATAGGGAGCATGGAGTCTTAACCACTGCGCCACCAGGGAAGTCCCGAAATAAGTGCTTTACAGTTAAAAAAAAAAAAGAGTAAGGATTAGGGTGAATATTTCCCAACACCCCCTGCTTTCTCCTGCTTTCTTATACCCCCAGAACAAGACAAGGAATATAACTTGAAAGAAATATGCCCAAATAAATAAATAAATATGCCCAAATAAATAAAGTTTTTCTATAACAGCTGTTTAAAAACATTACCATTATGTGGTCTATTTTCCCTCTCTTTACCAAATCCATAAAGAGATATTAAAATATCAAAACCAGATATGATTCTGATTGTTGAGTCAAAACATTTATCTAGGGCTTCCCTGGTGGCGCAGTGGTTGAGAGTCCGCCTGCCGATGCAGGGGACACGGGTTCGTGCCCCGGTCTGGGAAGATCCCACATGCCGCGGAGCGGCTGGGCCCGTGAGCCATGGCCACTGAGCCTGTGCTCCGGAGCCTGTGCTCCGCAAGGGGAGAGGCCACAACAGTGAGAGGCCCGCCTACCGCAAAAAAAAAACAAAAAAAAAACCATTTATCTAGAAAATTCCAACCTATCCATGCAAAGGTTCAAAACCTTTCTGAAACACTTGACTATTGTTTTACAGCCTTCATTACCCTCCTGCACATCTTTAGTCATTCTTTACTCTAGGAAGTCTTTACTGACCCATCCAGGCTGGGCTAAATGCCCTCCTATGTGCTCTAAGCCCCTCTATGTATACTTCTACTGTTTCTACTTCTGTCTTGTATTGAAATTATCTATTCATAATCTGTGTCTTTGGCTGAACTGTAAGCTTCTATATGGAAACCCTCCACACACTCCAGAAGGGATTGAGTTCCCCTGCTACAAGTATCCCCAATTCCCTATGGTTTTTCTTTGTAAAAGTTGTGGGTGTGGGGATTCCCTGGTGGTCCAGGGCTCTGCGCTTCCACTGCAGGGGCACAGGTTTGATCGCTGGTCGGGGAACTAAGATACCACATGTCACAGGGTGTGGCCAAAAAATAAAAAAATATAATAAAATGAAATCTTGAAAAAGAAATTATGGATGTGATTATTTTTGTAATAGGGATGGTAATTACCACTGTCCAGTACTATATAACCATCAGGGCTGAAGCTTTCCCTTACACATCACTATTACTTTCCTCACTTCATTCCCTTTATGTTCAAAAGATTATTTGGGAAAAATGTTAGTTATTTCTTGCTCTTTTATTTAAGACAAGTTTATCTTTGCACAGAGTTTTAAAAATCAAATAATACTATAAGACTCAAAATGAAAAAAAAAGTGGTGCACTGTTGTTCCTCCTTCTCTACCCTTGATTCCCACTTCTCAAACACAACATTCTTTCCATTATATTAGCTGAATAGTCTTCTGGTACTTGCTTCCATCTTCCTCAATAGCATCCTTGTATTGCTGCTATTTTGAGATTGCTCAGTTTCATATCTTTTAGCTTCCTACTACGGAGGGTGAAGATTAAGCTCTCTTATGACACTGCCCACCTCACGCCCTATCTCACACATTCACATACATTCTTTTCCGCCTTCATGTCTACCTATATGATTACACGATCCATAACTTTTGGTTAACTCAACATGACCATGCAGTATAAAACAATTATACTTCCTTTCTTGTACAGTTTTTTGTTTCTCCTGGAATAAAAAACAATTGTCTTTATTGTTAGCTTAGTTTTCTATGTTCCTATAACTAATTCATCCTCAAACATTCCTCCAGAATTATACATTTCCTTTCATGATGTTCAAATACATCAGGTTGCTTTTATTTTATTCTTTTCATGGCAACCTCCCTGGTGGATACCTCTGCTTTCCTGTCCCCAAAATGAACAGACTGTTCTCTAGAAATGCTGTGCAGTTATTGCTCTGGGATCTCCTTCATGCTCATCCTGAGGATTCCCGTCTCCTCTTTGTGCTGGATCCCCTATTTTCTGTATCTCACTTCTTTCTTCCTGGTTTTGCTCCCTTGCTTTGTGGAGTACATTCTCCAGTAATTCCTGACAAAAGGTACATATTAAGCACAATCTTTAAGAAAACAAACATCTGAAAATGTCTTTATCCTCACACTTGACAGTTTGGCTGAATATAGAATTCTAGGTTGAAACCATTTTCCTTGGAATTCTGGAGACATTGCTCCACTACCTTCTTTCATGAACCATTGCTGAAAGGGTCAATTCCTTCCTTATTCTAGCTCTTTGTGGCCTGTTTTTTTCCTCTGGAAATGTTTAGGAGCTTCTTTTTGTCCCTAGTAAATAAAACTTCCCATGAGATGCCTTGGTGTGGGTCTTCTTAAATCTATTGTGCTCAGCATGTAGTGGGCTCTTTAGCTCTGGAAAGTCATGTCTTTCAGTTGTGGAAAACTTTTTAAATTACTACTTTGATAATCTCCTCCCCTGTTTTCTCTATTCTTTTTTGCATGACATTTTTATTATGTAGATGCTGAACTGTCTTTCATTTTCTTATATTTTCTATTTTCCATCTCTTTTTCATTTTCATTTTTATTTTTTGGTTCTACTTTCTCAGGTATTTCCTCCAATTTTTTCTTCTAATTCTTGAGCTTTTTGAGATTTCACAGCATGAATCAGATTGTTGTTACCTTCCCCTCTGAAAGTTTAGATTTGAACTTTCTCTAGACTAGAATATTAGTTCTCACTTATTCACCTGCTTCCATGCTTCAAATTTTGTTATGTTGTCTCCTCTCCCATTCTCTTGGTCCTTATTGGCTTATGCCTTTATTGTGATTTCAGGAGAAACCTGTGGTGAATACATGAGTTCAATCCACCATATATAGTCAGAACCTTTGTTACTTTCCCACTATAACTGTTATGCTTCTTTTCAAGGCAACATGGCTACCTCTGAGTTACAGGGAAAAGATCAAGTACAAGAAAGCAGAAAAAAGAGAAAACACGAATGTTAATATTTCAAGATATTACAACATTTCCAACAGTACTGGAGCTAGCTCATACTGGCTCACAAGAATACATGGTTTTACTTTCAGGAATTTGTGAGCCAGTTGGTAATCATTATTAATAATTAATTAAACTTACAATGTTTATTATACTTTACAACTTACAGTGAAATAAACTATATTAAAAACATAGGTAATAAATACTCAAAATTTATCACTTCTTCATTAGTTTAGTGAATTTTACTATCATCTATGTTCTTCAGGTTATTTACGTCTATTGTAATGATGTGCTATATATCTCTTCCCAACTCCATATTCAGTGAAGTCATATTAGTAGCTTAAAAGTGGCTATAGTGGGAGCATTTATATAAAATGCTACAAATAAGGAATTGATATTGTTCTTTTCATTGTCTAGAATGAAATGAAATTGTCTAGAATGTGATGGAGAAAATATTAATAATACAAATTAAACTTAAGAGTGTGCTGTGTCTGTAACGGTTAGATTGTGAATAGCACAAAAAAATTAAGGATATAGTCTTCTGGTATTTGAAAACTATTATCTCATTCAGCAAAGAAATCAGTCATTGACAAACAAATGAAGTTCTGACATTCCTCTTTCTTGTTTCACTTTCATCTTAATCTTTAACTGAAATGAAAATATCAACCAACATTCAGGTGGACCCACACTCATTTGTCAGTTGTGACCATAGTTTGGCCATGCTTACAAGAGTTTCACAATCCACAAAATCATTCTGTGAGAATCAATTTGCTATAATGATTTTACAATAAGGTATATATTATTATTTATAAATTGTGTGCTACACATCCTTTGTCTTAATAAAATTTAACACACACATACACATACTTTCTAATTTATTTTTTGGAGAACTAGTTCTTAAACAATTATTAATACATCACTCTCTATAACTTTCCCTATACTATAATTTCCATGAGGGCAGTAACTATTTCTGTTTGATTCCCCAGGTCTTGCAAGGTTTTTATTACCTAGTAGGTACTCCCTAAGCATTTACTGAATGAGTGAACGAAAGCTCAGGAAGTTTGCCTTATTCATTTTTATATCCGAGAAGTAGAACAGTGCCTGACACAGATTAAGTGCTGAAAAGAAAGAATGTTTGCTGACCTGAACTGAAATTGAGTCATAGTCTCCTAATCCTGAAAAACATCCCATGACAATCAAATGCATCAAGGAAAAGAGTTAAGATGGTTTATTTTTTCAGGCACAAGTCTTGTTTTCATGGTCGCTTTGCAAGTTAAGTCACTTGCTGCACTAAGTCCAAGGTGAAAGCCAGATCTCTGATTCCCGAAACAGTGCCCTATTCATTAGATTCCCTATTTCTCAAGGGCACCAGTATTTTCTGACACTAATGTTGAATAGGAGAGCTGGTTACTTGCTTGTGGCTACAAGATTTTTACTTAAGATAAATGACAATAAACAGAGCCGGGAGGAATCAGATATGATGTCTACCATTTAATGAGCACATACTATGCTCATTTTAAAACTACACTTAAATCCAGTAGCTTGGTTTCTCTCAACAACTCTACAAGGTAGAAATTATCCTTACATTACAAATGAAGACACTGAGGTTCAAAGAGGTTTGTAAATTTACCTAAAGCTCACAGCTGCAAAGTAGCAATGCTGGGATTCAAAACAGTTTTGTCTTAAGACAAATTCCACTATAGTTTAATTGGACAGTGTTCTTAAACATCAGTTGTTCATACACCATTGTTCATGTACCACTTTCAGGATATGCATGCCAATCATATTATCATTTACTTCATATTTTCCTTGGACCTTCTTTTGTTATTTGTTAAACTAATCTGAAATAATAACGTCCATGAAATGATGGGTTAATATGTTGTTATACTTTTCTAATATATACGAACATGAATACATAATTATTAAACTAAAAATTTTGCCTGCTTACTACCTAAAATGACCTTGGGTGCTATTAGAGATACATATACTTCCCTGAGGTAAACACTGCTTCTTGCAATGCAGCAGATTTAACTTGTACTGAGGTAGGAGCAAGGGTGATGGCCATATTTTTTGGTTTGTCTTCCGTTTCTATCCTGAAAAAAAAAAGGAAATCATCCAATCTATTTTACTGGGAGGAGAGGGAGGGGGCCTGACTCACACTTCCTGAGCAAATTCCTATTGCACAAAAAAAACCTTCTTCCAGGGTCACTGAAACCTTCCAAGTGACAGAATTGGAATTAAACTTGGCAAAGATTACTAAATGCCATCAGTGTTAGACAACTGAAGGTTTCTGTAGCAAGAACAGAATTCAAGAAAAAGAAAACCAAAGTGTTGGAAAGCACCTACAGTGAGAGTCACGAAGGATTAAAAATATCTAAGAAAATCTTCCTGGCATTTGTGCTGCCCAAGCTGGAGTTGATAAAATTGTTTCTATTCTTTCCTGTAAGCACGTTGGAGGAGGAAGTAGTTGGATTGTCTTTCTTGGCTTTTGAGTAGGAGGAATAACACAGCATTATCGGATATAATGGCAAAAGAAAAAAGAGAAAAAAATGTTTTTGAACTGCTGAAAAACTAAATTCATAACTCTGTGGAAGAACACAGATTTGGTTATATAAATAGTTTGGAATGTTGTCTAATGCATTTCAAAGGAAAAAAATAAAAAGAGCATCAGAAACCATGTAACAGTCAAGACTATGGTGGTAAATAATATAGATCTTTTTTAAAGCTAGTGAAATATACATGTGTATATTTGGTTCAGTTTTAATCTATCTCCTTTATGGTGCCTATATGTCCCTCCACAATATGGTTAATACCACACATTCAATCCTCTCTTACCTCAAACTATTTGGGCTCTATACCCTATACCCTAACTGAGCCCGGGCCTGGGGTCACTGCATGTGGGTTTCACCAACATCCATACTTTAAGTTGACTAGAATTTGCAAATCTTAGTACTGCTACCATCTTATTTCTTAAAAGAAAAGTCCCCTGTAGAATCTGGAGCTAGAAAAAGTACTGTTTTTCTTGAGGAAATAGAATCTTTCACAATATTGAGAACTTCACGATTGAGTATTTGTTCTCATCATAGATAGACTGTGTGGCTAGCAACCTAAGTGACAAGTTAAAGGACTTCCAAATGCTGTAGAACCATCACAAAAGAATGACACACCATTTTCCCTCTCTGTCTGGGAGGAGCATGGGGGTGGGAGAGGGGAAGTAGCCAGGACTTTGTGTTCTATTTGGTAAGATCTAGGCTTCCTTTACCTAGTTAAGAGAACATTGTTTGTTTTTGAAATCTAGGTTTTTGGAGGCTTGCTGCTGGATTGGCCTAAAGAGAAAGAGCTTCCGGTGTTAAGAGAGGAAGGGCTGGTGCAGAGGTAAGTTATCTACAGTAGGCAGATGCATAGTGCTTTGTCCTCTAGCTGTGGGGCTTTGCACTCCACTTCCTCACAGTGGCCTAGAAGTTGCAGGAATTTTGACGGAATGGCTTTGTGTGTACCTGGGGACTGAATACTAAGTTGTAAACATCCCTCTGTAGTGAAGTTTCCAGTTGCCAAATCTGGCACAGAGGGAGTAGATGCTGTTTTCAGCAGAGGTAGCCACCTTAGAATAGATGATAGGTAGATAGGTAGATAGATAGATACATAGATACATAGATACATAGATTTAGACAATGTGTATTTCAGCAACAAGTTGATGGATTGAGAACTCTCTTTGAGAGAACCTCTTCTCCTCAGTTTCCCTGAATCAAGTAAGCCTTAGGGTTCTTTTATCAAGAATGAGACGGGGCCCTCTAAAAATAACTTTGATTGAATTATCAACCCTGATAGGGGAGAGTCCAAAGGATTTAATTTAATTTAGAAAAACAATGAAATGTGATATTTCCTATACCTTAGTTTTATTAGTTAACTATTGCTGTGTAGCAATATTACCACAAACTGAGTGATATAAAATATCACTCATTTATTAAGAGCTTAAAACATTCATGCATTAGCTCATAGTTTCTCTGGGTCATGAACCTGGATATGGCTTAGCTCAGTCCTCTGTTTCAGAGTCCCTGACAAGACTGCAGTCAGTGTCAGCCAGGGCAGAGGTTTCATGTGAGGTTCATCTGGGGAAGGTTCTTCTTCCAAGTTCATATCATTGTTGGCAGCATTCAGTTCCTTGCACATGACTGGACTGGAAGCCTCAGTTCCTCCAATGTTGAGTGGAGACAGACCTCAGATCCTTGCCACATGGACCTTTCCACATGGCAACTTACTTCATCAAAGCCATCAAGTCAGAGAGCCAATAAAGAGAGTCTGTTAGCAAGATCAAAGTTACAGTTTTGCGTAATGCAATCACAGAGGTGCCATCCCATTACCTTTGCCATATTCTGTTGGTTAGAAGCAAATCACAGGCCCTGCCCACACCAACAAGAGAGTTTTACACAAGGTAAAATTGGCATGAATACCAGGAAATGAGGATAATTTGGGGCCATCTTTGTGTCTATAATACAAATTTTAGAACAATTTTATACATGGTAACACTAAGAAGTTCATGGAAAAAATTGTAATTTAAACATAGTAATTTACGTTAACTCCCAATGGGTAGTCATGCTAACATTCTTCTTTTTCTTAGTTTTCATTTTCTTCTTTTATTTATAATTTACTACTTTATTATATGTGCCTCCAAAAACTTTTTCAAATATTTTGTGGAAAGGAGTGTATATAAATACACTTAACATACTGTTAAGGTCTAAATGTTTGTGTACCACCAAAATTCATATGTTGAAACCTAATCCCCAATGGGATGGTGTTTGGAGGTGGGGCCTCTGGGAGGTGATTAAGTCATCAGGGTGGAGCCTTCATGAATGCGATTAGTGACCTCATAAAAGAGACTAAGGAAAGCTGTCTAACCTGTTCTGCCATGTGAAGACAGAGAGAAGAAGGCTGTCTATAAACCAGGAAACAGCTCTCACCAGACACCGAATCTGCCAGTGCCTTGCTCTTGGACTTCCCAACTTCCAGAACTATGAGAAATAAATGTTGTTTAAGCTACCCGTTCCATGGTATTTTTGTTATATCAGCCCAAATGGACTAAGACACACAATATAAAAGTAAACATTTTATTAAAAGGAGAAGTAAGTCAGACAAAGACAAATATCATATGATATCACTTATATGTGGAATCTAAAAAAAATGATACAAATGAACTTATTTATGAAAGAGAAACAGATTCTCAGACATAGAAAACAAACTTATGGTTACCAAAGGAAAACGGGGGAGGGCAGGGATAAATTAGGAGTTTGAGATTAATATATACACACTACTACATATAAAATAGATAACCAACAAGGACCTACTGTATAGCACAGGGAACTATATTCAGTATCTTATAATAATATATAATGGAAAGGAATCTGAAAAAGAATATATATATATATATATGTGTATAACTGAATCACTTTGCTATACACCTGAAACATTGTAAATCAACTATACTTCAATAATAAATAAATAAATAGGCTGGAAATGTTTTAAAAAAGGGGGGTCGGTAGGGGAAGATAGGTCCTAAAGTATATAACATGTAATATTTACTAAAGTGAGGAAAAAACAAATTTGCATAAAACAGATATGAAAAACATTTCAACTTCATTCATAGTAAGAGAAAGGCATATTAAAACTCACTGATATATACAACTTTTTATAGATCAGATCGGTAAAAGTTTGAAAGTTCTGTTGGTGAAACTTCTGGGAGAAACAGGTAAGAAACAAACTGAAATTACAATGTTACATACTGACAGGTGCTTTGAAGAAAAGTAAAGTAGGACAAAGAGTTAAATTGACAATGTCACGGGAATTCCCTGGCAATCCAGTGGTTAGGACTCGGTGTACTCACCACCAGGGGCCCGGGTTTGATCCCTGGTCAGGGAACTAAGATCCCCCAAGCTATGCAGCGCCACAGTCAAAAAAATAAAATAAAGTGATGATGTTGTTATTTACTATAGATTAGTCAATATGGTCTATCTGGGGAGGAGACATTTGTGCAGAAACCTGAATGAAATGAGGGAGTGGGCTTTCTAGGATGTACAGAAAAAGGCAATTTTGAAAGCTCAGACATGGAAAGAGGTTTGCCAAGTTTGAGGAGCGTGGAGAAAGCCAGAGTGGCTGAAGGACAGTAAGCAAGGAGAAAAATGACGGGAAGTGAAGCTGGAGATGTAGCCAGAGGTCAGATTGTGTACAACTCTGTAAACTACGGTAAAAACACTTTTATTTTGTGAACCAAGGCCATTTGGAGGTTGAGAGCAGGAAAGTGATATAAAAGGTCTTAAGTTTTAAAAGAATCACTGTAGTTGCTAAGAGTAGTTGAGGAGGGGGAGGAATTGGGCAAGAACGGAAGCAGGAAAACCAGTGAAAAGACTTGGGTTCCTATTATGCATCTCAAATAGAACTGTTGATTGCCAAGCCCATCCCCTGCCCCTAATTCACCATTCCTCTTTCTTTCCCATCTCAGTAATGGCATTACCATCCTCTAAGTTATTTCCTTTTCCGTATCTCCTACATGGACTCTGATCAGTAACTTCTATGGCCTTATCTAAAGAAAGCCAAAATGCATCCTCTCTTTCTGTCTCCACTGTCACTCCCTTAGTCCTAGTTACTTTCATGTCACATCTGGACAGCCATCCTCTCTGCCGCTACTTACCATCTCTACAATCCATTCTCCACATGCAACCAGAATGAACTTTTGGAAATATAAATCAGATCATGACACTTAGCTTGAAACCATAAGGGTTTCTTTTAGCTTTTAGAATAATATCAACATTCCCTATCAGTCCTATAAAGCTTTACATGATGTGGCTCCAATTTACTTCATGCATGTGGTAGGCAGAATTCTAGCCCCAATGATCTTCACCCCGGGTGTTATTCCTGTGATTATATTTTGTTATATGGCAAAGCGCATTGTTTTAAGTTTGTTGTAATTTGCTCCACAGCAATAGAAAATCAATACGATGCAACTTTCTTGTTCACTGTGTTTTATATCACACAGGTCAAATTTCTCTTCTTCAGATGTGCTAAGCTTCTTCCTGCCTTAGGATCTTTGCATTTAGATTTCCCTCTTCCTGAAATACTTAATCATGACTGGCTTCTTTTCATCCCTTGGGTGACAGCTTAATTGTAAGAGCATCAGAGAGTCCTTCACTGACTACCCTATTTTAAGCTACACCCTCCCAATTTATTGTTATATCATCCCAGTTATTTTATTCATAGTGTTAGTAGGTAGCTTTTATTAGGGACTTACATGTGGCATGCACAGCTCTAAGCACTTTACATGGATTCTTCATTTAATCTCCATAATAACCCCATGAGACTATATTACGATCACCAATTACAGACGAGGAAATGGAAGCACAGAGATTGAATACCTCATGCAGGTCACATAGCTAGTAAAGAGCAGAGCCAATATTGGAACCCAGGTAGACTAAATTCCAGAGTCTACACACTTAAAACTGTATTTCCCCCACAGTATCTATCACATTCTAAAATCATCTTTTTTTTATTTACTTATTTATTGTTTTTCTCTTCCTCTACACTTAAAACTAGTATGTAAGTTTCTCAAAAGTAGGAATCTTATTTGTCTGTTCACATAGTAGCTGCTGAAGGGTAGCAAAATATGCCACTTCAAAATAAGTCACTTTGGCATAAGAACTATTTTGGCTGAAGGAAATTGAAAAGGAATAGATACAAGAAAAACTCTCTGCCCTCCTCCTCTTTGCCTAAAAGCAGGTTGCAAATCTGTATAGATATTTCCCCTCCCATCTCTATTGGGAAGGACAAAAGTTAATCACTGGAGATAACTCTAGATCCTTAATAGCCCAGAGATGGCACCAGAGGAATCTACATAACAAACTTTACTAATTAGCCTTTATCTTGCATTAGTTCCCCCATATGCTTGCCTTCCCTAGAAATTCAAAGACTTTTTCTTTTGTCTTGTCACTTGTCTAATAATTTATTTATTTTTCTTTTCTTAGGATGATACATAAACCCAAGTTCTAGCCATTCCTTTAAGTTACCCATCTCTAAATGCTCCCATGCCATGTTAATAAACTTCTGCTTGTTCTTCTGTCTTTTGTCTTTGTTAATCTCTCTTTTGTCACCCTAATTTATAGAGCCCCACTAATGAACCTAAGATGGGTAGAGGGGAAAATATTTTTTTCCTCCCCTACACTGCTCAGCAAATATTTTAGAATGAATGAGGAAAATGATAACACAGAAATTAAGTAACTTATCTGCAGTGACAAAGTATGTAATAGAGCCAGGCTTTGTACCTAGAATCACTGATCTCAAGCTTGTGCCCTTAGCTCCTATTGCCTTTTTCATTAAAAGAATAATAGTAATCAGTTGTCATTTTCTTAATATATGTATAATATTGTCCCAGAGTATGAATACAGTTTTCTTCACCTGGCAAAATGATCCATCCAAAATGATTTCTTGGAAAATTTTGTGGAAGTTCATCCTTACTGTCATCTTACTCTGTTTTTGCTCTGGGGGCCTTCTCTGACACTTCTCTCTGAGGCATATGCTGGGTCAGAGAAGTCTTTCTAGTGCCCCTCTATTGCCTGTGCCTGCCCATAATTCTGGCCTTGCGTGCAACACATACCAATTTCTCTGCCTCCAAGAGATTAGTCTTTGCTGACCACAAAATATAATAACTATTTTCCTTTCCCTTGCTTCCCACACTAGTTTCTCTTCTGGTCTGTATAAGTGGCCCTTCCCACCTCTGAATATCCAAATTACAATGTATTTTGAGAAAACTCTCTGCCCCTGTGAAAACTTCCCTTCCCTGTGACAGACCACTGACTGCTTTATTCACGTTTTACTATAGATAGTTATCAGTGTTTGAGATCTCACAGCTGACTCCATTGACACAAAACAACACATTGAGGCCAAGATTCTGGCCTGTAAAATGTTTCCTCAATAGCCTGACATGAAACAAAGACAATCATACTGAGGCATTTGACCCAGGCTGCACGAGTCCATGGAAGTTAATTGTTTGGTGATTTCCTGTACTTGAGGCACAAATGCTTCCTTTTCCAACAATAGACTCACTAAAGCCTCAGTCAGTGCAATGAAATTAGGGGCTTCAGGGACAGTCTGTATTCAGATAACACTCAGTGGTAATTTAGGCGATGAGTTTTGCAGGATTGAAAGGCAGTTCACAAAAGAACTACAGGTCCTCCCAGTGTGAGGGTTCTTGATTATGGTTCTGAGTATTTCTGGAAGGGTTGTGGCCTTCCTATCAATGACTCCTTGATTTTATTGCACCCTATGCAGTTCAGAGCCTCTGCCTTACAAAGAAGGAAAAGGTGGGTGTGCATAATATACAAGCATAAGCTACCAAGGAGACCAAACTCCTAAGCATAGCATAGAATTGGATTTTAACTACCCAAACAGCTTTCTTCTGCCTCAGCCTGACAAAGACCCTCTCCTTGACCAAACTTAATCAGGCTCCTGTAAGCCCTCCTCTCAACTAGGCCTTGACCTTGGGCTTCAGCATCCAATTTTGTTGAACCCACACCACTTATTTTTAGCACGAATTCTTCTACATCTGGGAATTCCCTGGCAGTCCAGTAGTTAGGACTCAGCGCTTTCACTGCTGGGGCCTGGGTTCAATACCTGTTTGGGGAACTAAGATCCTGTAAGCCACGGGGCATGGCCAAAAAAAAAAAAAAAAAAAAAAAAAGAATTCTGCTACATCAGTTTAGACAGAATCCCCCACCCTTGATCACCCTCAAAATCTGGTCAAATTCGTCATCCTCCACTATCTCCCAGGTGATATCCGATCACTCTGTCCTACTTTCTGCAAGAATCCTATTAGGACAGTTCAGCAAGAATTATCCTACCCCCTTAGTAATTTTCCATCCACTGACTGACACCCTCACCCTCATGCCCCCACCCCACTTCTTGGCTCTAAATCCCCACTTTCCCTTATATTCCAAATTGAGCCCAGTTCTATCCTGAGGTCCCTTTTCCCCTATTGTAATAGTTCCTGAATAAAATCTGCTTTTGAAACAGAGCAGGACCCTGCGGGGCCCTCCCAGGTACAAAAGCCCCTCTTTGTCCCCTGTTTCTTATTTGTAGAAGAAAAAAGACCTTAGTCTCTTAGGCCTTTCCCAAGTTCCAAAATAGGACAATAGGGTCACGGGACTCCTAGTTTCCTGAAGGGATACAGAAAACAATCTCATACGTATCTTTGAGTTGTTCTACAGAAACTAAGGTCTCCGCACTCAGGTGGAGGATGGTGATGGCATGCTGACCACAAGCACATAGACCCCAGACTGGCTGGAACCAGAAGGTTGAGATTCCTGGAATATCAGCCTGTTACCTCACCACCAACCAATCAGAAGAAAGTCACACACCCTACAGCCTTTACCCCAAATGCTGCCTTTAAAAACTCTTCCCCCCAAACTATTGGGGAATTCAGGTCTTTTGAGCATGAGCTGCCCGTTCTCCTTGCTTGGCGGTCTGCAATAAGCCTTTCTCTATTCCAGACTCTGACATTTTGGTTTGTTTGGCCTCACTGTGCATCTGTCAGGCACATGAACCTGGACTCGACAACAATTTTACCACTTTAACTACCATCCAGCACTGTTTTTTCTTTGACAATCCCCTGTAGGGATCCTGTGCTCCAGTCAGACTGAATTATTTTCCACTTCTCAGAACATTTCTTGCTTTTTCACACCTCCCTGCCTTTACACCTGCCTAGGAATGTTCTTTCACTTCTCTGCCTGGTTGATGCCTACTCATTCTTCAAGACCAAGCTTACGTTATTTATTAGCCAATTTCCCTCCTTTCCATTCCTAAAATCACTAGCTCAGGCCCTCAAAACTTCTTGGCTGGATGGCTGCTAACAATCTACATTCTCCATGTCTCCAGTGTTGAACCCTTTCAAATCCGTCTTCCCCCCACAGCCAGAGCAATTTATTTAAGACCCAAATTTGATCATCTTATCTCTTACTTGAATTCTTTGTTTCATTTAAAAAAAATTGAGATGTAATTAACATATAACATTGTATTAATTTAAGGTGTTCAACATAATGATTTGACATATTTATATACTGCAAAATAATTACTGCAATAAGTTTAGCTAACATCCATCACCACACATAGTTACAAATTTTCTTTTCTTGTGATAAGAAATTTTAAGATCCACTCTCTTGCACTTTCCTGGTGGTCCAGTGGTTAAGACTCTGCACTTCCACTGCAGGGGGCATGGGTTCAATCCCTGGTTGGGGAAGCTCTGCATGCCGCAGGGTGTGGCAAAAAAACAAACAACCCTCCCCCCAAAAAGATCTACTCTCTTAGCAACTTTCAAATATACAATACAGTATTGTTAACTATAGTCATCATGCTGTACATTACATTCCCAGTACTTATTCATTTAATAACTAAATGTTTATACTTTTTGACCACTTTTACCCATTTTGCACCCCGCCACCTTTAACACTTAAAGTTTTCCCATCAATTACAGGGTAGAGGCTAAGCTCATTAACATAGAATACGAAGGTGATTCTTGATCTTTCTCCTGCTTATGTCTCTGCCATTTTATCTTTCACCCTTTTATTCCCTGCTAGTTTTCCCTCTAGTAAAATCAAATTGCATGAGGTTCCCCTAAATATACATCCTCTGCCCATCTTCACTACCAAATTATTTCTTTTTATGACTTTGCTCAAGTTGCCCTCCAAGGAACTTTCCCTAACTGCCTTAAAATATATAGGAATACTACACACTATGTGCATATATATACGCACACACACATACATATACACAATATAGGAATACTATATGTGTATATATAGGCACACATGTACGTATACACACACCTATAGGGAATATACATTTTAAGAATGCTTTATATATGCATATGTACATAATAAAATAGTTATATACATCACCATTTCTGCCTTTACTGCATTGTTTTATATGTATTAAATTTTCTCGATTCCCAATGAGATTATCAAATTCTATGGGCATAGACCAGGTCTCCTCAATATAGCTTACTATATGGCACACTGTAAGCTCAATAAAATGTGTATTGAACGAAGAAATAAAAGGAACTCTAGAAGTTCCCTTTTTTAAAAAGTATTTTTCTCCATACAGATAACTCAGCAACTGAAGGTTCATTTGAGTTAATAAGGTACTCTTTTAAATTGCCAACTCTCAAAGATGGAAACCACAGTTCTGTGTGAATTACTTCAAGCTGCTGAATGCCTGGCTCAGATTAGTAGGACTTGAGAGATTAACTGGAGCAGAGTAGTACACTTTTATTATTCTTTTTTTTTAAATTTATTTTATTTATGTTATTTGTTTATTATTTTTGGCTGCGCTGGGTCTTTGTTGCTGCACGCAGGCTTTCTCTAGCTGCAGCGAGTGGGGGCTACTTTTCACTGCAGTGTGCGGGCTTCTCATTGCGGTGGCCCCTCTTGTTGCGCAGCACGGGCTCCAGGCGTGAGGGCTTCGGCAGTTGTGGGGCGGGAGCTCAGTAGTTGTGGCTCGTGGGCTCTAGAACACAGGCTCAGTAGTTGTGGCACACGGGCTTAGTTGCTCCGCGGTATGTGGGATCTTCCCGGACCAGGGCTTGAACCGTGTCCCCTGCATTGGCAGGCGGATTCTTAACCCTGTGCCACCAGGGAAGCCCCACTTTTATTATTCTTATTGGCTGCCCAGCACCTCTGAACACTCTTGTATTTGGTGATTTCTCTACCCAATTAAATAGAAGCCAACCCTCACTTCCTCAGCCTTTCTTGCAGTTAGGCTCCTCCAACTGGATACATTTGTGCCAGACTTTGAAAGGGAAGCTGGGACTTCCCTGGTGGTCCAAAGGTAAAGAATCTACCTTCCCTGGTCGGGGAACTAAGATCCCACATGCTGCGGAGCAACTAAGCCTGCGTTCCACAGCTACTAAGCTCGCACTCCTCAAATAGAGAGCCTGCGTGCTGCAAACTACAGAGCCCAAGCGCTCTGGAGCCCATACACCACAACTAGAGAGAAGCCCTCATGCGGAAGTGAAAGATCCCGCATGCCTCAACAAAGACCCTGTGTGTGGCAACTAAGACCCAACGCAGCCAAAAAAAAAAAAAAAAAAAGAAAGAAAGAAAGGGAAGCTAGAGAGATAAAGAAGTAGGCAGTACCCAGTCTAGCAAGTGAGGCAGGTGTGTTCAAATTCCCAGGGAACAGTAGCAAAAGTTCTATCGGAAGGGTCTTTGCCCTACATTAGAGTCAGTGGTAGAGGCTGTGATGTTTCTCTGGTATGTGAGTTGTGCACTGATCCTCCAGGCCTGGTTCTCCCACCTCTCAGAAGATTCTGTGAACTCCTTAATGTCCTTTAAAGAGTTCCTTTTCTGCTGAAACTAGCTAGAATGTATTCCTAGACTTTCTATCTTATACCATGGACTAATAGATGAAGGGAGGAAGAGGGGAGTACTTAATGTGGTGCTTTGGGGAAGACAAGCTAGAAGAAGGATGGGGGACTTTGGACAGGAGAACAGCAACATAAAGACCATGGATCCTCAGTGGAGCAGAAATAAAGAAGCAGGTATGAAGGTAAATGAGAATCAGCAAACTTTGCCTACTTTGTTAATTTTGCTTGTGGTCCTGGTCAGAGCCATTACAGACCTAAAAATGATTCCTTAGCTATAGTGAGCAAGGTGTGTGCTGAGAAATACTGATATCGTGATTGGTTTAGAAAGCTGCAGACTTTAGTCTTCTCCAATTTGCTCAAGCTTCCCAGTCCCGAGAACCCCCTGACTCCCCTAATGCAGATCGGGCTCTCTAAATTGATATAGGTCTTTCCTGCATAAAACCTCTCCCTCTTTCTGTGAAGTAGAGGAGGGAGAGAAGGATAGGAGGGAGGAGAAGCAGCAATAGAAGAAGAGTACAAAGAAACGAAAGAAGGAGGTAGTGGGGAAACACTGTGTGGAGAGGAGAAAATGCTGGGGAGAGAAGAATACTGTATGTGCAAATATCCATTTGAAACAGGAGCATCATATTGTTTCTTTTAACTGCCTCTTCTTGGCTTTCCTCTCTCTCTAAGACATTCATACAGTACTGAGAATTTTCCCATTTGAAAAGTCTTCCAGAACATATTTCTTTGCCAATATTAAGGCTCTCCTTATAAATGCTAACTTATATATGGACCATCTAAATAAACGTGGGATTTTTGGAAAATGTGTTCATATATATCCAACGAATATTTATTGAGACCCTTTACGTGCCAGGCACTAAACTTGGGAGCAGTGCTGAATAAGATAGATAAAGGCCTTTGGGAGCTTTTATTAGCATTGAGCTCATCTATACTCTCATGTTTCATAATCTATTATAATAAATGTCCTCTGTTGAAATCATCGCAGTGGTAAAATGGCAGATTAAAGGATCTATCCCAAGGTTACATACAGGTAGGTGCTTAGGATAATCGCTTTGTAATGATAAAGTGATGATACTATTAAAGCTCTGAGTATAGGCAGGGCAATGGCAAAAATAAATTTTTATCAAGGATATTAGAAAGAGCTATAAATCAATCAATTGGGCTCTTCTAGATAGACAAATAGATGTGTTTAACCTGTGAGTATGCTATTAGTGTTACTGAAGATACATTTCCCTGCTTCTGATGTTTTTCCATTTGACAGGAGCCCATTAGTGTGTAAATTAGTACAGCTTGTGATCTTCTGCCAGCCTGGCACTCACTCCACCCTGGGGGGTGATATTTGAAAAGAGAAGTTGGGCATGAACAGCTTAGCTTCTTCCTCTTGGGATACAGTTAAAGAGAGAGAGCATGTGTTTATCTCTCTGCCCCTCTGTGTACAGGTGTCGCCCATGCTGGGGGTAGCCGAGGGGTCTGCTCAGCTCCAGCACTGCCTGCAACTGGGGACGTATGTTTGAATAATTCTGGACTCAGTATTAGGAAGCCCACTTGCTCAGACATCAGCCCTCTAACCTAAACTTTATCCGTACAACGGTGATTTCTTTTGGCTCCCACTTGAAATACTCATGACTTGCTTTCCCATTGATTCAGAAATTAGGTGAGGAAAAAGGGATAGTTACTGGCCCTTCAAATTAAATAAAGGTTGTCCCAACGACTAAGTAAAGAAAGACAAAACTTAGTGGAATGAGCCCGAGGTCTGACATCAGACCTGGGTTTTGAGTACTGGCTGTGGGGTCTTGGTTAAGCCACCTAGCCTCAGAGAATCTCATTTCTTCTTTGGTGCCCTGGGGATAATATGTCTAGTATTGTTGCAAAGATGAAAGTTAACTTATGAAGGGAATTCCCTGGTAGTCTAGTGGTTAGGATTCTGGGCTTTCACTGCCTTGGCCCGGGTTCAATCTCTGGTTGGGAAACTGAGATCCTGCAAGCCTCGTGGCACGGCCAAAACAGGAAAAAAAGATAGCTTATGTAAAGTACCAAGCACAATGTCTGGCATTTAATAAATGGTAACTGGTAACAGCAGCAGCAGCAGCAGCAGTAGTAGTGATGTGGGGTACCCAGCATTGGGAGAGTTAAAAAAAGCATTTCTGCTTTCATGAAAACAAGTCTCTTTAAAGAGATAATACTAAACTTAATTTTTTTAAGTTTTAACTTTTAATTGAAAAATTTTTATCACTTAGCCAAAATACTTTTGAATACATTAATATGCATTTGAATACATAATTAAAATACATTTCTCATGTAAAACACTGCATGTTTTAAAATGATTTGGTCACTCAATAAATTCCTTAGAATTCAGAGGTGAGCATAGCACAGGGAGATCAGCTGGTGCTTTGTGACCACCTAGAGGGGTGGGATAGGGTGGGTGGGAGGGAAGGAGACGCAAGAGGGAAGAGATATGGGGATATAGGTATATATATAACTGATTCACTTTGTTATAAAGCAGAAACTAACACACTATTGTAAAACAATTATACTCCAATAAAGATAAAAAAAATTGGTATAACCTTAAAAAAAAAGAATTCAGGGGCGATAATGAGCACAATTGGAGTGAAAGTGTTTATTTTCAGTTTATTAATTTCCTTTGATTATCATAGAGAAAAACTTTGCTAGTCCTAAGGTCTTCTTTGAAGTCAGGCATGATGGGAAGTGTGCTGGGAAAGAACAAATCAGGCATCTTACTTTTGTAGACTCTTTATGTCCCCTCCTTCTTTTTTTTTTAAATTTCTTTTATTTTTAATTTATTTTTTGGCTGTGTTGGGTCTTCATTGCTGCGTGCAGGTTTCCTCTAGTTGTGGTGTGCGGGCTTCTCATTGAGGTGGCTTCTCTTGTTGTGGGTCATGGGATCTAGGCACGTGGGCTTCAGTAGTTGTGGCATGTGGGTTCAGTAGTTGTGGCTCTCAGGCTCAGTAGTTGTGGCTCAGGGGCTCTAGAGCACAGGCTCAGTAGTTGTGGTGCACGGGCTTAGTTGCTCCATGGCATGTGGGATCTTCCTGGACCAGGGATCAAATCCGTGTCCCCTGCGTGGGCAGGCAGATTCTTAACCACTGCGCCACGAGTGAAGTCCCTTGCCTCATTCTTAAAGTTAATGTTCCATATATGGAATTGTCTGTGAGCCAACATATCTAGTTTTTTTCCCCTCATAGGCATCTTCCTGAACACAGTTTTGTCATCCTAGCCCATCTCTGCTGACTTCAATTCATCATTGACAAAGGTGTGGGGTGTTTTGTGGCTGGATGACAGATTTATGAAAAGAACCCAGGTATGTTTCTATTATATTTCTGATGCACGCCTTCCAAGGTTCATTGGGTTTAGAGATTTTCATGTTTAGCTCAAATAAATGAAAAACATCTATATGAATTTGTGACCTATAACTCTACTGGAAAATAATGTAAATTGATTTAATTTAGATTATGCTGTTTGTTAAGAGGATACTCTTTTTACATTTTCTTTGCTATCCTAGAAGTTTCTTTTTAAAGTACATTCTCAGAGATTACTTCTTTTTTACTACTTTTTAAAAAAAGAAATTTATTTATTTTTGGCTGCATTGGGTCTTCATTGCTGCATGTGGGCTTTCTCTAGTTGCGGCTAGTGGGGGCTACTCTTCGTTGTGGAGCGCGGGCTTCTCATTGCGGTGGCTTCTCTTGTTGCAGAGCACTGGCTCTAGGCACACAGTCTTAGTTGCTCCATAGCATGTGGGATCTTCCCAGACAGGGTTCGAACCCGTGTCCCCTGCATTGGCAGGCGGGTTCTTAACCACTGCACCACCAGGGAAGTCCCCTATCCTAGAAGTTTATATCTAGAATATTTTCTCTACAAACAGACTTTTTACGTGTAAAGCAGGTAAAACTCTTCATTTTGTCTGTTAGTGCTTTCATAGTTTTTATCATTCTGAAACAAAATCTACCCATCAGCAACAACACAAATAAAACTAGAATCAAAGAATGAAAGCTAAGGGCTTCCCTGGCGAGTTCGCCGTGTATGAAAGCCCGTGTGCGGCAACGAATACCCAATGAAACCAAAAATAAATAAATTTATTAAAAAAAAAATAAGAATACATCAAATGCATCAAATAAATGACTAAAAAGCTTTATCTGGTCAACGCAGACAACCAGTGATACTTTAATAACTAGACTGATTTCTGACACTGGCATAATAAAATTAAGGGATTTTTTTTCCCTACTCTTAAGCAATATTGCCTGAACAAAACGCTCTATTATTGGTTCCCAGGGAATCAAGTTTTTAGACTGCTATGTCTCTAGCATCTTCTCCAGTTTCCTAGTATGGGAAACAATGCATTTGCTGAACTAATTCTTTTTAGCTAATATACTAATTAGAAATATTTTAGTGGCAAGTGTCAGAAACTCAACTCAAAATGGCTTAAGCAAAAATATGAATTTACTGGCTTATGTTAATCCAGAGTTAATGTAACTTTAGGAATGGCTGGACCCAAGTGCTCAAACCAGTGCTGTTCAGTATAAATACAGTGAAAGCCACAAATGTGAACCACTTATGCAATTTTAAATATTCTACTAACTACATAAACAAGGAAAAAGAAACAGCTGAAATTAATTTTCCTAATATATTTTATTTAGTCCAAAATATCCAACATATCATTCTAACAAGTAATCAATATAAAAATTATTAATGAGAAATTTTAAATTCTTTTATTCATACTAAATCTTTGAAATGCAGTGTGATTTTACATTTATAGCACATCTCAATTTAGACTAGCTGTATTTCACATGCTCAATAGCCATATGGGGCTGGTGGCTACAAAAACTGGACAATGCAGGTCAAAACAATGCATCAGGACGATATCTCTAGCTCCTGCTCACTCTGCTTTCCTCTCTGTTGGCCTCAGCATCCAGCCTCATCTGGCTAACTCTTATTTATTTTCAGTTTTCAGTTTTACCCATCCCTACCTATGGTGACCTTCTCTCTTACTTGGCCCATTTACTATGGTGACCTTCTCTCTTACTCGGCCCATTTGCTAGAGACATACTGGCATGTAGTGGGCATTTGAATGTCTGTTCTTTATCATAAAAGTTCTAAGGGAGAGATTGTACCAGTACAAATTCATTATTTTTAATAAGGGAAAAACTCAGGTACTGATCCCTTCGAAGGTAAGATTTCACAAACCCCCCCACCCTGGCTCCTATCCATCGTCTTCCAGGTATAGGAAAGACACAGAAGGTTAGTTGCATCATCTGCACAATAAAAGATAGCATTATTTATGGAATACTAGAGCTATGTCTACATTTGGGAAGGGAGAATTTTTTTTTTTTTTTTTTTTGCGGTACGCGGGCCTCTCACTGTTGTGGCCTCTCCCGTTGCGGAGCACAGGCTCCGGACGCACAGGCTCAGCGGCCATGGCTCACGGGCCCAGCCGCTCCGCGGCATGTGGGATCTTCCTGGACTGGGGCACGAACCCGTGTCCCCTGCATCGGCAGGCGGACTCTCAACCACTGTGCCACCAGGGAAACCCGGGAGGGAGAATTTTTTAAAAATATTTATTTATTTATGTATTTAGCTGTGTCGAGTCTTAGTTGCGGCATGCGGGATCTTCATTGAGGCATGTGGGATCTTTAGTTGCGGTGCACGGACTCTTCATCGTGGCGCACGGGCTTCTCTCTAGTTGTGGCACGAGGGCTCCAGAGTGAGTGTGCTCAGTAGTTGCAGCACGCAGGATCTCTACTTGTGGAGTGCTGGCTCTAGAGTGTACGGGTTCAGTAGTTGCAGCACGCAGGCTTAGTTGACCCGCGGCATGTGGGATCTTGTTCCCCGACTAGGGATGGAACCCACGTCCCCTGCATTGGAAGGCGGATTCTTAACAACTGGACCACCAGGGAAGTCCCAAGAATTGTTATTCTTTATATTTGTCCTACCTCAAGAGAATTTGGGACTTTTTTTTTCTTCAGAGGTTTGAAACATCTCAAATGGAACAGTGAATTCCAAAATGGAAAAGCACAGGAATGCACTCATAAAACGCTATGATGTTACTACCTCTTGTGTTATTATAATTCCAATTCTACAAATAAAGAAACTGAACTATAGTGAAATTTTAAAAAATATCCAAAATGATAGCATAAGAATGTCTCAGTGATTACCCATGTTCTTAACTACTGTGCTATAAAGTCCTCTAGTAAATGTGATGTCTTTTAAAATATGTAAGGAGACACACCACAAGGCTATGTCAAACTGCAGAAAAAACCAGGATACAGCAAAGAAAAGCTTTTAAAATGGCTGGAATCTGCTCAATCTTTATATGTAGTAGTTGATTTTATTATGTGTGAATTTGTTTGATAGCCAGCTCCACTGACTTGACATACCAAAAGGGTTGGGAATAGAGTTTAGGATTTCCACAGTGCTCTTAACACACTAGGCATTACTCCTTGTGGTAAGGACAGGTGAGAAATGAAGAGGGGGTAGGAGGATGAAGGGATAGGGAATAGGAGGTAGAGACCCCATAGCTATTAAATGGGTTTCAAAATAATACTCCTAATAATTATAAAAACAACAGCAAAGATAGCTAATATTTATTGAGCACTTACTATGTGCCAAGCCCCTGAATTATTTAATTTTATCCTCCCCCAAATCTATAAAATTGGTGCCATTATTGCTTTCATTTAGATTCCCTGACTCAAGTAAGTAATGGCTCAACCATCTTATTGGAAATCTCCAATCTTCTTATTGGAAAGCTGGAGATTTGCTCATCATTTTCCTTGGGAATTCTCCCATAATGCTCCTGAATAATTTTTATTTTTAAATTTTATTACTTTTTTATTGAAGTATAGTTGACTTACAATATTATATTAATTGTACATTACATCCATGTAGCTATTTATTTATTTATTTTTGCTGTATGCGGGCCTCTCACTGTTGTGGCCTCTCCCGTTGTGGAGCACAGGCTCCAGACATGCAGGCTCAGCGGCCATGGCTCACGGGCCTAGCCGCTCCGCGGCATGTGGGATCTTCCCGGACCGGGGCACGAACCCGCATCCCCTGCATCGGCAGGCGGACTCTCAACCACTGCGCCACCAGGGAAGCCCCTTATTTTATACATAGTTGTTTGTACCTCTTAATCACTTGCCCCTATCTTGTCCCTCCCCACTTCCCTCTCCCCACTGATACCCACTAGTTTGTTCTATATATCTGTGAGTCTTTTTCTGTTTTGTTATATTTATCCATTTGTCTTATTTTTAGATCTCACATGTAAGTGAAAAATACAGTCTTTAACTTATTTCACCAAGCATAATATCCTCTTGGTTGGTCCATCCATGTTGTTGCAAATGGCAAATTTTCATTCTTTTTTATGGTTGAGTATGAATAATTTTTATTGTTCCTTCTTGAAAAGCTTCCCTTCTTTGGCTTTTAAGACACCACATCTCTTCATTCTCCTCTTATTTCCATTGCCCTTTCTTCCTATCTGCTCTTTAGTATCCCTTCTTTACTTTTCTCTTTAAAAAATTTGGTTCCTGCCCTCAGCCTTTTCTTCTTTCCCTTGGTTGATGTATTTTCCCTGCTCTCATATCTCAAATAACATCTGCTTTCATACACCAAATTTCCACATAGATGCTTTGGATTCCAAAACTGGTCACTGGATATTTTTGCCTAAATGTCCTGTAAACACTTCAAACTCCATTTGTGCAAAACTGATTTCTATACTTCCTCCCTAAATTTCTTTTTCTTATATGCTCTTACTCAGTAACTGCTATTCACCATCATCCACCCAGGTTTGCAAGTCAGAAACCTGTGGGTATCATCTCTGGCACCATCCTGTCCCTCACCTTCCATAGTCAATCTACATCTGAGTCAACTCTTCTCCTAATCACCTTTCAAACTGGCCCACTTCCCTTCATTTTCACTGCCACTACCTTAGGTTCAGGTTCTTTTCTTATTTTTTTTCTTTTTCTTTTTTAGCTGAAATATATTCAACATATCACACTGTGTGAATTTAAGGTGTACAACAAGTTAATTTGATACACTTACATATTGTAATATGATTGCCATTGTAGTGATAATTAGCACCTCTATCACATTACATAATTATCCTTTCTTTTTAGTAGTTGAAGAAATTAAGTTCTAGTATCTTAGCAAGTTTGATGATTATAATATTGCTGTCTAGATTCATTGCACTGGCGTTATAACTCTAGGACTTATGTACTACTCATTGTAAGTAGGTACCCTTAAACAACATCTGTCCTGTCTCCCTACTCTCTAACCCCTGGTAGCCACCATTTTCTACAAGTTTGGCTTTTTATAATTCCACATATAAGTGATATCGTAGAGTACTTGTCTTTCTCTGATTTATCTCACTTAGCAGAATGTGCTCAAGTTTCATTCATATCGTTGGAAATCGCAGGATGTTCTCCTTTCTCATGGTTGAATAATATGCCATTGTAAGTATGTATGGCATTTTATTTATCCATTCATCTACCAATGGACATTTAGGTTGTTTCAATATCTTGACTATGGTAAATAATGCTGCAATGAACATGAGAGTATGTATATCTTTTCGAGTTGGTGTTTTGGTTTTCTTCAGATAAATACCCAAAAGTGGAATTACTGAATCATATGGTAGTTCTATTTTTAATTTTTTGAAGAACCTCCACAATTTTTCCCACAGTGGCTGCACCACTTTACGTTCCCACCAACCATGCACAAAATTTCCCTTTTTTCCACATCCTTGCCAGCACTTGTTATCTCTTGTCTTTTTGATAACCATTCAAATTGGTGTGAGGTAATATCTAACTGTGGTTTTCTTGTTTTCTTGTTTTTTTTTTTTTTTTTTTGCGGTACTTGGGCCTCTCACTGTTGTGGCCTCTCCCGTTGCGGAGCACAGGCTCTGGACGCATGGCTCACGGGCCCAGCCACTCCGCGGCATGTGGGATCCTCCCGGACCGGGGCACGAACCCATGTCCCCTGCATCGGCAGGCGGACTCTCAACCACTGCGCCACCAGGGAAGCCCTAACTGTGGTTTTAATGTGCACCTCCCTGATGATTAGTGATGTTGAGCAACTTTTCATGTATCTGTTGGCCATTGGATGACTTCTTTGGAAAAAATATCTAGTTAGTTTTTCCACCCATTTTTTAATCAGATTGTCTTTTTGTTATTGAGTTGTATGAGTTCTTTATATATTTTGGACATTAACTTCCTATCTGATATATGGTTTGTAAGTTTTTTCTCCCATTCTGTAGATTGCCTTTTAATCTTGTTAATTGTTTCTTTTGCTATGCAAAAGCTTTAAAGTTTTTATTTATTTATTTATTTATTTATTTATGGCTGCGTTGGGTCTTCGTTGCTGGGCGTGGGCTTTCTCTAGTTGTGGTGAGTGGGGGCTACTCTTTCATTGCGGTGCACAGGCTTCTTATTGCAGTGGTTTCTCTTCTTGTGGAGCACATTCTCTAGGCGCACAGGCTCAGTAGTTGTGGCGCACGGGCTTAGTTGCTCCACGGCATGTGGGATCTTCCCAGACCAGGGCTTGAACCTGTCTCGCCTGCATTGGCAGGCAGATTCTTAACCACTGTGCCACCAGGGAAGCCCAAAAGCTTTTAAGTTGGATGTACTCCCAATTTGTTGATTTTTGCTTTTGTTGTTTGTGCTTTTGGTATCATATGCAAAAGAATAATTTCCAAGATCAATATCAAGGAACTTCTCTATGCTTTCTTCTAGGAGCTTTACAGTATCAGGTCTTATGTTTAAGACTTTGATCCATTTCAAGTTAATTTTTGTGAGTGGTGTAGGATAGGGGTCCAATTTCTTTGCTTTGCATGTGTTTATCCAGTTTTCCCAAAACAATTTATTGAACTATTCTGACTATTCTTTTCTCATTGGGTGCTCTTAGTTCTTTGTAGAGTATTAGTTGACCATATAACTAAAGTTGAATTCTGGGGTCTCGATTCTTTTCCATTGGTCTAGATGTCTATTTTTGTATCAGTGCCATACAGTTTTATTACTGTAGCTTTGTAGTACAGTTTGAATCAGGAAGTGTGACTGTTCTAGCTTTTTTTTTTTCCCCTAATGATTGCTTTGGTTATTTGGGGTCTTTTATGGTTCCATACAAATTTTAGGATTGTTTTTTCTATTCCTGTGAAGAATGCCGTTGGTATTTTGATGGGGGTTGTATTGAGTCTATAGAGGGCTTTGGGGATCAGGTCCTTTTTTTTCTTACATTGTATGATAGAAAGCTGCTAATTGTCCCCCAGGAAATTCATTCTCCCCTTTGTTTATGATAATAAACCCTTGTTTTTTAACTGTGCACATGGCCTCACAGAATAAAAACTATATTTCCTAGCTATCCTTGCAGATAGGCAATGGTCATGTGTTTAAATTCTGGCTAATGGGATATGAGCTGAAGTGATGTGGAACTTCCAGGTCATAAACTTAAAGGGAAATGTATCCTCTTCTCCATTTTACTATATCTCAGGCTGTAAGGTGTATGTGGTAGTGGTAAACCATCTTGGAATATGCAAATGAGGACAACACCTGACAGTCCATGTCCTGGAACTGTTCTACCAGCCCTGGGTTGCTTATGCCCTAAGTGAGGAAAAAACTTTTATCTTGTGCAAACCCCTGTAATTTGGGTTTCTGTTAGAGTAACCAGATCTATAGAGTGATACCCTTGGATGAGTACAACAATGTTTTGACTTGTTTACCTGTCTCCACTTTTAACTTCTCTTTAATCTGTTTTCTTCACTAAAGTTGGAGTAATCATTGTAATAGAATTTAAATTTGGTCAGATTTTTTCCTGCCATTTTCTACTTCCTATGCCATCTCTTTCAGTGTGTACTTTATTATATTCCTTAGCCTGGCACACCAAACTCTACATAATCTGGCCTCTGCTTTATCTCTCCAGTCTTACCTCTTATCATTCCCTGCTTTGTGTGCCAAGCTCAAATCACATAGACCCATTTGCAGCTTCACAGAATAAGTCAAGCTCTCATACCCAGTGCACCTGTACATGCTGTTTACTCTGCCTGGAATGCCCATTCCCCATCCTCACTAGTTTCTCTGCCTGGCTAGTTTCTATTTGTCCTTTAGAATTCATGTCTTCTCCTCTTGGAAGTTTTTCTTGCCCACACAAGAATTGGTTATAGCCCCCTGATATGTATTCCCAAAGTATTCTGTGCATACTTTTATCAAAGAACTGCCTGTTTGTCTATTATCTCCACACCCCTCCCCTACCAATATCCTGGAGAGCAAGGATGATTTTCTCATTAATAGTGTATCATTATGCCCTAGGACAAACCCTGGCACACAGTAGCACTCAAAAGATATTTATTTAGTTAGTGAATAAAAGGCAGTGAATGAATGGATACCATGGAGTCATGAAAATAGCATTTAAATGGAATATAGAGACCTGAGTTTTGTACCTGGTTCTGCCACTACCTAGATGGTTTTAGTTGAAATCATTTCACTCCACTTCACTTGAGCTAGATAAGCTCTCAGGTTTCTTCCAGGTTTATGATTTACAAATACATTATACAGGGAAAAGTAAAAATATACAAACTTTTAGAGCTGACAACCTTAAGGGGCTGGCTAGGTAATTCTTGTTCGAAAAAATGTACCTTGAAAAAATATGCCAAATAAAAGTGAGCTTTTATAGCAGTATTTAAGTTCTTTCTACTTACAGCTTTCAAACTATTTTTGTAGAACAAATTATTTTCACAAAATCTTTCAGAAATATCTATTGTAATCTGTTTGAGAAGCAGAGAATGTGAAATTCCGTGATATTAGGTAACATATTTGAGCTAGCAGCAGAGACAGAAGCAGAATCTGATTCAAAATTGTCTTGATAGAATATCCCACCTATTGTAAAAAACTGTGTGATATTATAGAGCTAAACCAGTAAAGAAAGCAGTGAAAAAAATTTTCTTTTTATTATCTATCTATCTATCTATCTATCTATCTATTTATTTATTTATTTTTGGCTGTGTTGGGTCTTTGTTTCTGTGCGCGGGCTTTCTCTAGTTGTGGCGAGTGGGGGCTACTCTTCGTTGTGATGTGCAGGCTTCTCACTGCGGTGGTCTCTCTTGTTGCAGAGCATGGGCTGTAGGTGTGAGGGCTTCAGAATTTGCGGCTCACGGGCTCAGTAGTTGTGGCTCACGGGCTCTAGGGCACAGGCTCAATAGTTGTGGCGCATGGGCTTAATTGCTCCGTGGCATGTGGGATCTTCCTGGACCAGGGATAGGACCCGTGTCCCCTGCATTGGCAGTCGGATTCTTAACCACTGTGCCACCTGGGAAGTCCCGAAAGCAGTGAACTTTAAACTAAGTTACACATAGATTAAAATAGCAAATACCAAAACTAAGGTGCTAGATGACATTCTATTTCAGAATCACATAATTATGGGGTTAGGCAGCATTCTTAAGAGGTAATCGTCTATCTTTAAGCGAGGCTACACCTAGTAGTCCCCAAACAGAGGAAGTTATGCAATTCTTTGAAACATTTGGAAAAAGCATATTCCACAACTCTTTTTCATACTTGTCCCAGTGCCACGTGATACTGATAACAGAAAATTTACTACCTTAACAATTATCTAGAACTGAACCAGTTCTAGCAATGACCCCATACATCCATGATTCCCATCTTTTCCTGGTTGTGGTAGGCAGAATTCTAAGATGGCCCCCCAGATTCCTGCCCCTGGTATATATGTTTTGTATAAGCCTTCCCCAAGCATGTGGGCAGGACTTGTGGATACGAGATAGGCACTCATTTGATAGGTTATATTATGTGATGAATGTATGACAATGGTCACCTTTGGTTATACAGTGATTGAAAATGAATATACCAGCATTACATGGTTATATTTAGTGAGAAAATGGAATGGTATCTGAAGGTAGCTCCCTCAATTTCCCTTATTTCTACCTCTACAGTGCTGCGTGATCTTCCATCCTTTTCTTCCCTCCCCAGGTAGCAAACGAAAGGTACCTCTTTATCTCAAGGTTATCAAGTGTCTCTTTCAGAATTTCAATTGTTCTCTCTCCTCTTAGTCATTCCCCACAGCCTATAACACATAGGATCTGACAGAACCTTTCCATGACTCCAACTCTTGAACTTTGGTGCTTCTCCTTCCTTTCTGTGTCAGACCTGCTTGTTCCAGATCTACCCTACTGTTCCTAAAGAACATTGGCCTCATCTGGGCCCAGATCCAGATCAATAATCCCCATCAGGTTTCAGATCCTAGCCCAGAGACATGAAATAAGAATGGCACAACAGGGTACCACTGATATTGGTTTCAAGCTGGTCCTTGCCCCAATGTTTCCTCTACTTGCTTTATTTCTTTAACCCCTAGCTTCTTAGGCCTTTTAGTCTGGCTACATGATAGATTCATTCTCTGAGCTTTCAACTCTCTTTCTATCTTCTCTAATCAGCGGGTTGTCTTCTCTCTTCGATATCATACTAATTTGGGACTTTTTTCTTTTCTTTCTTTCAGCTTAAAAAGAATGAGGTAATGAATCCCCACGCTCCCATCACCCAGCTTCAACAATGACCAACGTAAGCCCACATTGGATTATCATTTTTGTGTGTGTGGTAAAAAGTACATAACATTAAATTTACCACCTTAATCATTTTTAAGTATAAAGTTCAATAGTATATTCACATTGTTGTACAACAGATCTCTGAAACTCTTTCATCTTTTAATTCCGAAACTCTACCTACTAAACATCAATCATGTTGGATTATTTTTAAAGCAAATTCCAGACCTTATATCAGTTCTTTAATAAACATTTCAGAATGTATCTTAAAGGAATAAAAGATCCCCCCACCCCACTTCTTTTTGTACAACCGCAAAACCCTTATCGCACTTAAATCAAGGTTTCAACAGGAAACAGAGGATACACTCAAATAAGATAACTTTAAGAGGGTTTATTTAAAGGTTGTGGGTATAGGGGAACCACAAGGTATAGTACAGTAACCTAGGGTAAGTGACTGAGTTGGTACCACCTCCAGACCCATAAGGATATGGGGAGGGAGTGGTTACCAGAACCTGGAAAAAGAAAGAATCTATAAAGTGGGCTACACTGAGAAAAGCAATGACCTTAGGTCAAGAGACACAGTAGGGTGATCTTGCAGGGAGGGAGACAGGGGAATGATACCCTGACATTACTCTCCTCCCTCTCTCTCTTCTTTTGCTAGTAGTTTTCACTGGCCTTGTCCATCTAATGGCTAAAGGGCATGGGAGCCCTAGTGGTATAATCCATAGAGTCCAGCCTTCTGGAGCAGAGAGTAGGGTGGAGAGTGGCTCTGGAGGAACAAAGGGAAGATACCCAGAAAATAATAATTCTTAATATCACTTAATATATTTATGTGAACCATTCTGGTAAATTATTTTTTTTTTTTTTTTTTTTTTTTTTGCGGTACATGGGCCTCTCACTGTTGTGGCCTCTCCCATTGCGGAGCACAGGCTCCGGACGCGCAGGCTCAGCAGCCATGGCTCACGGGCCCAGCCGCTCCGCGGCATGTGGGATCCTCCCAGACCGGGGCACGAACCCGTGTCCCCTGCATCGGCAGGCGGACTCCCAACCACTGCGCCACCAGGGAAGCCCATCTGGTAAATTATTGAAACTGGGAAGGGGATTGTGGGAGCCCACTGAATTTATAGCCGGTTGGTCAGAAGCACAAGTGGTAACCTATGACTTGCAGCTGTCATCTTAGGTGGGGGTAATCTTGCAGGATTGAGCTCTTAACTTGTGGGGTCTATGCAAAACCCAGGTAGGTTGTGTCAGAACTGAAATGAACTATAGACACCCAGTTGGTGTTTGGAGAGTTGGAGAATTGGTTGGTGTGGGGAAAAAAAACTCCACATATTTGGTGTCAGTGTTGTGAATAAAATCAGCTCAAGATGTAATTCACATTCCATACAATGCACCCATTTAAAGTGTAAAATTTACATAGATTTTAGTATATTTACAGAGTTGTACAACCATCACAATTAATTATAGAACATTTTAATCACCCCCAAAAGAAACATTAAAGCCATTAGCAGTCATTCTCTATTCTCCCTTTCTCTCAACCCCCCGGGAGGAACTAATCTACTTTCTGTCTCTATGGCTTTGTCTATTCCACACGTTTCATATAACTTGTGATCTTCTGTGTCTGGCTTCTCTCACTTAGCATAATGTTTTCAAGATCCATCCATATCGTAGCATGTATCAGTACTTTATTTAATTTTATTGTCAAATAATATTCCATTGTATGGATATACCATATTTTATCCATTCGTCAGTTGATTGGCATTTGGGTTGTTTCCACTTTTTGGCTATTGTGAACAATGCTGCTATAAACATTTCATGTGCAAGTTTTTGTGTGGACATATGTCTTCATTTCTCCTGGGTATATACCTAAGAATGGAATTTCTGGGTCACATGGCGACTCTGTATTTAAACATGTTGAGGACCCGCTAGACCGTTTTCCAGAGCAGCTGCACCATTTTACATTCCCATCAGCAGTCTAAGGGGGTTCCAATTTCTCCACATCCTCATCAACACTTATTAATATCTGTCTTTTTGATGCTAGTCATCCTAATGGGTGTGAAGTGATATTTCTCTGTAGTTTTGATTGCATTTCCCTGATGGCTAATGATGTTGAACACTTTATTCATATGTGTATTGGCCATCTGCATATCTTCTTTGGAGAAACGACTATTCAAATCATTTCCTCATTTTAAAATTAGGATATTTGTCTTTTTATTATTGATATATGAGTCGTTTATATATTCTAGACAGAAGTCTCTTATGAGACAAATGATTTGCAAATATGTTCTCCCATTCTTTGGTTTGTTTTTTCATTTCCTTGATGGTGGTGTCTTTTGAAGCACAAAAATTGTTAATTTTGATGATGTCCAATTCACCTTCTGTTGCTTGTGCTTTTATTCTATTTTTAATCTTTTAAAAATTCCTTGCTACTTATTTCTTGAAGGAACCAGGTCATTACGTCCTGTATAATTTACCATATTCTCAATTTTGCTAATTGCAACCCTAGGGTATTACTTAACATGTTCCCCCAACCCCTATATTTTCTATAGGCTCATAATTAGATTCAGAGGCTTGATCAGATTTGGGTTTAAACTTCTGACAGAAATATTTCATAGGTGGTACTGTATACATCCTAAACTCCTCTTTACCTCACATGAGGAGGAATACAGTGACTGATTGAATTTTTTGTGATGTTAAGATTAATCAGTGGGTTCTGTTCTTATTGGCCTAACCCAACCATTTAAAATTCTCCAACAGGCTCTTATTTAATGGTTTATCAGCTATAATGTTTGGGTCAGTGCTGTCCAATAGAACTTTCTATGGTGATGGAAATGTTCTATCTGTACACTGTCCAATATGGTAGCCTCTAATCACATGTGGCTATTGAGTACTTGAAATATGCCTAATATAACTGAAAAATGACTCAAATTTTAATTAACTTAAATGTAAATGGTTACATGTGACAAGTGGTTGATGGTTAGTACAGGTCTAGATTCAGTATTTCACCAGAGGCTACACTACCTCTGCATTTGTTAGCTCAAATTCTTCTAAAATAAATTTCCCTCATCAAATATGACTACCTTGGAATACAGCTCATTCAGAAAAGGCATAACTTGGGCTTGTTTTTCAAGTGGGCACTGAGCCTACATTTCAGGCCATTTTGATTAGGGTAGCCTGGCCTTTGGGCCCTTCCCAACTAAAGAACTATGAGGGGCATACATTCTGTTTTAGGAGGATTGTTACTGTAGTCTCTGTGTCACTTGCAGGGGGTCGGTAATAGAAACTATTGGCACTTCATACTTCTTCCCCACAGCTCATCTCTGATTTTAGCTGCAGCTGTGGTGGACAGTTATGCACACGGATGGCTTCCTACCTGAAGCACCTACCATATCGCTCAGCTTTTTGCAGCATGGAGTGTGGGAGTAGTTAATGTCCCGAGGATCAGCCTTCAACCAAGGGTAGCTAAATACTCAACCTCACAGGGCCAATTCTGAGTGCATACTAAACAGTTCTCCAGAGGGTGGCAGGCAGGATTAAGCTTTGTTGCCCACTGTGCTAACACTCAATAATGCCCCCTTTACCAGCTGTCTCTCCTCTAGTCCACTCTCTGTACTCCCTCTCTCCAGCTTCTAGGATCTCTTCCCTAATAAACTGCCTGCTTCCAAGTTGTGTCTCAAGCTCTGCTTTGGGGGAAATGTAAATTAGGGCAGGATCTCAAAATACTTTAGTCCATGGCATTAATTCACTCAGAAATATTTACTGAGTGATTATAATGGATCGGGCAGTGTATTAGATACTGAAAGTATGATGGTGAACATGAGATCAAGTGTGATGGCGTACATGGATAAATGGGCAATAATTGAATAATGTATCAAGCATTATAACAGGATAAACATGGGTGCTATTAGTTGTGAAGCGTGGCCAGGTTTAGGATCCCTGAATTGTCCCTTGCAAAAATCCCATTTGCTAGGTAGTAGGGGAGAGTGAATGACAGAGGACAAGGCATCCAAAGCATCCCTAGCTTGGACTTTGTGCCCAACTCCCAGGCTTCAGTTTGGGACTGAGGTAAGCCTAAGTGGCATGGTCAAGTCCTCCCTTCGTCCAGGCCACTACTTTGGCCCTCCTAGAGCCTTCATTGGAGGGAGCCCCATGTTGCTCTTACTGCATGAATCCAGTGGTGCTTCATAAAAGCTCAAGCCTGAAAAAAGGAAGCACTCCCTAACCACCCCCCCACTCCAAAAATCCCCAAAGAGAATACATTCTGCCCGCAAAGCCAGAATTTTATTCTTACGACACAAAAACTGCCCGTTTGTACTGTGGCCTTAGAACCTTGACCTTGCCACGACCATTACCCTCCTTAGTGCTATATTAAAGGTGGAAACTTGAGCCCAATAAAACTTAAAATGTGAAACGAATGTGACTTTCCTCCCTTTCTTCTTTTTTCCTGCTGTATCCCTAAGTCTTCTGCTTGAAGGACTTTCTTTTTTCTTTTTTTATTAGTTTCTGCTTTATAACAAAGTGAATCAGTCATACATATACATCTGTTCCCACATCCCTTCCCTCATGCATCTTGAAGGACTTTAGAACACTGTGTACATCTAGTGAGAAAAGTGTCCTGAGGCTTTCTCACCTAAAACTAACTATTTTGAGGCTATTCAGCCAAGTTGGTCCTGGCCCTTAGTAATTCCTTTGCCAGTATCTTTCTATCAGTGGGGAACTTGGGTTCTGAATCCCAGTCAACGGCTGGGCCATTGGTGCTCCCAGAGTTCCAATGAGCCTTTCCACAAAGTTTTAACTGGGTTAAACATGGAGTTAAACTCCATCCAGTTTTCTCCACCTCATATGAAATGAACATCTTGTCTTCACCTGATGCTGAGAACTGATACTATCTAGAACTTATACGTAGCTTTTGAATTTTTCCTGTTTTAGCACTATTTTTTCCTGTTTGCTAATGACAGGAAAACCCAACTCAAATTAGCTTAAGCAAAAACAAAAACAAAACAAAACAAGGCACCCCTCCCCCTAGCACATAATCAATTCATGTAACTGCAAAGTCCAAGGCTCAAGTAATGTTATAAGGAGTCTTTTTCCACCTTTTGCTCTCCTCTCTGCTGTGTTTGGCTTCACTCACAGGCAGGCCTTCTTCAAATGGAGGCCACTAGCACAGCAAATGCAATTTTTACTTTTGATTGGGCCCAACAGTCTTGGCTTGACTCATGTGCCTACCCCTAAACCAGTCACAGTAGCCAGGGGAATGTGCTCCTCGGCTTGGCCAGGCCTAGGCCACATGCTCATCCTTGAAACTGGGCTGCGGGAATTTGCTCCATGGAAGTGTGGTGATTGAGACTGGTGGATTGAGACCTGTGTGTTTGTGTGTGTGTGTGTGTGCTGTATGTGCGGGTGTGCACACACACACAGGGGGTAGTGTGGGGAGCATGGATGCTGGTCAGCCAAAACAATTCCCCTCTCAGTCCCTCCGTTGAGCTCCACACATATCCCTGAGACTAGACTCCTGTGGGACATGGATACCTGCCCACACTGGACTTGTCTGTGACGTCAGCTGTTCCCCAGAGGTGGGGACCACCATTCTTGCTTGAAGGGTTCCCCAGACTCTGTCTAGCCTGCTTACAGCTTGTCCTCTTCTTGCTCTAAATGTTCCCACCAAGCTGCACAGTGCATGCAATGTCCTTTCAGACACTTTGGCAACTAGTGAGTCATGTACACAAAGAACCATTCAAAGCAAAATGTGGTCATTTCTCTGAGAGAGTAGTGAAAAGATGTTTGGAGAGCAGAGATAAAGGCATATAACATCTGGCTGGGAGAATGAGAGCAGACAAACGATTCAGCGACTATCAAGCACCCAGGACAAGCTTAAGGGTAGGATGAATAATGATAATAACAGTGATAATAATAACAGCAGCTAATATGTATAGTACTTAACCATATGCCAGGCCCTGTTCTAAGAACTGTGTGTGAATTAACTCAATGAATCCTCATAATACTCTTTCAAGTAGGTACAATTATTACCCTGTTTTAGAGTTGAGGTTAAGTAACTTGCTCCAGGTCACACAGTAAGGAGGTGGCAGCATATGATTGGGTTTCTATCATGGAGGGTCTTAAAGGCCAGCATACAGTGTTAGCCTTGACTTGTAGTTCTTTGAGTAGCTGTTTCATGTTTCCCAATGGACTCAAACTTCCTGAGAACAGCACTTTGTACTACACTTGGGGAGAAGCTACATATGTACCTCTTTGAATAGACCACCTTTACTGGAGTGAGCATTGTTAAACAAAATAAATGAAGTCTTCCAAAGTGGTTAGAGCACTGTGGATCTGACAGGAAGTTATGGATCTGACTAATTGAGGCTTTCACCTCTGACTCAATGTGTGACTCTGGGCAAATGAACCAACAGCTCCATGCTTCTGACTTTCCAACTGTAAAAAAGAGGAAAAGAAGTATCCAACATACTTCACAAGGACACAGCAAGACCATAAACAAACAAACAAACAAACAAATAAATACACATATTAAATTCTTGCAACACTTAAGAGAAAGGTACTAAAGAAGCCAAGGTATTTTTCTTAGTTTCACCGTAACATCGGTAATCAGCAAATATGCATTAGGAGCCAAACACATTAGACACTATGGGATTACAACAGAATAATGAAACATGATTTCTGCTAGTCCCTGTTTTATAGGATTTGATGGGCAAGATCAGTTTGATTGGTAAATATACAGATTACTTAACAGAATATCAAAATGGTAAAGTACATTAGCGCTCATCTGGTTCAACATATGTATATGAAAAATGAGATTCAAAAGGGATATGTAATAGTCTCAGGAAGAGTGTTACTAACGGGGAAACACGTGTCTTCAAAGAAAAAGCCTGGGCTCAGGGTCTGAACTTCGGTTGAAGAGATTACCATCTGTGTGACCCGGGGCCAGTCGCTTAGTTTCTCCGAACCAAATTCCTTTCCTCTAAAATGAAGATAATGATTTACTTCCAAGAGCTGTTGTGAAGATTAAGTAAAATTATGCATGCCTGTAAAACTTTAATCCAGTGCCTGGCTTAGCACCACAAGTCGACTATTATTATCGTTACCTCTGCAGGAGAAAGCTCTTTTCTGGCTCTTTTTCTGTAAGAAAAAACATTCCTTCTCCAGTCAGACCCCATTCACAAGGTCACAGCAGAACAGAAAGTGCTTTCAACTACACGGAGATGGGTGCTGCAGGAACTTGGACCCAGCCATCCCGGGCGGCAGAGCACAGCCGCCTTGGCAAAGCCCATCTTCCATTTCCTTCCGTTCCTTTTCGGGAGAGCCAGGCTCCCCCCCCCCCCCCCCCACGCGCTCGGTTATCTTATTCTCTTGCTTCGCCAGGTCGCTGGCCCCTCTCTGGCTTCTCTTTGCGTCCTCTCGGTCATGCGGGCCCCGCAGCAGCCGGGAAGCCAGAGCCTGTGGCTCGCTCCCTCCACGCCCCAGTCTTCCTCTTCGCTTCCGCGGGCCGCAGCTGCGTTCCGAAGCCAGGGTTCCCGAGGGGATTGACGCGCTGGGGGGGAGGAGCGGTTTCTTGCTGCGCGCCTCTCAGGAGCATTACGGCCGGGCTCGTTCCCGGCTCCGGCCGCCAGCCCCAGCCTCCCGGGTCCGGAGCGGGGACTGGCGGAGGCGGCGAGGGAGGGAGCGCGAGTGAGGAGGCACGCGCCCGCCCGTCCGCGCCCAGACCGCCGCAGCCGCCTTAGCAGCCATGGCCGAGCGCCGCGCCTTTGCCCAGAAGATCAGCAGGTAAATCTGGGGCGTGGGGCGCGCCGCCGCAGCCGGGGGAAGAGTCGGAGAGTCCTCCCGGCCCGGGCCTAGGAGGCGGGTGGGTGTGGCGACGCGGACGCCGGGATCCCGCGGCCTGGTCGGCGGCTGGGCGGAGGGGGCTCGCGGGGGCCGCGGGGGCGGCTCGCGGCGGACGCGTTGGCTGCCGAGGCCTGGTGCCGCCCTCCGAACCCGGCCGTTAGCCCGTGCCTCGTCCGGGGGTGCTGAGAGCCCCGCACGCCCGTGCGCCCGCCTCCGCCGGCTCCTCGGGCCTCCGGGCCTGGAGTTCAAGGCGGCTTACTGAAGGGCGGGCGGGGGAAGCTTGTCTGCCGGCCGCTCGGCGCTTCCCAAATTCTTTGTGTCCCCACCCCCGGGTTGGCCGGGGCCCTTTCCCTCTCCCCGCCCACCCCCGTTGCCCCTCAGGAGGGTGCGGGGGTCCGCCCTCGTCTCCACCCCAACAAAAGATTCGGCGCGCGGCGGGCTCCCGGCCGGTGCGAGGCCGCCCCTCCTTCAAGCCTCTCACCCTTCCCAGAAATCTGACAGGAATCCTCTTTGCACCCAGGGGTCCAATTCAGAGTGGGCTCGTGCACCCAGAATCGAAAACGTACGGCCTAAATGAAAAGTTGAGAGCTTGTGGTCTGCACCTTCGGTGTCCAGCTGCCCGATCTGACGAATTGTAGGCTGGAGCTTGATCCTAGTAGCGTGTGAATGTAAACTGCGCCTGTGTTTCTCATAGCTCCAGAGAAAGATGGATGATAGGCAGTGTTCTTTATACACCGGCCCTTTGACTCGTGTTTTAGGAGTCTAGCAGTGAGCAAGCGATCACAGTTGAGGTTTCTGAGCTTTTCACCCACTTGTAGTGGGGAGGTTGCCACCTTTCTCCCCGCTAAAACTAAAAATTGAATTACGGTGGAGGATTCTAATATTTGTAGACTTTCATTGTGGAATATATCAGTGTGTATGACACTAGACATGTTTTGTTTAATAAGACCATATTTCTGTTAATCTGAAGTCCCAAGAGAAGAAACATTCGAATGTATTACTTTTTCGACAGTTGTATTTCTGTGACTCTGGATCTTTTTAGTTTGCTGATATTTATTAAAGATTTTTGGACCTACCAAACAAGTCGTTTCTTAACTGCTTGAACTTCCATAGTGTTACTCAATTTTGACACTTTTTCATTTAAAACTAACATCTGTTTCATTTAAGCTTTGTGCTTTTTTTTTTCTTTCGAGCTTTAAAACACATATTTTATTTTCTCCTTAAGAGACAAAAGAGCAAAAGCTCAGACTGTGACCACGGGCTTAAATCCTGACTATTATTTTCTAAGTTGGCACCTTGGCCAAATTGTTTAAGTTCTCTTAAGCTTTACTTGTTTGGAAAATGGGTAAAAAAACCCGGTACCCAGCTCATAGAGTTGTTGTGAATATTAAACGGAATAATTTGTGTAAAGGGTTTAGTACAGTGTATGGCCTTTACTAGCTATCATGGACCACTTAACAATAATTAGTATAACCTAGGGAGCTGTGATAGACTTAATAAGAAATTATTACTTTTGTTCTTTTAAAAAATTTTTTTGTAATATAACTTGGTTTTGTTTCTGTAGGCAGTGCCATTTAAAAGTAGATGTATTACTTGACATGCATGCTTAGTATTAATTTCTTTTAAATAGAACCAAAAGCTTATCTCTGAGAACATTGTGCTGATCAAGAAAGTGCACATAAGGGAGTTAGGTGTGAAATACATACAATGTCTGTTCTCCATTCATGGAATTTGTTCTCAGATAGGGCATGACAAAACACAAGAAAAAAAGATAACCAGTTTTGCAAAACAACAAAAAAATTCAAATTAGTATAGCCGTGTAAAGTTATAAAAGTAAGTAAGGCAATGGAAATGAAGAGACATGCATTGACTGGAGAGATACTTAGGAGGTAGGCATGGCAGTGATTGATGATTGCTTGGATAAGGAAGGTGAGGAAGATTGAAGAGTCTGGGAGAACATCCAAGTTTCTGACTTGGGCAACCACGATGGAGGCAGTTGTTGAGATAAGGGAGGACAGGAGGAAGAATGGGTGAGAGGGTGGGAAATGAGGTGGGATGGAGATGATGATTCAGTTTTGGACATGTTGATTTTGAGGTGCTCATGGAGCATTCAAAGAGAAGTGTCTATGAGGCTGTTGGTACAGGTTTAAGGTGCAGAAGAGAGATTGGGTTGGAGATCTAGATTTGGGAGTCATCAGCAAGTAGATTGTAATTAAAGCCAGAGGAGTAGATGAGATAGTTGAGGAGGAATGCACAGGCTTAATCTGGAGGGAAGACCAAGGACAGAACTGCTATAGATGATGAATTATTATCTGCTTATTGTGAATGAAAGGTACTTTCCTCCAAGATACCAAATATGGCAGAATAATACCTCTGAATAAATTCTTTTTTTTTGCGGTACGCGGGCCCCTCACTGTTGTGGCCTCTCCCGTTGCGGAGCACAGGCTCCGGACGCGCAGGCTCAGTTGCCGTGGCTCACGGGCCCAGCCGCTCCGCGGCTTGTGGGATCTTCCCGGACCGGGGCAGGAACCCGCGTCCCCTGCATCAGCAGGAGGACTCTCAACCACTGCGCCACCAGGGAAACCCTGAATAAATTCTTGTTCTGCTTCTTAGTTTCCTACTGGGGGAAGTATAGCACAACTCTGGAGACAGACTGCCTGGTTTGACACCCTAGCACTGCCCCCCATTGTGTAAACTTGAGTGAGTTACTTCCTCTCACTTTTGCCTCATTTTCCCTGTCTATAAAATGGGGTTAATAGTACAACTCACCTTATAGGATTGTTGTAAGGGTTAAATAAATCCATACGTATAAAATGCTTATGACAGTGCTTTTTAGATAATAAGTACACAGTAAGTATCACTATTTTTTTATTATTACAGGATTTATAATATGGCCTAAGACTATTATTTGGAAGTAATAATCCTTTTTATGATATACCTGTATGAACTTTGTTGCTCTGTGAAAAACCTGTTGCTACTGGAAAACTTATTCTTCTTTTTTAAAGCTTTATGATTTTTCAGAAACCTTTACTTTGAAAAGAATTATACTGATCTCTTTTCTGGTTCAGTTGTTTCCTAGCCCTTTGCATTTAGTGCTGTTATTTTTTGAGGCTGTGATTTGGTGATTTTTTCAAAGCTCTTTATTCTGCATCACTGATTGTGCTACTAACCTTGGCTCATCATAGAAAAGCAGACTTCATGTCAAGTATTGCCTCTTGTCTGTTCTCCCTACATTTATGTATGTATGTATGGCTGCATTGGATCTTTGCTGCTCTGTGTGGGCTTTCTCTACTTGTGGTGAGAAGGGGGTGTTCTTTGTTGCGGTGCGCAGGCTTTTCATTGCGGTGGCTTCTCTTGGTGTAGAGCACAGGCTCTAGGTGCACGGGCTTCAGTAGTTGTGGCTCACGGGCTTTAGAGCACAGGCTTAGTAGTTGTGGCACATGGACGTAGTTGCTCCGTGACATGTGGGATCTTCCCGGACCAGGGATCGAACTCATGTTCCCTGCATTGGCAGGTGGATTCTTAACTACTGAGCTACCAGGGAAGTCCCTGTTCTCCCTACTTTTTGAGGACAAGGCATATGCCTTGTTAACCTTTGTAATCACTCCCTAGTGTATAATAGGTACAATTTATGGAATGTTGATTGTAGATAAATGATCTAGGATTTTGTTTGGATTATTTTGTCCTATCACTTGATATTCAGCTGTAATGAAGAACATTTGTGTATACTTAAAACACTTTTTACCACATTCTCATCTTCATAACCCAGAGGGCAGAAGAACATAGTAAAGAAGGTAGGCTCTAGGTCACATCACCCAGGTTGAAATTCTACCTATACCAAATAATAGCTGTGTAATTCTGGGCAGTTGATCTAACCTCTTTGTCTTGGTTTGCTCATCAGTAAAGTGGAGCTAAAAACCTCTGTAGGGTTAACTTGAGGATTAAATGAGATAATACATGTAAAACACTTAGAACTGTGCCTGAAACATAATAAGCATTCAAAAAATGTTAGCTGCTGCTATTATTCCTATATTATTTACTGTTATTTGTTTATTTTTATTGGGGTATAGTTGTTTTAAAACATTGTGTTACTTTCTACTGTACAGTGAAGTGGAGTTCCCTGTGCTATACAGCAGGTTCTTATTAGTTATCTATTTTATACATATTAGTGTATATATGTCAATCCTAATCTCCCAATTCATCCCACCCCACCCCACCCACTTTCCCCCCTTGGTGTCCATACGTTTGTTCTCTACATCTGTGTCTCTATTTCTGCCTTGCAGACCGGTTCATCTGTACCATTTTTCTAGGTTCCACATATATGTGTTAATATACGATATTTGTTTTTCTCTTTCTGACTTACTTCACCCTGTATGACAGTCTCTAGGTCCATCCACGTCTCTGCAAATGACCCAGTTTCGTTCCTTTTTGTGGCTGAGTAATATTCCATTGTATATATGTACCATATCTTCTTTATCCATTCCTCTGTTGATGAACATTTAGGTTGCTTCCATGTCCTGGCTATTGTAAATAGTGCTGCAATGAAGATTGGAGTGCATGTGTCTTTTTGAATTATGGTTACTTACTGTTATTTATTATTCCCATAATCCAGATGCAGAACTGAGGCCTACTGAGAATGAGATTATTTGCCTTAATTGAGGCTCAAACCCTAGTCCTCTGATTTCAGATCTTAAATTATTATTATTCGACTGTATTTTCTTTCTGCAAAATATTTTCTTCTGTGGTAGTTCTAGATTTTCTAACAGTGCTGCTATTAGTATACCAAAAGTTACCCTTGTTTTCTTAATCTTTGTTAATTTTGTATCATTTTGCTGACTAAGAAGCAGAATTTAATGAAAGGCTTTCATCAGATCTTTATTTCTGAGGAAAATCTTACATGAGTAGGATTTCCTGGGTATGGGCTTATTTATAACCTCAATTATTTTGAGTCTTGAATCTGTTCATAACTGGCAGAATAAACTCAATCTTTTAATCTACTTTGTTCAATTCATAATCTCACTCCTGATCAAAGTAAGTCCTTTCCACATAGTATCAGCTATTTCAGTGCTGCCTGTTTCATCACTTTGGACACATATACCACTTCCCTGACCTTCTGTTTTACTCATCTCACTAACTGTTAATGCTGAATGTCTAACCTATTTCTTGCTCCTGAGCTGCAGAGTCATGTTGGAGGGAGACTAGAATAGTCCAGAGTTGATCTTTTAAAAAAAAAATTATTTTTTTATTTATTTGGTTGTGTCGGGTCTTAGTTGCGGCAGGCGGGCTCTTCAGTTGCAGCAGGCGGGCTCCATAGTTGCGGCACATGGGCTCCTCAGTTGTGGTATGCAAACTCTTAGTTGTGGCATGCATGTGGGATCTAGTTCCCTGACCAGGGTTGGAACCCAGGCCCCCTGCATTGGGAGTGCAGAGTCTCATCCACTGTGCCACCAGGGAAGTCCCCAGAGTTGATCTTTTATTAATTAATGTCTTATCATTTGAAATGAGGTTTATTCCAAATAATTTCTCTTATTTATCATCTTTGTTTCCCTACCCCATCTTTTACCGAAAAGTTTGGGACCATACCACATGAGTCCTTCATTTTAACCTCAGCATATGACTGTCCCAATATATCGTTCAACCATCTTTCTCTTGAGCCTGAAGGGTGTCTTGTACCTAAAACTTACCTGTTTTATTGTACTTTGAATCCCATACCTTGCCACCTCCTCCCAACCTTGATCTCACAATTTTCCCTTTCCTTTCTAGCATCTTCAATCTATTCTTTTTTTATGGATGTTTCCCTTAAGCCATAAGACTTATCCTGCCTTTCTCATCATAAAACAAAGAACCATCGAGTCTTCTGGCATTTCTGGCTGCCAACCAATCATTTCTTTTTCTTTTATAGTCAGCTTTCTCACATGTATGTGGTATAGTCACCAGTACTTCCTGCCTGTTCTCTTTCTCATCAATCCTGGGGCCATATGGCAGTGCTTACCATGCTACCTTATGTGTACTTGGATTATAGAACTCTTGAGAATTAGGAACATTTGACTTTTTTCTTTTGTTCATCACTGATTTCATGAGGTACAGTTTTTTTTTTCTTTTTCTTTTTAAACTTGCTCATGCTTGCCCTCCTTTCCCCTTTCCCCCTATTTTATACTGCTTTTCAGAGCTCTTTGAGGGCTGGTCTAGGTCTTTTTATCTCCAGTGCTTAGCACAGAAACTTGTGTAAACTGGATGCATAAGAAGTGTAGGAATGAACGCCACCCTGCCACCTTGGAGCATCTTTCATTGCCTCACAACAAGGTCATGGCTGATCTAGTCCCTTCCTCCTCTAATTCAAACGTGTTACAAATGAAGTCTCCCTAAAACACAGCTTTTATCATGGCATTCTTATGTTCAAAAATATAAATATAGTGGCTTCTTATGGGGTTAAATCCAAACTCCTGCTTGCACTTTCAAGTCATCTATAATCTGGTCCTTCTCTTGTTGCTTATTCTCTAGCTTACATTTTGGACTAGTCAGTCTGGTGTTTTCACTTTACCCCCACAAATGCTCTGCTCATTTCCATCTCTATAACTGTTCTGTTGGTTTTTTTTCTTTTTTATATATCCTGCCTCTCCTTTTCTAAATCTTACCCTTTGCTTCAGAGTACTCCAAGCTGCTGTCCTGACATTTGGGATAACCATTTCCTTGCTTTTCTTTATTTTTACTACCTATGAATGCATCCCTAAGCAATATAATTTTTTATTTTTGAGTTCATTTAAATAGAATCATACTGTATGTTTGCATGCTTTTCTGTCTTACTTCTTTTGCTCAAAATTATATCTGTCAGATTCAGCCATGATGTTACAAGCAGTTGAAGTTCATTCGTTTTCATTGCTTTATATTATTTCATTGTATAAATATACCACAATTTTCCATTCTACAGTAGATGGACATTTGGGTTGTTTCCAGTTTTTGACTATTAGAAACAGTGTTGCTATGAGCATTCCTATACATATATTCTGGTACATATGTTCATGAGTTTTTCTATGGTATGCTCAGGTGTGGAATTGCTGGGTTTTTATTGCTTGTCCTAACAGTTTTATTTATCATCAAGCTTATTAGGCTATGCCAAACTGTTTTCTAAGATAGTTGTGGAAATTTACACTCCCACAACGTTGCTTTACATGGTTACCATCACTTGGTATTGCCAACTTTTTCATTTTGCCAATCTGATGGATGCCTGATGCTACCTTATTGTAAAAGTTTTAGTACATATTTACTTGATAACTAATGAGATTGAGCCCTGTTTTGTATGTTTATTGACTATTTGAATTTACTCTTTTGTAAATTACCTAATTAGTTTGCCATTTTCCTTCCTTGTTTTTTCCCTTTGGATTGTCTTTTTCATATTGATTTGTGTGAGTACTTTATATGTATTCAGTAGATTAATCATTTATTGATTATATGTTTTGCAAATATCTTTTCCTACACTGTGGTTTGTTTTTTAATCCTTTTTATAGAGTCTTTTACTTTTTTTTTTTTGGGCTGCACGTTGTGGCATGTGGGATCTTAGTTCCCTGACCAGGGATTGAACCTGGGCCTCCTGCAATGGAAACATGGAGTCTTAACCACTGGACAGCCAGGGAAGTCCAAAATGGAGTCTTTTGAAAACTAAGTTTTAATGCAGTATATCAGGTTTTTGTTTTTTTTTTTTAACATTTAGTATTTTGGGGGTCTTGTTTAAGAAATATTTTATTCTCTGAGGTCATTAAGATATTCATCTGATTTATAATAAACTTTGTAATTACCTCCTTTGTGTTTAGGTTTATATTCCACCTGGACTTGATATGTGTATGGTGTGAAATTTTAATTTTTTCAGAATGGATTCTCCTTTCCCCATTGATCTGTCCTGCCATGTCTATAATAGATGTGTGTGTCCTTATTTGTGGGTTTTTTTATGGGCTCTCTATTTTGTCCCAGTGGTCTGGTTATACATCTTTTCACTAATTATAAACAATTTTCATTATAATAAGTTTTGGAATTTGATAGACTATCTCCTCCCACCTTAAAAAAAAGTGTCTTAGCTGCTCTTAGCTTTTTGAATTTCCGTGTATATTTTAGAATCTACCAAAAGCAAACAAACAAAAAACTCCCAAATCCTATTAGAATTTGATTGGGATTGCATTGAATCTGTACATCAATTTGGGGGAGAAATGACATTCTTATAATCCTGATTCATGGTTGTGGTGTATCTCTCCATTTATTTAGGTCTTTGTATCACACAATGAAATTTTGTAGTTTTCTCCGTAAGGTTCTTGCATATCTTTTGTTAGATTTATCCCTAGGTATATAACAATTTAGTATCAGCTATATACCTTGTTAAACTCTTGTTAAATCTAAGAATGTATCTGTGGATTCCTTTGTATTTTCTTTTTCTTTTTAAAAAAATTTTTACCAAAGTTTAATAATAGTCCTTGATTCTTCAAAATGGGCTCAGGCTTTTCAACTCTGGACAGTCCTCAGGTTACACAATAGCTTTGTGGGACTGATTTCAACCAGAACTGTTATGCTTTCTCAGGAAAACACGGGGTCAGTCTTTTTCAGGAGACCTTATATTCCAGCTCCATACTTGAGAAACTCCTGGTACAGGACAGACTGAACAAAGCTGAGGGGGAAGATCAGGCTGCAGTCAACCTACTTACTCTCCTGTGGCCTTTATATTTTCCATGTAGACAGCCGTATCATCTGAAAATCAAGAATTTTTGTTTTATCTTTTCCAAACCTTGTAACTGATTAATTTTTTTGTGTTGGTCTGCAGGCTATTACCTTGCATTATTGTACAGATTTTTACTACCATTTCTACTCAACATTGTGTTAATATTGAGCATCCTCATTTTGTTTATAATCTCAAAGGGAAAGCTTTCTGTGTTTCACTTAACATTAAGCCTGGTGATTACTGTAGGTTTTTTGTAGGTACTCTTTTAGGCTGGGTTCCCTGGAAAATAGAGACTGAAACAAAGATTAAGAGTTGAGGCTTGGACTTCCCTGGTAGCGCAGTGGTTAGGAATCCACCTGCTAATGCAGGGGACACAGGTTCGAACCCTGGTCTGGGAAGATCCCACAGGCCGCGGAGCAACTAAGCCAATGTGCCACAACTACTCAGCCTGTGCTCTAGAGCCCATGAGTCACAACTACTGAAGCCCGTGTGCTGCAACTACTGAGCGCGCATGCTGCAACTACTGAAGCCTGAGCGCCTAGAGCCCATGCTTCACAACAAGAGAAACCACCACAATGAGAAGCCCATGCACTGCAACGAAGAGTGGTCCCCGCTCGCCGCAACTAGAGAAAGCCCGTGAACAGCAACGAAGACCCAACGCAGCCAAAGAAAAAAAGTTGAGTTTTTTTCTGGGAGGCATAATCCCAGGGCATTAAAGAGAAGAGGGAAGTGAAGAGAAGGATGGGAAACAATGTAAGGTGATACCTTATCTCGTTGGCCACTGCTTCACAAAGAGCTAAAGAGAGATCGTTTGCCAGGTGTGCATGCTTGGCCACACAGGATATCTTTAGACAGAGGAACAGTTCCTTAGATGTGTAGATGGGACTGTGGAAGAAGAGGAAGTTTATCTACCTGCTTTTCTCCTGCATCCTGTTTTCCATTAGTCAATTCAGTCTCCACAGAGAGTTAGTTCCCTTTAGTTTCTGGGATGCATCTTTTGGTCCCCTTTGGCAACCGCTTGAGATGTCTCTTCTTTTTCAGTGGCTTTTTACAGAAGAGACTTTTTGGTTGCAAGTGACAGAAACTCAAATCAGATTAATTTGCACATATCAAAAGTGCTGACTCATGTAACTGAGTACATTGGGTCCAGGGATACAGGTGATGTTAGTAGGCCTCTTATCTTCATGTCTTGGCTAGATTTTCCACAAAATTGTAACAAAATGGTTACAATGAGAATTGACAGCCCCAGGCTGGAATCCTACAAGTTTAGTTGTGGCAGAAAAGATCCAGGAACTCAGTTATTGGTCTGGCTTGGATCACATGTCCTTCCTTGAACCAATTACTGTGTTTAGGGATATAGGGGATTCTGGCCAGTCCTGGGTCATATGTCCTCTATGGTTTGGGGGAGAGATGTGATGGTGTCAGCAACACCCAATCTCAAGGAATGAGTTGCTTATCAAAAAGGAGTTTCTAACCAAAAGAAGGAGGGTCAGAGTGCTGGTCCCCAAAACAACTGATATTCTTTAAAATTAGTCATTTGAAGTTGTGTAGCATCCCTATAATCATTTAAATATATAGCTGTATAGTCAGCTCTACTACCTGCTAAAATTTAAATGTAACTGGTGAAATACAAAAAACAAACAAAACCAGGGTAACCTGATGCCAGCTGTGGATCCCGTCTCTTAACTTTGTTAAGTTTAGCTCTCACCTTAATGCCAACTCAGAGCCTCCCAAAGAGGTCTACTTGGTTCTTGTTTTTTGGCTTTCCCATGCTTCTTTCTGCACCTGCACTCCTGCATCATCATGAGGTGTTCCATGTTTGTCCTGTGACACCAGAAAACTGAACTCCTTCACTCATATCAGCCTTTTAACGATTTTCATAAACTTTGCTAAAGATACAGGGATGGTGGTAAGGAGCCTCAGAGTCCAAAACTTTCTTAGTGACTCCACTCCAACTCTCCTCTTTTTCCTGTCACCATCATTCTTTCTCTGACTATAAGCAATTTCTTACCCTTATCTTCACAGAGTAGTTCCAACCATATCCAAGCTCTTTTTGTTTTTTAAAAAGACAACTTTATAGAGGTATACTTTACATACCGTACAGTTAATTCATTTTAAGTGTACCATTCAGTGATTTTTAGGAAATTTATAAAGTTGTGAAACCATCATCTACAATCCTGTTTTAGAGCATTTTCGTCCCCCCCCAGAACCCCTTGTGCCAGTTTGTAGTCACTCCCTAGTTCCACCCCAAGCCCCAGGCAACCACTAATATACTTTATGTCTGTCTCTCTTTCTCTAGATTTGCCTTTTCTGAACATAGCATATAAAAGGAATCATACAATATGTGGCCTTTTGTGTCTGGCTTCCTTCACTTAGCATAACATTTCAAGGTTTGTCAAGTAGTAGCATGTATCAGTACTTGTGAAGTGGCATTTCATTATGGTTTTGATTTGCATTTCCCTAATGATTAGTGATGTTTTTCTTGTGCTTATTAACCATTTACATATCTATTTACATATCTAGCTATATTGGTGAACTATCTATTAAAATCTTTTGCTCATTTTAAAATTAGATTATTTATCTTGTTTTTGAGTTGTAAGAGTTCTTTATATGTTTTAGATACAGGTCCTTTATTAGATATATGATTTGCAAATATTTTCTCCCTGTCTGGTTTGCTTTTTTATTTTCTTAATGAATTTTTTTTTTTTTTTTACATCTTTATTGGAGTATAAGTGCTTTACAATGGTGTGTTAGTTTCTGCTTTATAACAAAGTGAAAAAATATGGAACGCTTCACGAATTTGCGTGTCATCCTTGCGCAGGGGCCATGCTAATTTCTCTGTATCGTTCCAATTTTAGTATATGTGCTGCCGAAGCGAGCACTTAATGGTGAATTTTGAAGCACAAAGATTTACATTTTGATGAAGTCCAATTTATTAATTTTTTTTTTCTTTCTATGGATCATGATTTTGGTGTTGTTATCTAAGACTCTGCTTAATTCATACTCAAGATTTCCTTCTCTGTTTTCTTCTAGAAGTTTTTATAGTTTTAGCTCTTTTGGTTTATGATCCATTTTGCATTAATTTTTGTGCATGGTGTGAGAAGGGGTCTAAATTCATCTTTTGTATATGAATGTTCAGTTGATGTAACACTCTTTGTTGAAAAGACTGTCTTCTTCTCATTGAATTACCTTGATACCTTGTTAAAAATCATTGATCTGAGGGCTTCCCTGATGGTGCAGTGGTTGAGAGTCCGCCTGCCGATGCAGGGGACACGGGTTCGTGACCCGGTCTGGGAAGATCCCACATGCCGCGGAGCAGCTGGGCCCGTGAGCCATGGCCGCTGAGCCTGTGCGTCCGGAGCCTGTGCTCCGCAACGGGAGAGGCCACAACAGTGAGAGGCCTGTGCACCGCAAAAAAAAAAAAAAGAAAAAAAATCATTGATCTGTATGTTTGTCCTTACAGTATCAAACTGTTCTGATTACTCTCATTTTACAGTAAAATTTGATAGCTGGAAGTGTAAGTCCTTCAACTTTTTTCTTCTTTTTCAAAATTGTTTTGCCTATTCTGGATTTTTTCCTTTTCTGTAAACATTTTAGGATCAATATCAACATGAATTTTACCAATTTCTGCAAATATTTTTTTGGGGTTTTGGCAGGGATTACATTCAATCTGTAGATTAGTTTGGGGAGAATTGCCATCGACAATATTAAGTCTTCAAATCCATGAACACAGGGCTTCCCTGGTGGCGCAGTGGTTAAGAATCCGCCTGTCAGTGCAGGGGACATGAGTTCGATCCCTGGTCCGGGAAGATCCCACGTGCCGCGGAGCAGCTAAGTCCATGCGCCAGAACTACTGAGCCTGCACTCTAGAGCCTGTGAGCCACAACTACTGAGCCTGCGTGCCACAACTACTGAAGCTCGTGCGCCTAGAGCCCATGCTCCGCAACAAGAGAAGCCACCGCTCACCGCAACTGGAGAAAAGCCCGTGCGTGGCAATGAAGACCCAACGCAGCCAAAAAAAATAAATTAATTAAATAAATAAAATTAAAAAAAATCCATGAACACACTGTCTCTTCATTTATTTCGAGCTTTTTTGATTTCTCTTAGTAAAGTTTTAAAGTTGTCAGTGTGCAAGTCTTATACTTTTGTTAAATCTATTTCTAAGTATTTTATTGTTTTTGATGTTATCATGAATGGAATTAAAGAATTATTTTTGGTTTGTTTGTTGCTAGTTTATAGAAATACAATTGATTTTTGAATATTGAATTTGTATCTTCTGACCTTCCTGAACTCATTTATTAGTTCTAATAATTTTTGGTGGATTCCTTAAGATTTTCTGCCTACAGGATATATTGTCTGTGAGTAAAGATAGTTTTATTTCTTCCTTTCCAATCTTAATGCCTTTAATTTATTCCCTTTCCTTCCCTCCTTCCCTCCCTCCTTTCCTCCCTTTCCTTTCTTCCTCCTTCCCTCCCTTTCTTTCCCCCCTCTCTTCCTTCTTTCCATTTTTCCTTCCTTCCTTCCCATATTCCACTGGCTGGATCCTGCAGCGCAGTGTTGAATAGAAGTGGTGAGAGTACACATCCTTGCTTTCTTTCCCATCTAAGGAAGAAAGCATTTCACCATTAAGTATGATGTTATCTGTAGGCAGATGCTGTAGGAAAGGGAAGGAGGGGACGAAAATTTGAGAAGTATTTAAGACTTAGGATGAACAGAGTTTAGCAACTAATTGTATACAGTTTACACCAGGATATAATTTGTATGTTTGTGGGTAAGGAGATTCTGGCTTTTTTTTTATGAAGTAGAGTGGAGTTAAGGATATATTTATTTCCTTTTGGGAGGATTGACTTTTTACAGTAGAGGTTTTTTTCCCTTCAGTTTTCTTTTTAATTGCCAATTTCAGATCAGTGTTAATTTTTTCAAATGCTAAATTTAAAAATCTTTTTTCTGTAGTTATAACTTAATATGTTCCATCAAGTAGGGAACATTATTATCACCATGTTTTAGTTGAGGAGATTGAGATATAGTGAAATGCTGTAGATCAGAATGATGGAGACTTCCAAGTCTCCTTAATACAGTGCTTTCTAAATCTTTAACTTAAATGTCATCCCAAAATAGCATCAGATGGGATACATGAGTCATCTGACATCTTTTTTTCCTTCATCCTCCCCCAAAAGGAACTATGTCTTAAATGTTAAGTGTATTATAGAGAAGGATTATTCCTCTTCTTTGGTTTCACAAATCAACCTGTATGTGTTTTTGTTTTCTTGGGGTTTTAGTGGTTACTGGTCCACTCTGGACCTTAATTCCTAAAGAATTTAACACAGGATAACTTACAAATGACAGTGCCTCAGATGGGAGTTTTATTTAGCCATCCATGAAAGATAGGAAACAGATCATAGCAATGGTGGTAGTTATTATAGTGTTCCTATTAATATGCTGGTATATACTACAGAAATTTTTACTGGGCATCTTTAACTGACCTCCTGGTTAGGTTCTGGAGAATAGAGAAATAATTAATATAAACTATAACTAGAATTATTTACCTTTGGAAACTTGGTTCCATGGAAAGATGCCTTGGGAGTTTAATGGATCTGAATTCAAACCCTGCCTCTGCCTTTAATAAGTTACTCTATTTTTCAAGTTTATCTAAAAATATCTATTTTTTTCTTACTATAAAATAATATATGGTACTGCAGAAAATGTGGAAATACAAAAGGCCCAAAAGATAAAATAAAAATCACCCATAATTCTTGATTTAGACAAAAATCTCTCAGTGGAGCTTACGTTCAAGCGATGATCTTTGCGAAGACTAGAAATAGCTTAAATGTCTACAGTAGAGACTGGTTAAATGTGTTGCAGTTTATTCATTTTATGGACTCTATATCAGATAAAAAGGAGAACAGTGGTTAAGAGTGGGGGCTCTAAGTTGAGACCTTAATGCTGTTCCTTATTGGTTGTATGACCTGAACGTCTTAAAACTTCAGTATGCTGGTATAGTGCCTACTTCATGAGTTCTTCTGAAGATTAAATGAGGTATATCAAATTTAACACTTTTATGTGTATCTGGCACATTGTAAATGCTTGATAAATATTGCTAGAATATTATTATTAATTTTATGTGCTGATATGGAAAGATTCCTAAGATATATTAAGTGTATAATGTAAGATATTGAGAAAAGGTTATGTATGATGTCATACGTCATATTAAAAAATAAGGATTTCTTATATACGCACTGATGTACACACATCTTTTTCTTGAAGGACACCTAAGAAAATATTCAGTGGTCACATGTGGGGAATAGGGTTGGGGATTGGAAAAGGTAGAGAGTTATACCTTTTGTTTTTACTTCTTTGTGAAGTTTGAGTTTTTAATACCATGTACATTTTCCTTTTATTTACTTTTTTAATCATTTTTTTTAAAGATGTCTTCCTTTATCAAGTTGTTTTGTCTTTTCTCCATACTGGGAAATCTTATTCACTCCATACTAGAGAAATCTTATTTTCTCTGCTTCTCATAGTAAGTTTATTTACATAATTGTAGAGCTTGAATGTAGTTCTAGAACCAGCCCTTTGCAGATATGCTAATGACGTATTAGAGACTACTTTGAGATAAATAAACATGTTATCTTGTTAAAACATTGCTAAAAGAGAAAAGTTTCACGTAGAATAGGAGAGCATTGTGTTTCATTAGGAGTTTTTTTTTTTCTTCAGTAGTAGTTTTTAAACTTTACCAGTTAACAAGTGGGATAGTAATGATGTCAGCTAGGCTCTTAAAGAAAAGGTTTTACACATGTAGAACTCTTCTGTTGATTCAGATTTTTTCCCCCCAGCAAACACTTACCTGACTACTTGACAGTAATAGATAAAAAGGCATACTTCTTGTCTCTTTCCAATCAATTAGAAAGCAACAATACTTATAGATTAATTTCCTCTGAAAGGCATTTGGAAAGTCCATATACTAGGTAGTCTCTAAATTCTTCCTTTTCCCTTACCTCCTTTTCTCTCTCTCCACTACACCTGTCTCTCCATTCCTTTCTCCCCCCCCCCCATTGTCTTAGTTGTCTTAGACATTGAGGATGTAAAGATTAATAAAATGTAGTTCCTGCACTCAAGAAGTTCCTATCAATTGTTCCATTCTAGCATTCTTATTGAACTACTTTTTTGGGGGGAGGAATTATGAATTTCGCTATAGTCTCATTTTTTTCACTTCAGCTTTTTAAACATTTTTAAAGCACCCAGAGTATGCTAGGCACTCTGCTGGAGGGTGCAAAGATAAGTAAAGCTAAGCGCTTAGTTCCTTGCAAGGAGATAGTTAGATTTCAGAACAATTTGATAGGTGCTATGACTAAGGTACTGCTCGGTTATCACAGTGAGGTAGTTCTTGATAGGAAAATGGCACCAGACAGAGTTAAAAAATGTTTGTTTTCTTTGATGGCAGAAATTAGCCTGCTTTGAGACATTTATACAAAAAAAGAGACATAGCGTACTCCTATCAGAAGTAAAGTTTCCTTGTTCTCCTTCATTCCTCAAGGAGGTTGCAAAGGTACCGCTGAAGAGGGAGAGTGTGCCAGGCCTGAGAAGCCATATTCCTGATACTTTACCACACCTTTTTTTTGTCCACCATACTTTTACATCTGTGGGTCGCATTACTACTATTCTAGAAAAATCTACTTTGCAGTTTATGTGCTTCTATCGAAGAGAATGTTTATAAACATTAGGCTTTCTCACTGCAGAAATCAAACTGTCAGCAAGGCCAGGTTCTTATTCCACCATAGAAAGCAGTCTAGCTAGTCTGCTGCCTGTCTGAACTAGCCTCCTGGAAACTCCATTTCCTTAAATGAATGCGTATAAACACAAAATGCTTTGAAAGCACAGAGGACGAGTGTCTAACCTGAGGAAAACAGGGCAGAAATAATCAGGCAGGGATATATGGAGGATATGATATACTTCTTGAAGAGTATTTGGCACATCTGTATTCCATATTTAGTTTGCTGGTTTTCTCTGTTAAGGCAGAGTAACAATAACTGAAGTGTTTTAAACTAAATTATAGACGTAATTTGCATCTCTAAAACATAAGGACATTTCCCTCCATTGTTTTAATACTGTCTTCCCACATTAAAAAAACACTGATTCTTAATTATGTAATACCTTGTCCATGTTCAAATTTCTCATTATCCCCAGAAATGTCTTCTATAGCTGGTTTGTTCAAATCAAGATCCAGTTAAGGACCATTCATTGCATTTGGTTATATCTCTTAAGTCTTTTTTTCCCTTTTTGAGTAGACTTTAATTTTTAGTCTTAAGTCTTTTTTATGCTAAAACTTAGCCCACTGCCTTTATTTGTTCATCACATTGACTTGTTGAAGAGACTTGACATTTTAGAATGAGCTTTCTTCTGGTTTTTGTCTGATTGCTTTTTTTTTGTATTGTTAACACTGTTCTCTGTATTTCTTGTAATCTGGATGTTAGATATACAGGTTTGATTCAGTTCAGGTTAAACATTTGAGGCACAAATACTGGAAAGGTGATACAGTGTTGCATTTCTTTAATCTATTGTTTTCTTTATTTTGCCTCTTTTGGTCTTTAATACGAACTATATGCTATGGTAAACTGTGATTCAATCCATCAGTCATCCATCATGGACTTGGATAGTCACAGCATTGGAGTATCATCTGTTCTTGTCCTTTTTCTTTTGGGGATTTTTAGCTAGCCCTTTCTTGCCTTGTCTCTGATATGTGCCCTTACCTGGTATATTCCATGGTATATTCCCTTACACTTTTCCCCTGAGTTCTGTGTTTAATATAAACAGTGCCAGTTCCAAGAGATCTTATTCTCTTATTTGCATATTACATTGCAGATATTTTTTTGTGACTTTATAGGAGTAGCTCAACTAACCTCTTTTATTTTAGTCTAAACTCTCCTTACTCATCTTTACTCAGGTGTTTCCTCTGGTTCCATGAAGAATGACTAGAGATGAGAGAGGCCCAGATTGGCCTTGGGACGTTCTGGAAATCATGGTTGATCGGGCATCTGAAAGTGGGACGAGGTTAGAGGAAAGGTTAAATAAATGCAACATAATTTTCCCTCAGGATGCGGATCCTTTGTTGGTTATTTCTAATATCCCATGGTGAACGGCCTTAGCGAGTGCTTGCTTTTGTAAAAACTGTAATTCATGTTGACATAGTAAGGGAGCTTACGGAAATGGAGAGAGTTGGTAAGGAGTTAAATATTGGATCATGTGCTTTTGGAAGGGGAAGAAGATATTCTGCTATTATAATTTAAGAGTGTAAGTAACTATGGAATTTTTGACCTACTCTTCTTTCCACTTTGCAGTTAATACTAATAGCTTATTAGAAGTAAAAAAGACTTCCTTGTATTGCTTTACTATATGAGCTTCATTAGGAGTAGGAAAAATTGTTATTAAAAAAGTAATCTGTGATAAAGGATTTTAATTGATAACAGGTACTGTTATTCCTGATAACAGTTTATTCATTACATTTCTTGTGTTGCATACTTTGGACCATAGTATGGTTAAGAGATACTGTTTTTTTGTTTGTTTGTTTGTTTTTGCGGTACGCGGGCCTCTCACTGTTGTGGCCTGTTCCATTGCGGAGCACAGGCTCCGGACGCGCAGACTCAGTGGCCATGGCTCACAGGCCCAGCCGCTCCGCGGCATGTGGGATTTTCCCGGACCGGGGCACGAACCCGTGTCCCCTGCATCGGCAGGCGGACTCTCAACCACTGCGCCACCAGGGAAGCCAGATACTGTTTTTTTAATTTGGGAAAATTTCCTCACTTACCATTGAGGAAATCTTTTCATGCAGAGGGTCTCAGTATAAATACATCCTTTGTCTGGGTTGCAGATGGTTTTATTGCCATTACAGCTCAGTCTGGAAATGGTTTTTATTTCAAATTATTGCTGATTTTCTCTTTGGGGGAAATTATGTCATGTATAAATAAGATAAATATTTGTAATGTGGGGATTATCCTTTGTTTGTCTCTGTTATTAAATGAAAGATTGTTATTAAATGAAAGATTGTCTCTTTTTGAAGTAATCATATTTTAAATTTTGTTTCACTTTTTAACATTTTCTGAAATCAGGATATGTCTTTCAATTAATTGATAGTGTATTGCTTAATTAGCGAGGTTTTTCTTTCTTAGCCGTACCTGAAGTAATAGCAAGTCTTAACAGTTACTGAGATCTTGAACTTGATCCCATATAGCAGTTTAGAATTCAGATTACTTGTGGTTTAGCCCCAGAAACACTGAGAAACAGAAGCACTGAGGTAGTGCTGAGGTTGGTAGACTGAGTTGAGTAGCACTGAGGAAGATAGCCACAATACTTGTTCTCTGTCTCTCTCTCTCTTTTTAAAAGCTTTTTCATATTTTCATCTCAGTCTTGACAACAGGATCAGGAGATTGTAAGGCCTTTAAACCAAACATAATAATGAACATTCACAGTGTATAGGCTTCATTAAAAACCTAAGGGGAGTCATAAACTGCAGTGAATGTTCCTGTCTTCTCACATCCAGTCGCTTTACAGAATTTGCCCTTTGCCCCCTCCTCAATCTGTATCCTCCTTCAAAGGTTACATTCCTCCTTTAGCTTTCATCTCTAACCTCTAATCGTTTCTTCATGCTCTTCTCTTCCTCCCTTGTCTGTTCTGAGTTCGTCTTTTTTATTTATTTACTTATTTTTTAAAATTCAGTAGACCTTTTTGGGAGAGCAGTTTTAGATTTACAGAAAAGTGGAAAGTACAGAGAGTTCCCATGTTTACTTCCCAACCAAGTTTTCCCTTTTATTAACATGTTGGATTAGTATGATACATTTGTTATAATAGATTTGTTAAATAGATAAGCTAATATTGATACATTATTATTAACTAAAGTCCATAGATTACATTAGGTTTACTGTTTGTGTTGTATATTCTATAGGTTTTGACAAATGTATAATGATATGTATCCATCATGATAGTATCATAGAGAATAGTTTCACTGCCCTAAAAATCCCTGTGCATTACTTACTCATCTCTTCCTTTTCCTCCTTCTTCCAACCCCCGGCAACCAGTGTTTTTCACCCCTCCATAGTTTGCCTTTTCCAGAATGTCATATAGGTGGAATCATACAGTATTGTATCCTTGTCAGATGGGCTTCTTTCACTTAGCAATATTCTTTTAAGGTTCTTCCATGTCTTTTTTGGCTTGATAGTGCATTTCTTTTTACTGCTGAATAATATTCCATTGTATGAATGTACCATAGTTTGTTTATCCATTTACCTATTGAAGGATAAGCTTCCAAGTTTTGACAATTATGAATAACAGATTAGCCTTTTATAAAACACAAATATGATCTAAAGTACTTCAGATCACCTGTAAAGAAAAAGTTGAGCTAATTCAGTATCTTGAGCCTTAAAAATGATAACTCTTTTACCTTTCTATCAAAAATTTCTAACCGAGTGGTCAGCTCCTAACAGTGCTCAAGAGATGTGTGTGGAGTGATTGAATATGAAAAAAATTAAGGGGGTATGGAAGAGAAGAAGGAGGCTAAAGATTATATCATAAATTTGGATAATTTTTGGAAAATGAAATTGTCTAGAAATTCAGCTGGAAATTTGAATGGGCACTAAGATGTTCAGGGCTCTGAATTCAACCATTAATTTGAGAACACTCCAGAACAAAAGTATCATCAATCTGGCCCAGAATTGAAGGCAGTAGGCCTGTTTCACTTTACGTTCAGTGGAATGATAGGAAGAAGGTAGGGTTTATTTTTTGGAAAAGAGTAAAAGAACAAAAGACAAGGTTTATAAAATAGTGACCAGTTGATGATCATAGGGTGGAGGTTAGATATTGACATCAGGAAAATAATTATACAAAATCTATTAATAGTTGTCTTTATTTTGTGTTCTTTAGTTACATTTTTTACTTAGTAAAAATGTAACTAATGTGAGGAAGTTATTTAATTACTGGATTTAAGACTCACTGAATATTTTGGTTTATAATTTTGTGAAGTCTAAAGAATATAGAGCTTAATGAGCTACAAAGTCATTCAAATGTCTAAAATATTTTTGTTTTAGAAATATTTATTTATTTGGCTGCACTGGGTCTTAGTTGTGGCATGAGGGATCTTCGTTGCCACGTGTGGGATCTTTTAGTTGCGGCATGTGGGATCTAGTTCCCTGACCAGGGATGGAACCCGGGCCCTCTGCATTGGGAGCACGGAGTTTTAACCACTGAACCACCAGGGAAGTCCCTAGAAATGTCATTTAGTAAATTTGAAATACTAGTATGCTTCCAAGGGTCAACAAGCAGCTTGAAATCGTGGAACTTCTAAACTTTAATCCTGTTTCAAATAAGGACTTACTGGTCAAGTTATGTTATGGTAATGCCTTTGTGGTTTACTTCATTTGTCAGTAATACTATATATTTCATAGGACTAAATATACATTTCTCTGTTTTAAGTGCCACATGCTAAATATTTTAGGGGAAATAGCAATGAATGAAACCACTGCCTCTGTTTATATAGGGCATACATGAACGTGGAGAAAATAACTAGGAAGGAGGAAAATGCAAGTTAGGTTATGATAAATGCTCTAAGAGTTTTTAAGAAGGATGGTATTTTAGCTGTGGTGAGTCAAGAAGCTTTTATGGAAGTCTTGCCATTTGAATTTTACCCCTAAAACTAGTTAAGAGTTGAATTTGTGGATACAGGAGAGAAACAGCATTCTAGGAAGCAGTTTATGTTCATTGAGAAGAATTTGGGAAGGGATATGTAAGGCTGAAAAGGTGATTAGGGTCAGATTATGGAAAGCCATTAATGCCAGAGTATAAAGACAATTTTTATTAGTTAAGTAAAAATAGGGAATAGTTTTCTGGGGCATGAATATTGTTTATAAAGTACTTTGAATTAATTTTATATCCTTAAAATATATACACATTAATATATACATCTTATTGTAGCTTCCAGCTCTATCATAAACCGAAGTATCAATATGTTCCCTGAAATGCCATATACAAAAAAATCCTTATGTAAGTTGGCTGTAAGTATTGTACCCTATATCAGCATTATAAAGATGTTCTACTGTAATTATAAGCAGTATTTACCAAAATATCTTATAAATTTATAGCCTTATTGATGTGCTGAGATTTTGTTGTTTTTTAGATGACTTTTAAAAATACTTAGCTTTCTCCCATTTTAAGTTAGTTTGTTTTCTTTTTAAAAACAATGTATTTGCTTTTTTTTGTTGTAGAACTGTGGCTGCTGAAGTTAGGAAGCAGATTTCTGGACAGTACAGTGGTTCTCCCCAACTGCTCAAAAACCTCAACATTGTTGGCAGTATATCCCATCATACCACAGTAAGTAGCATATTTAAAATATGATATGTTACTGTGTAATTCTGACTGGGCCATAAAAAAATAATGGAAAGATAAGAGTCAGTAGATTGGGTTCCATCACTACTCTCACTAACAACCTTATTTGTTGCTATCTCACTCTTTTCTGAAATTTGAGTCAGAGGAGTGTTGGGAGGTGTTATAGCAGTGTTGATTTCCTAGTCAACTCTGAAACTTTACATTCAGGATTTAATCAACTCTGGAATTTTACAATTAGAACTTCCCAGACCCAAGGTGATTCATACATGAAAATTCAGGAATCTATTCTAGAAATAATAGGTACTGAAGTCAATGTTAAATAATTATGTAGATTCATAGTATTATCTATCTCCTTTAATAGATAGGAATATAGTTATTGAATTATTGCTTTAAGCCAGGTGCTATGTCAGAGATATAAATATATGTTTTTTATTCAAGAGGCTGGCATGAGGATAATCAATTTTGATAAAAAACTGGTACTTATTAGTTATAGTAGGAATATGAATTAAAAACCATTTGTCAAAAACTGAAAAAGTAATTAAAAGTGACTTGGGTGAAGTTGTATTAACACTTTCTGATTAGTTATGAAATGGCACCAATTATTGAACAAACATCATATGCCAGAGCATAATAGTTTGATTGACTTATAGCGACATGTTTATAATGTTTGTGTTATTAAAATTTTAAAACATGGAGTTTACTTTTAACAACAGTAACATACTGATTGGAGAAATTTTAGAATATATAGATTTCTGGATGGTTTCAATGTACATGGAGATGATCCTTCTAATACCCTCTTACTGTCTTGAACTCTTCTTTTCAACTGATTTCCTGCATTCTGTGTTACACCTTAACTATTCACTTCCATAGTCATCCCTGGATTTAGTCATTATGAATAACCATAAGCCTCCTGTAATCTCAGTTTTATGTTTCCTATTCTCTTAATACCACTTCTTATCTTTCTTGCTCTCTTGTTCTGGTGCTCTGACTTCAACTGTCCTTCAACACCACTGGGACCTAGAATTTGTGATCATACTAACTTTTTTGTGTCTCTCACCCCTTGATGTCCTCTTTTCTCTCCTTACCAAACTTAAATTATTTGTTGATCATTATAATTGCTCTTTTGTATATACTCTTGGCTTCCTTAACTTCTTCTCATGTCCTTTGCACTACTTCAATGCTGTTTAAATCCAACCTTCTGCTTACTTCATACTTGCACTTGTGCAGCTGAGTGTGGCTGGAGGAAAACACACAGATCCCATTGACTGGTCTCACTTTAAATTTATGACCACTAACTCATGAAGGCTTTAACATTGCTAGGCAAACATTTTATTTTCCTAGTCCATTCATTTTCCCACTGTTTTAGTTGACCCATTTCATCTCCTACTCTTTCCTTAAAACCCTAATTGCTCTTCCCCATTTTCACTCTTAGGATGACTTGGCTCCCTGTTTCACTGAGAATATTGAAGCAGTCAGAAAGAACTTCCACATACTCCTACCACCATGTGTGTTTACCTTTTATCATCTGTACCCGTATTGTCTGTCTATTCACCAGTTATTTTAAATGAACCACTAGTGAACTAGATCCCAAGTTCTCTCGCTCAAATACAGTACGTTAGGAATTCTCCCTACTCTCTTTTTTTTAAAAAAATTATTTATTTATTTTTGGCTGTGTTGGGTCTTCGTTGCCGCGTGTGGGCTTTCTCTAGTTGTGGTGAGCAGGGGCTACTCTTCATTGTGGTGTGCGTGCTTCTCATTGCAGTGGCTTCTCTTGTTGTGGAGCACTGGCTGTAGGTGCGCAGGCTTCAGTAGTTGTGGCACGTGGGCTCTAGAGCACAGGCTCAGTAGTTGTGGCGCATGGGCTTAGTTGCTCCGCAGCATGTGGGATCCTCCCGGACCAGGGCTTGAACCTGTGTCCCCTGCATTGGCAGGCAGATTCTTAACCACTGTGCCACCAGGGAAGTCCTCCCTTCTCTTTTTTTTTTTTTTTTTTTTTTGTGGTACGCGGGCCTCTCACTGTTGTGGCCTCTCCCGTTGCGGAGCACAGGCTCCGGATGCGCAGGCTCAGCAGCCATGGCTCACGGGCCCAGCCGCTCCGCGGCATATGGGATCCTCCCAGACCGGGGCACTGAACCCGTATCCCCTGCATCGGCAGGCGGACTCTCAACCACTGCGCCACCAGGGAGGCCCCTCCCTTCTCTTTTATATCATCACTTTTTCTATTTATTGGATCATTCCCACCAGTATATAAACATACAAACATGCCGTTATTTCTCCCATTTAAAAAAAATCTGCATTTTTTTTGCCCCACTTTTCCATCAGTCTCCAACCTCCAATATTTCTGTGCTCTTTTTTGCAACAAAATTCCTTTGAAGGGTTGTCAGAGCTTGCTGATTTCAATTTCTCTTCTTGTATTCTCTCTGAAAAAGTTCTTTTTAAGTTATGGGAATCTTCAAACATACATAGAAGCAGACTAGTATAAACATTAACATCTTTAAATTTAACCACAGTGCTGTTATCACACTTAACAAAATTAACAGTCCATAATTCTTTGGTATCATATAATATCCAGTGCATGTTAAATTTTCTTGATTATTTCATACATATCTTTTTATAGTTGGTTTATTCAAATCAGGATAAAACAAAATCCACAGATGGAATTTGGTCTTAGATCACTTGCATTTGAAAAAAAAAAAGGGAAGTTTCTCCCTCCTCTAACTTTTATTTTTTTAAATTGAGGTATGGCTGACTTACAATATTAAATAAGTTTCAGGTGTACAGCACTGTGTTTCATTATATTTAAAGGTTATACTCCATTTAGAGTTATTATAAAATACTGACTATGTTCCCTTTGCTGTACAATATATTACTGTAGCTTCTTTATTTTATAATAGTAATTTGTACCTCTTAATTTCCTACCCCTATCCTGCCCCCTGTCCCCACCACTGGTAACCACTAGTTCTCTATATTTGTGAGTCTGTTTCTTTTTTTTGTTATATTCTCTAGTTTGTTTTATTTTATAGATTGCACATGTAAGTGATAACGTAAAATTTGTTTTTCTCTGTCTGATTTCACTAAGCATATCATCCAGATCCATCCACGTTGTTGCTCATATGGTCGTCTAATAGTCTACAAGGGTGCCAAGAGCATCCAGTGGGGAAAGGCCAACAAATGGTGCTGGGAAAGCTAGAAAGACACATGCAGAGCAGTGAAATTGGTTCCCTATCTTACACCACTCACAAAAGTTAACTTGAAATGGATCAAAGTCTTAAACATAACACCTGATACTATAAAACTCCTAGAAGAAAATGTAGAGAAGAAGCTCCTTGATGTTGTTCTTAGAAATGATGTTTTTGGATATGACACCAAAAGCACAAACACCAAAAGCAAAAATCAACAAATTGGGGCTACATCAAGCTTAAAAGCTTTTGCACAGCAAAAGAAACAATTAACAAAATGAAAAGGCATCCTATGGGAGAAAAATTTTTACAAATCATATATCAGATAAGGGGTTAATATCCAAAATATATAAAGAACTCATACAACTGAATAACAAAAAGACAAACAATCTGATTAAAAATAGGCAGAAGAACTAAATAGACATTTTTCCAAAGAAGTTATCCAAATGGCCACAGGTACATGAAAAAGTACTTAGGGAAGTGGAAATTAAAACCACGATGAGATATCCCCACACCTGTTAGAATGGTTATCATCAAGAAGACAAGTGATAACAAGTGCTGGCAAGGATGTGGAGAAAAGGGAACCTTTGTGCACTGTTGGTGGGAATGTAAAGTGGTACAGCCGTATGTTTTCCTCCATACTGGAAAACAGTATGGAGGTTCCTCAAACTAAAAATAGAACTACAATATGATCCAGCAGTTCCACTTCTGGGTATTTATCTGAAGAAAATGAAAACACTAATTAGAGAAGATACACACACCCCAATGTTCATAGCAACATTATTTACAATAGCCAAGATATGGAAGCAACCTAAATGTCCATCAACAGATGAATGGATAAAGAAGATGTGGTGTATATATACAGTGGAATACTACTCCCTCCCCCAACTTTTAAGTTTGTTTGTTTTTATGCTGTTGACTTGTTGTGGAAATTGGATTAGTTGTCTTATAGAATTTCCTGCCTTTTGGATTTTATGTTTATTTCCTTGTAGACTTGTTTCTCTATCTCCTGTATTTCCTGTAACTGGTTAGATTCTGGTTCAACGTTTTTGAAATTTCTTCCTCATAGAGTTGTTTCTCTATCTTCTGTATTTCCTGTATACGATTAGATTCTGGTTCAACTTTTTTTTGTTTTAATGGCTTTACTGAGATTTTTTTCACATAACCATACAATTCATCCATTTAATTTACAATTCAGTGGATTTAATATGTTCACAGATATGTGCAACCATCACAACAGTCAATTTAGAACATTTTCATTACCTCAAAAAGAAACTGTTTAGCTCTCACCCTTTTATCTCCCTTCCCCCATCCCAAAACAACCACTAATCAAATACCAGAATTTTGACAGCACACCAGAAAAGACTGAAAGAGACCTGAACACTAAACATGTTAGTCAGAATTCCAGTGCAGTGATTGTTGAAGTAAGATAGTGTCTCACATTGCCTGTAAGGGATTCTGTAGTGCTTCACTATTGCTTCTTAATGCATCCTTTAATCCTGCCTACTGCCCAGTCATTCTCTGTTATAAAATAATGTTGCAATCTGCTCCCTTGAGTCTGTAAATACAGGATCTTTCTTTGGAGTCTTGCAAAATAATTTATAGTTGTAAGCAGCTTATCACTACATCTGAAAACTAGCCCAGGCAGTGGTCTCTGATGGGAGTCAGAGAGAGTGGAGACAGTTGTAGCAGAAACAAATTTATTTCCTTGCTCCAAGTCTAGTTAGTATTACACCTAGAAAACCAGTGACTTTCTATGTGAGTTTGGGAAACAAGATCATTTATCATCTCTGTGATTTAGTGTTGTTAAGAGAGTGTCATAGCTTTCTTACCAACCCTAACCCTTACTCTTGATATGATTGGTCAATCTTTGAGGAAAGGTTAGTTTTGAATTAGACATATGTAAGGACTCCCAGCTTTTGTCATTATTTTCATGGAGTATCATTTGTGACACTTTGAATCCTGAAAAGTATACTGCCTCAGAAATAATTCTTAGGTGGAGAAACATTGATTTATAAAGTTTAAAAAAATGTTTGCTTAAATTTATGTATGTATGTGTTTATATTGTGGTAAAATATACACAACAAAATTTATCAGTTTAACCATTTCTAAGTGTACAATTAAATGGCATCAAGTACACTCACAATTTTGTGCAACCATTACCACTATCCATTTCCAAAACTTTTTTTTTCTTTTTTTTTTGCGGAATGCGGGCCTTTCACTGTTGTGGCCTCTCCCGTTGGGGAGCACAGGCTCCAGACGCACAGGCTCAGCGGCCATGGCTCACAGGCCTAGCTTCTCCGCAGCATGTGGGATCTTCCTGGACCGGGGCACAAACCCGTGTCCCCTGCATCGGCAGGCGGACTCTCAACCACTGCGCCACCAAGGAAGCCCTCCAAAACTTTTTAATTAACGCAAACTGAAACCCTGTACCCATTAAAAAAAAAATTTCATTCCTCTGCTCCTCCCAATCCCCAGTAACCTCCATTCTATTTCCTGTCTCTATGAATTTGTCTATTATATGTACATACCTCATGTAAGTGGAATCATACAATATTTGTCTTTTTGTGTCTGGCTTATTTCACTCAGCATAATGTCTTCAAGGTTCATGCTTGTTACAGCATGTGTTAGAATTTCATTTTTTTTTAAGGTTGAAAAATATGCCATTGTATGTGTGTATCACATTTTGTTTATCCATTCATCTGTTGATGGACATTGGATTGTTCTCACCTTTTGGCTATCGGTAATGATGCTCCTATGAACATTAGTGTACAAGTATCTGTTTGAGTCTCTATTTTCAGTTTTTCTGAGTATATAGCTAGAAGTGGAATTGGTGGGTCATATGATAATTCTGTGTGTTTTGGTATTTTTTTTTTCCAGAACCACCAAATTGTTTTCCACAGCAGCTGTACCATTTTACAGTTCCACCAGCAGTGCACAAGACTTCCAATTTCTCAATATCCTCTCCTACACTTGTTATTTTACATTTTCTGGTAATAGCCACCATAATGGGTGTGAAGTAGTATCTTGTGTTTTTGATTTGCACTTTCCTCATCCCACTAATTTTGTTATGTTTTATTTTCATTTAGTTCAACGTAATTTTTAAATTTCATTTTTCAGACTTTTGTGACTCATGGATTATTTGGAACTGTGTTTTTAGTTTTCAAGTGTTTGGAGGTTTTCCTGTTGTCTTTCTGTTGCTAATTTCTAGTTTGATTACATTATGGTCAGAGAACACACTCTGTATGATTTCAATTTTTTAAAATTTGTTGAGGTTTGTTTTAGGGTTCAGGATACGGTCTATCCTGGTGTTTACTTTTTGGGCCATTGAGAAAAGTATTTGGTCTGTTGTCGTTGGGTGGATTGTTCTATAAAACAATGTCAATTAGATCCTATTGGTTGATGGTGCTGTTGAATTTTACCATATCCTTGTTGATTTTTCTGTTTGGTTTTTTTTCAGTTGTTGAGAGAGATGTCTTGAAGTCTCCAGCTATAACTGTAGATATATCTTATTTCTTCTTTTAATTCTGTCAGTTTTTGTTTCCCATAATTTATAGCTCTGTTGTTTAGTACATGCACATTTAAGATTGCTATGGGTCATAGCTGTTATCATCAGGTAATGTCCCTCTTTATTCAGTACTTTTCTTTGCACTGAAGTCGAAGTACTTTATCTTATGTTAATATAGCCACTTCTGCTTTCTTTTGATTAATGTATATATGGTATATCTTTTTCCATCCTTCTGTTTTCAGCCTACTTATATTGTCTTTTTTGAAGTGAGCTTTTGGTATACCATACTGGTACGTCATGTTTTTAAATCCATTCTGCTAGTCTCTTATCTTTTTATTGGTGTATGTAGGCCATTTACATTTAATGTTATTATCATTCTGCTAGGGCTTTAATCTGCCATTTTATTTTTTGTTTGTTCTCTCTGCTTTTTGTTTCTCTAGTTTCCTTTTTCTGTCTTCCTGTGGGTTATCTGAACATTTTTTAGAATTCCATTTTGATTTATCTGTAATGTCGTTGAGTGCATATCTTTGTATAGTCTTTTTAGTGGTTGCCTAAGGTATTGTATATACATAACTAATCACACTTCTGGTGTTGACATTTTACCAGTTTGAATGAAGTGTGGAAATCTTATGTACCTTTATGTCTCTTCACCCTATAGGTATTAAATTATATAGACCTCACCTGACATTGCCTCAGCAGTAAGGGGAAGGAGTTCTTGTTACTGCTGTATAGGAATAGGTGTCCAGATTCCCTGTGTGGACTCCACTGACACTGTGGGAGTGGAGGATTCATTACCTTCCAGTAGATATGAAAATCTCAGCTCCCCACTCTGACTTCTCTGACATTGTGCTGAATGGGTAGTGTTGGGATGGCTTGTTACAGCTTGGTGAGGGTGAAGTCTAGCTCCCCATTTGGCCTTTGCTGGTGTGGATATGGGTGGGACTACAGTTTTTCATGTGATGTTTGGCTGGAGTAGAGTGGTTATTATCTAACCATTTTCTATTTTGCTAGGCTGCTGCTGTCTTGGTCCTTTGGCTGGGGAGAACAGGCATTGGTTGTGTTTTTTGTTTTTCTGTGCTCCTTGGTGTTTCTGGGTTGTAGGCTTCTCTAGCATCAGGTCTGGAGTATACAAGGTAAAAAGAAATTTTAGGTAACTCACTGTTGTGCTATTCCTTGGGTCCCGAGGTCCCTGTTGGTCTGCCTTTGTCTATCCACCTTTCAGAGCCGTCTTATGTTTATTTTATATATAATCTTCAGGGTTTGTAGTTTTAGCTAGTGGGAAGAATAGAGAAAAGTATGTCTACTCCATCTTCCTGGAAGTGGAAGTACCTACTTGTGACTTTTGATGTTGAGCACTTTTTCATGTGCTAACTGGCCTTTTTTTTTTTTAACAAATTTTATTTTATGGACTCCGTTGGATTTTTTATTTTAAAAATTTAATTTAATTTATTTATTTATTTTGGTTGTGCCAGGTCTTAGTTGCGGCACGTGTGCTCGTTAGCTGGGCTCGAGGGCTCCTTAGTTGTGGCATGCAAACTCTTAGTTACAGCATGCACGTAGGATCCAGTTCCCTGACCAGGGATCCATCCTGCGTCCCCTGCATTGGGAGATGGATTCTTAACCACTGCGCCACCAGGGAAGTCCCTAACTGGCCATTTTTATATCTTCCTTTCTGAATGTCTTACCAGCTGCCCCCCGCCCCGTGCCATTTATTTGAGGGAGTGGTTTGTTTTTATGAGATGTGGAACTTCTTTATATATTCTAGATGCCAGTCCCTTATTAAATGTATTTTGTAAATATTTTCTCCTAGTGTGGCTTACCTGTTCATTTTCTTAACCATCTTTTGATGTATCAATTTTTCTTTTACGATTATCTCTTTCTCTGTCATGTCTGAGAAACCTTTGCCTACTCCAAATTTTGAAGATATTCTCCTATATTTCCTTCTAGCAGCTTTATAGTTTTAGCATTTATGTTTATATCTATGGTCCATCTCAGTTTAGTTTTTGTGTATGTTGTGATGTAAGGATTGAAGTTCATTTTTCCCCCCATATAGATATCCAATTTTTCCAGCAACAGTAATTGAAAAAGATTTCCCTTTCCCTGATGAATTGCTTCTATGCTTCTATTAAGCATATCATGATAGTGTATTATGTATTTGGTAGAATAGGTAAGATAGAATGCTTATGAGAGAAAACCATGAATTTAGATCTTAAAGACCCAGTTTGAAATTTTGCTCTTCATTTTGTGGCTATTTTATTTTCAGAAGTTAACTTCTTTGAGCACAATTGCCTTTATTTGTAGAATTGAAATAGTAATTATCTCTAACTTATAGGGTTTGGGGGAGGTTTAAATGAGAAAACATAATGATAATGATAATAATAGCTACTATCTTTTGAGTGTTTATGATGTGATAGTCATTCATTATTTTACTTAGTAACTTTAAAATGTTGTTGCTCTACCTAGTTGTTCAGTCCAAAGAAGTATAGGTTAAAGCACCTTCTTTGTAGTAATGCAAACTTGCACAGTAGGCAGGTCTCAGTGTTTTTACCCAGTTGAACATCTTGAAAAATAACATATTCTTATTTTCGTTGGTCCACAACTGCACATTTGTTGTATAATCATTTATAGTTTTGCCTGAATAATTTTCTTTTTTGAATTAGATAAGAAATAGAGTATCTTATCAAAAACTATAATTTCAGCTTGGCTAAGGAATGCCACAAATATCCTATTATTGCTAATAATACTTTTAATAGGGTCTGTGTATTAGTTTCCTTGGGTGCTGTAACAAATTACCACAAACTGGGTGGCTTAAAACAACAGAAATGTATTCTTTCACAGTGCTGGAGTCCAGAAGTCTGGAATCAGTATCAATGGGCAGAAATCAAGGTTTTAGCAAGGTTGCACTTTCTTCAGAGGCTCCCTTCAGTATCACTTTCTTGCCTCTTCCAGATTCTGGTGGCTGCTTGTGGCACATCATTTCTACCTTTAAGGCCAGAATCTTCAAATCTCTCTTTTCTGTGTCTTCATATGGCTTTCCTCTTGGTGTGGCCCAAATCTCTGTTTATCTTCATATAAGGATATATATGATTGCATTTAGGACCCACTCAGATAATCCAGGGTAATGTCCCTCTTTTAAGATCCTTAATGATATCTTCAAACACTCTTATTTTATATTTTATTTATTTATTTTGACATATAAGGTCCATAGATTGGGATTTGGCAATCTTTTGGAGGGCCATTTTTCCCCCTACTGCAGTATGGTTGTACCTTTTAATTAGGATAACAGTAACAACAAATAGTAAAAGCACCACTAAGAAACTTAGCAATGAAAATTCCAAATTATAAAAAAGAATCCCTCCAGTGAGTATTTTGTCACTGTATAGTATTATAAAACTGTTAATTATCTTACTGTTTTTATGTGGGAGTTATGGGCAAAATCAAAGCAAGAAGATCAGAGAGAGTATGACCCAACACTTTGTGGTTTCTTTAGTTCATCTGGCTGAATATCTGTTGACATTTTAGAAATAGCAAGGGGAAAATTACGTTTTTTTAAATAATAAATCTATTTAAGTTTTAAAATTCTTGTGTACACCTCTTCCTTTATACCCACCTCTCACATCCATCCCTGTTTATAAAGGTGCCCCTTACTGAAGCAGTGGATCCAGTGGATTTGGAAGATTACCTCATTACTCATCCCTTAGCTGTGGATTCTGGGCTTTTAAGGGATTTGATTGAATTCCCTCCAGATGATATCGAAGTGGTTTATAGTCCTAGGGACTGTAGAACCCTTGTTTCAGCTGTACCTGAAGAAAGGTAAGGAGACATTTACCTATTTCTGGTTTTAGTGTAACTATAAAAAAGCTACCTTCCATTATTTTATTTAGATTCTATTTCTTGTGGTAGTGTTGTTTCCCATTATATGAACAAGAGCGCAGCAGCAGAATTCACAAACATCAATGCTTTCCTGTCTAAATTATAAATATATTTTCTTTTTTAAAATAGTGAAATGGATCCACATGTTAGAGATTGTATAAGAAGTTATACAGAAGACTGGGCAATTGTGATCAGAAAGTAAGTTATATATTCATTATGACATTTAAAAATACTGAGTAGGATCTGCAAATGGATTAAGGTAGATTAATACTAATTATGAGACCTTAAAATTCATTTAAAAAATAGCTGAGAAAGTAAAAGAAGAACCTTTGCATATAGATATTTTTTTCTTAGGAGTTCCACAATTACTTTCTCTTACTTTCCTTATAAAATAATATGTTTGTGGGGATAGTATTTCTATATTAGCATAGATCATTAGTAACTAATAATAATATATAATAATGATTTGTCGTCTAATCCTTTTGGGAAATTGTGGGTAAATATTGATGAATAATTTGTATTTCTCAAAAAGAATCCAATTTATTGAATTGGTTAAGTTAAATTTAATAGCTAGTTTTCTAGATCAAGCTGTTTGAAAGGTCTCTGCCTTTTATTAACTAACTGAATATTTACAGATCCTTGACTTGTACATCCAAGCAAGTAAGTAGTTGTAAAAATAATGTTTTGTTTTACCACAAAATTTATGTTTCTGACGGATGGTGTTTGAAATATCAAGTCAGATTAAGAAATAAAATAAAATTACTCTTCCTTTGCTAATTTGCATAATGAAGAAGGGTCTTCATACTGAATCTTCTTAGCCTTATTTTATTTTCTAAAGGAAGTATAATTACTGAAGTAGTGGAAAATTCTGTTATGACATTGCAGTTTTGAGAAATGAAGTTATCTGTGCTAAATTGTACTAGTAACAGTGATGTATCCATTGCTTATTTTGTTGCTGTTATGGGCAACTGTCTTATTTCACTGTGTTTCACTCTTGGGGTTACTGCTGACATGCTTTTTAGTTTTAGTGTGACCTAATAAAAATACAGTCTGCTACCCTTTATGAAGAAGAGCTGTTTTTATGAACTTACAATTTTGATAAGTATTTCAATAGCCAGATTTTAGAGATTACTGAAGAAGACTGTTCCTCTGTCAGATAACTCAAAAGTCTTTACCTTTATGCATGTATGTTGGAAACCTGTAATCAGAAATCTTAATAGAAATAGATTAGTTGTAAAATATATTAACCTTAGAATCATGGAGTCGTCTTGCTACTTAATTCTAATCAGGGGATTGCTGACCTTGATTTAAGCCAAGAGGGTACAGTAGTTAACATTTATGGTTATTTGCTATATGCTGGGCATTTTATTGGATACTTTACACTCATCTCATTTAAGGTTCCAACAGACAAGGTAGCTCAGGCTCAGAGTTCTTAAGTAACTTCTTTGAGGTCCCATAGCCAAAAAGTGGGACAGCTAGGATTAGAACCTAGGGGCATCAGATTCTAATGCTTGTATTTTTTTCTGTTATACTAGATATTATTTATTACCTTCAGTAGTAAATGGAAGACAAAGGGGTACTTTTGGTAGACTAGAAGTTTTAAAGTATCCCTGAAATATAAAAGGTATGACTGGAACACAACAGAAAACCATAGCACAGAATAATCTAAGATACATGCAAAAGGTTCAGTAGAGCTTTAGGCTCAGTGAATACAGGCAGTGGAAGGGGGACCTGGGGTAAATGTTGGACATTTGGTTACTTTGAAACCTCTTATACCCTTCCTTATGCATAGAAGTGGGAGCAGAGGTATCTGCCTATTTATTTATTTATTGATTGATTGATTGGCTGGCTGTGTTGGGTCTTGGTTGCTGCGCCTGGGCTCTCTCCAGTTGCGGTGAGCAGGGGCTACTCTTCGTTGTGGTGTGCGGGCTTCTCATTGCGGTGGCTTCTCTTGTTGCGGAGCACAGTCTCTAGGCACATGGGCTTCAGTAGTTGTAGCACACGGGCTCAGTAGTTGTGGGTCGTGGGCTCTAGAGAGCAGGCTCAGTAGTTGTGGTGCACGGGCTTAGTTGCTCCGCGGCACGTGGGATCTTCCCGGACCAGGGCTCGAACTTGTGTCCCCTGCATTGGTAGGCAGATTCTTAACCACTGCGCCACCAGGGAAGTCCGGTATCTGCCTATTTTAAGAGCACTAAATATAGGGGCTTAAGCTCATACAGTTGTGCCTGGGGTGGGCATACCTTGGAAGAAGAAGGAGCCCTCATACCCAGAAGACTGGCAGACTCTGCCTGAAAACATGAGGTGCCTCTTCTCCACAGCCACTGGATATGTGCTTGGCTAAGCAGATACAGTATTTTCAGACAGATATGGGCTTACAAATTAAAAAATGAGCATTAGAACCTAGAATTGCCAACCATTTGATTAAAACCAGTGCACTTGAAAGAGAATTATCAAACTACAAATAAAAGAACTTGCAATTTAGGAAATAGTTAATAGAACACACATCAAGACCCATACGTGTAACTAATATTCTCGAAGAGATGTGAAAAAGTTATGGTAACCATATAAAAAATCAACTGGTTATCTTTGGAAGTGAAAATTTTGTTCAGTGAAAAAAAATTTTTACACTCAGCAGATGGGTTTAATGGCAGAGCCGATGTGACTGAAAAGTGGAATAGTAAGTTATAAGATGAAACCAAAAAATTTTTCCATAATTCAGCACAGAAGGGTAAAAGGATAGAAAGTACTTTATTCATTCAAGACATACTTACTGAGAGGCTAGTATGTGCCAGGCACTATACTAAGCAGTGATGATACAGCAGTCAATAAAACTAACTCCGTGCCCTCATGGAGCTTATGTTCTACTTGGGGTTGAGGGCAATAGACATTAAACAAACACAGATAAATATATAATAGTTGGGGAGAATAGAGGGAAGTCTTGTAGAGAAAAAATGTAGGATGGGGGATAGGGAGAGCCAAGAAGAGGTGATTCCACTTTGAATAACTAATCGGAAGAGGCCTTTCTGATAAGATGAATTTGAGCGAAGACACGAAGGAAGTTAAGGAGTAAGCCCTCTGGATATCTGGGGGAAGAGTGTATTAGGCAGAGGCAAGAGCAGTACACGCAAAGGCTCCATATTGGAAGCATGATGGGAATGTTCAAGGAATAGCAGAGAGGTCAGTGTGGCTGGAACAGAATAAGTGAGGGAGAGAATGCCAAGATACAGAGTCGTAGAAATGGTGGTGTTGGATGGGTAATCTTGTAGAGCCTTATCATAGCAACTGACTACAGGAACAGAATGATAATATAGAAAAGAGTATTGATCATGAATCATGTCATTCTTCTCAGCTCTCTTGAATTTCATACTATCAGTTTTTTAGGACATAAAGGAGGAAGAATGAAACAGTATTCTGGTTTATTAGAGTAGCTTAGATATCTAGTTTCTCAGTTAAGGCACTTTTTTCACATTATCTCATTTTTATTAAAAAATACAAAAACTATAAGTATGTATATACTTACGTATATGTATATACTTATGATTATACATACACCCAGGAAAAGATCCCGTTAGTTAAATACTAGGAGTTCAACACTGATACTCTGAGTAGTAGAAATATAATGATTTTATTTTTACAAGTCTGTATTTTAAAATTTTCAACAATGAGCATGGATTGGTTCTGTAATAATAAAATGTTATTTAAAAAAAACCCTTTTTCATATAGAAAAGCAACAGTGTATTCTGTCCTTTAAGGAAAATACAAATGTTTCCCTTGAGGAAAAAAGGTGCAAAGACTAGAAAACAGTTTAGTATCTTTCAAAAATATCTGGTAATGGTTTTTGGCTGCAAAGTTTTGTCTGTTTGTCTTTAGTCAACATTGTATAAAGAGTTAAACAGACCTGTGTTTGAATTCAAACTTTGTCACTTTACAGGCATTTTTACACAAATTAAGGCACTTTAAACATTTCATGAAAGATTAAAATATCTGCTTCTGAGTAATATCTTTCATGTTACTATATTGCATATCTTTATTTTAGTTATTCCAGAGAAAAATGCTTTCTTTTATTTTGTGATTATGCTATGATGTGAGCATCATGTAGCTGCTATTTCAGTACCTTTCGCAGCAAGACATGTGAATAATTCATATTAAGTGTGACTCTTTACTATGTCATAAGTTGACTGATAGAACCATATCATCCTCTGGTAATTATAATTGTTTATGCTCCAGTTAAACTTTCCCCCATTTTGACAATATGAGGTGTGACACAGTAGTTGCTCTTTGATCATAGTGTTTCTAATATTCTTGGACATTGGGTTGTTAGGAAAGAAGTATACATTAGTTTAAGAGTTGTTCTTAGCCTAATATATATATTATACAACAATATATGTTAATTAAGAATATATGTATACAGTGGTGTAGAACCTGCTATTCTTTCATTTTACAGGCTCTTTTTTTTTTATTTTTGGCTGTGTTCTGTCTTCATTGCTGCACGCGGGGTTTCTCTAGTTGTGGCGAGTGGGGTCTCCTCTTTGTTGTGGTGCGTGGGCTTCTCATTGCCGTGGCTTCTCTCGTTGCGGAGCACTGGCTCTAGGCGCATGGTCTTAGTTGCTCCGTGGCATGTGGGATCTTCCTGGACCAGGGATCGAACCCATGTCCCCTGCATTAGCAGGTGGATTCCTAACCACTGCGCCACCAGGGAAGTCCCTATTTTTTCATTTTAGACGCCTGAAGCTTTAGGTTGTTTAAGATTTTTTATACATAATGAGATATAGCAAATTTTTTTTGGCTATTTGGAACTTTAAGTTTCAGTGCTTTATATGTATTTTGCCTTTTAAAAATTTACATTGTTATGAATGCAGGATATATTTTCTGCTCTCTCATTTTATTCTTTAACCTGGCTTCCCATCCTTTCCTTTTACTGACCAATTCTCTGAATTCAAAGTACAACTTAAATTATATCCACATGATTGTCATGAAAAGGAAGGACAATATGATTTACCTTTGGAAACTCAGAAATGCTCTCTAGTTGGATTAAAGGAACTCTGGATGGAAGTTTCCTTAAACCTCTGGTTAAATGTTTAATACACTCAAAACTGCCAGAATATGTTCTTATTATGTAAAGAAATAATGCAGAGAACAATTGGCTTATTACATAATGATGATGAAAAAGTGAAAATTTTTCAAAAATTGATATTTACTTAATTATTTTATTTTGAATAGATATCATAAACTGGGAACAGGATTTAATCCTAATACATTAGATAAACAGAAAGAAAGGCAAAAAGGTTTGCCAAAACAGGTCTTTGAATCCGATGAAGCTCCAGATGGCAACAACTACCAGGATGAGCAAGTAATACTTTTATTTTTAAATGACTATAAGAAATTATTTTAAAATAGTTTTTTCATTCATTGATTAATATATTTAATGTTTTGCATGACAGGATGATCTTAAAAGACGTTCAATGTCAATAGATGATACTCCAAGGGGTAGCTGGGCCTGCAGTATTTTTGACTTGAAAAATTCACTTCCTGATGCTTTGCTTCCCAATTTACTTGATCGAACTCCAAATGAAGAAATAGACCGTCAGAATGATGACCAAAGGAAAGCAAACCGTCATAAGGAACTCTTTGCTTTGCATCCATCACCAGATGAGGTATAGATAATTTGAATATAAAGAAGCAAATGATTATTAAGATAGATGTTTTGGGAGTATGAATTGTATGTAGCATTGTGATAATGTAGGGAATAAAACTTAATTGAAACGTAGCTATGCTTTTTGTAAATGAAATATAGTTGAGCACACTTACGATCTAATGACTCATGTTTGAGGATAAATAGGCCATTATTTTCTGTGTTCACTTGTGAAGACTAAAAGTAGTAGATTAATAAAATAAGTTCTTAAAAAATAAATTGTAAAGGGTTGACATATGGTAAGCATGTTCATTTTGGTGTTGCTTGTCAATTTTGTAGGAAGAACCAATAGAACGACTTAGTGTTCCTGAGGTGCCCAAAGAACATTTTGGTCAAAGACTTCTTGTAAAATGTTTATCACTCAAGTGAGTATTTATTTTGTTTACTATGTAACTTTTATTTTCTGGAATAATATTTTGAATACCAGTATAACAGAATCCTGGTAGATTTTATACTTGTGTTTGTGTCCTTTTGAAAAGTATTGTTCTGAACATAAGTTTAAATTCTACTAAACATTTAATGTTGCCTATGAAGCTGAGCTTTAGAGCATTTTTGGCTAGGTGAAGATGACTCTGCCTCAGTTATATAACTAGTCTTAAAACTTGAAAAAACATTCACTGAAATCTGTAGTATTTATCAGACACTGTTCTTGGCTTGAGGAATATAAAGACAAAGTATCTTTTTCCTTAGAGATGATTTTATATTTGTTACCTGGCAGACTTTGTTTTTTCTTAAGATTTTGAAGTATGTAGTAATGGTTGATTTAGACTGTGAAAGATATACATGGAGAAGTGTGTTTCAGGAAGAGGGGCAGTATAGATGGTGTAGCACAGATGTAGAGAAGTACAAGGTATTGAGAGAATTTATTTTTGGAATGAGAATTTCTCTTGAACTATGTACTTTATTTTTAAACTGCTTCATCCTTTTCCTTCTTAAAGGTTTGAGATTGAAATTGAACCCATTTTTGCAAGTTTGGCTTTATATGATGTAAAGGAAAAGAAAAAGGTAAGGTTATATAATTTGAACCTAGTCTTTTGTCACAATCATAGGTTCAGAAACCTGTTTTTAAGTTGTTTTATAAGATAAATAATGACTTTTTGAGAATATTATTAAACATGGATTTTTTAAGAAGAAAGTAGAAATTTAAGACATAAAGTATTTTCTTACTATAAAATAGTTCAGTTGACCTAGTTTTTATTTCATTGAAAGAGTTCCAAAAGCAAGTAACAGACTTTCTTTTAGTTTAATAAATAGAAAAAATACAAGAAAACCATTTTAGGCAACTGATGTATAAAGGATTACAATGATGGTGACAGTGAATTTTTGTTGATGTAATTTTCAGATTCTCACTAGCTAAAAGATCATTTATATATATTTCAAATATTCTTGTCTAAAGTAGTGCTCTTAGTTTTGCCATTATATCTTTATTACACGTAGGAGTTTTTCAGAGGGCTGTCTCATACAGCATTTCAGTATTCTAAGCCTAATGTGTAGTAGAAACTTAAAATGCCTTTAGTGACTTCTGCTGTCAACATATTATGGATTTCTATAGTGGAACTGTATTCCAGCAACTTATATTTGCTAAATCAAATCTTCTGAGATGTTATTCATGTAATTGTTTTAAAGACTCAGTTTGGGGTAATTCATCTCAATAATAATTTCCTTGTATACTTTATTAGAAGTTAAATTTCTAATTAAAAGAGCGTGGGATATGGTTCTTTAGAATATGTTTTTTGCATTATTTTTTTTTGCTTTGATTTAGACATGTAAAGATCAGTCAGTGAAATATATGGTAAACTGTATGTTAGTATAATCGTCTAATATCTGTAATATTTTAAGACTGTGTATGATTTTTGTGAGTTTTTATAAAATACACAGGTTTTAAATTTAATATATGAATATGTTTTTTAGATTTCAGAAAACTTTTATTTTGACCTTAATTCTGAGCAGATGAAAGGATTATTACGTCCACATGTACCACCTGCTGCCATTACCACCCTGGCACGATCAGCTATTTTTTCTATCACTTATCCTTCCCAAGATGTTTTTCTTGTAATAAAGGTGAGAATAATGTTAAATATATTTGTTTATTTGTGTTGTGTCTGTATACTTGTGTCCCTATCAATATTGCAAGCTTTTTAAGGGTAAAGATTTTATCTTTAACCTATTTTTTCATCTTAATATTTCTTAACACAATATTAGACGTATACTATAGGTGCTACCTAAATTTTTCTTGAGTGGGGAGCTTTATTAGGGTTCTCCAGAGAAATAGATCAGTAGGAGGGAGATACACACACACACACACACACACACACACACACATGCACAGATACACACACACACAGACAGAGAGAGACTTATTTTAGGGAAGTGGTTCGTGTGATTGTGGGGGCTGACAGGTTTGAAATGTGTAGCGCAGGCTGGAAATCCAGGTAAGGGGTGATGTTGTAGTCTTAAGTCTGAATTCCACAGGGCAGCAGACCAGAAACGCAGGAAGGATTGCTGTGTTGCAGTCTTGAGAATCCTTCTTTGAGAAACCTTAGTCTTTGTTCTTCAAGTCTTCAACTAACTAGATGAGGCCCACCCACATTATGGAGGGTAATCTGCTCTACTCAAAGTCTACTGATTTAAAAGTTAATCACCTCTAAAAAATACCTTCATAGCAACATCTAGATTGGTGTTTGATAACCTAGCCATGTTGGCATATAAAATTAAGCATCATAGGAGCTATACTATGATTTTATCACCCAGCTCCTAAATATATAAATACTAAAATCTAAACCATTGAGATCACGGAACATTATGATTTGACTGTCAGCCAATTAAGAATAAGGATTACAGATTCTAAAATCTGAATATTACTAAGCTACTTAGCTTAGGGTAACTTAAGAATAATTTACCTTAACTTGACCTTGACTTGAGAATAGCCTAAAATATATTCTTTAATCATTTTATCTGTATTTATATAAAATTATCATAAAACGGTAATGAATTTTATAATAAGGTTATAAAGTGGATTGTCATGAAATGAATTTTATTTACCCACAGGAATAATGTCCTAATTTGTGGACAGATTCCTATGAATTCAGGTTAAAATAAATCTTAGTTACATGAACAATCTTACAAGCAAAGATTTAGCAGCAGTGGTCTTCAGAAACTCACTTAAGAGTAAAGTTCTAGATATTAATACAATTGATAAATGTGTATACACAGTTATTTTACATGGGAAAATAGTAAGTTTTAATAAAATAGAACATATTTGAGGGAATGAACTGGAAAGATAAAGATGATGATTGGAATACTGGCTGCTTAAAAATGAGACTATTCATACCATATGGTCCCAATTGTGTAAAATATATACACACACACCTATACACACATAAATGTTTGTATATACATAGAAAAAGACTTTTATGTAATTTCAAAAATATGTACAAGTTTTAAAGTGTTTTACAGACTTTAAAGAAAATGTATTTAGGAGGTTTTCTTAAATCATAGTCCATCCAGCAGGATGTTTTTGTTTTTTGAGAGAAAAATCCCCTTGATCTGTGTATTAGTTAGTTATTTCTCTACAAGAACAAAAAGACAAAATCCCAGTGGCATACAACAATAAGCATTTTTTAGTTTATGCATCTGAGTTGTCTGTGTGGTCAGCCAATACAGGTTGAACTCTGTTAGATAGTTGTGCTCCTTCCAAGTGTCTGTAGGTTGGCTGGGCATCACTTGATTTAGTTAGAGCTATTCTTTGTATGTCTCTTTTCTGGCAGGCTAGACTGGCATATTCTCATGGTGATTGCATAAGTGCCAGAGAGCAGACCCAGTTGCACAGACACTTTTCTAGCATTTGGTCACATCACACCAGCTAACATTTTATTGACCAAAACAGGTCACATGATAACACAAACTCTAGGAGTTGTGATATATACCTGACCTCGTTATTTGGAGGAATTGCAGTGTCATATAGCAATGAGGGGGTAAAGGAAGGATGAAGAGTCACAGGATATTTATATGTCAACTTTGGTAGATGCTGCCATATTGGTTTCCAAAGTATCTGTGATAGTTGTATTCCCCACCAGGGGTGATTAAGAGTTTCAGTTAGTCACACTTACCAGTTTTTTAAAAAACTGACATATGAAATACATATAATAAGACCTGTATAGTTTACAAATGTGGGGTAAACAGAGTGATGAATTCTTACTATGTATTTTTCTGTGTAATCATGACTAAACTCAAGCCATACAGTATTTCCATCACCCCATCACCCTGGAGAGTTCTTTTGTTTGTCTTTCTAGTGACTGTCCCCTCTGTTCCACCAGATGACTAGTATTCCAACTTAAATCACCATTATTTAGCTTTTCCTCTTCTTGAATTTCATCTGAGCACAGTCATACAATATGCAGTCTTTTGTGCCTGGCTTGTTTCAACTCAATATAATTTCTGTGAGAATCCTCTATATTATGTACAGCAGTAGTTTGTTCTTTTATTTTTGTCATCATGTTTTACTTCATTATCTGATTATAACACAGTTTATTTATCCTGCTTAGATGAATAGATAGACCTTGGTAGACCATAGGGTTTTTTTTTTTTTCCCCTATTGTATATCTGGTTTTCAGTTGGTTATTATGAATAAAGCTTCTATGTACATTCTTTAACAAGTCTTTTGGTACATGAGTATACATGTGTTTGCCACTCTGTGCTTGCTTTCTCACAGAATGTTATCCTTTGATAAATCAAAGTTTCTAGCTTACATGTTGTCTAATTTATCAACCTTTTTCTTTATGGCTGTGGTATTCTGTGTTTTGTGTATGAAATTTTTGCCTCCCTCAAATTCAAAAATATATTCTCTTAAGTGATCCCTGGTAAGAGTAATTGTTTCACCTTACACATATAGTTTGGAGTGAAGTTGAGATGAAGATTAATCCCCCCCACATATGGATAACCAAATGACCCAGCACTATTTATTGAAAAGGCTGCTTTTTTCTCCTCCTGCTTTTACAAAGTATCCCATGTCATAAATCAAGTGTTCATATGTATGAGATTCTTTTCCTAGAATATTTTTTGGTTCAACTGGCCTGTTTGTCTTTAATTGGCACTAGTACCATACTGGGTTTTTTTTGTTTTTTTGTTTTATTGTTTTTTTTTTTTGCGGTATGTGGGCCTCTCACTGTTGTGGCCTCTCCTGTTGCGGAGCACAGGATCTGGACGCGCAGTCTCAGCGGCCATGGCTCACAGGCCCAGCCGCTCCACAGCATGTGGGATCTTCCCAGACCGGGGCACGAACTCGTGTCCCCTGCATTGGCAGGCGGACTGTCAACCACTGTGCCACCAGGAAGGCCCTGTGCTAAATTCTTCCATACACTTCATTTGGTTTCTGGACTTTTATCCTATTTTATTTATATTTCTTTTCCTAAAACATTAAAAATTTTATGGGGTAAAGTGAGACATTTTGGAGAAAAATGATAAGTAGAGATTATTATATTGGCCACTTAATATTTTGTGAGTTGTCTTTTTAAATTGTAATTTTGTACTTTGATGTTATATTAAATGGAGATGACTTTTAAGACTGATTGCTTTTATTAATAGTTTTAATTGAGGTAAAATACACATAACATAAAATTTACCATCTTAATCGTTTTTATGTGTACAGTTCAGAATTAAGTATATTCAGATTATCGTGTAAGCAATCTTTGGAAATTTTTATCTTGCAAACAAAACCTTAACCCTCTATACACATTAAGTAGCAGCTCTTCATTTCCCCTTCTCCCCAGCCCCTGCCAACCAGCATTTTGCTCTTTGTTTCTATGAATTTGTCTCTTCTAGATACCTCATTTGAATGGAATAATACAGTATTTGTCTTTTTGTGACAGGCTTATTTCCCTTGGCGTAATGTCTTCAAGGTTCATCCAGGTCGTAGCATGTTTCAGAATTTTCTTCCTTTTAAGGCTGAATAATATTCCATGTGTATGTTTATACATACTATGTTTTGTTTACTCATTTTTTGATGGACACTTGAATTGCTTCTACCTTTTGGCTATTGTGAATAATGCTGCTATGAACATGGGTGTGCAAATATCTGTTTGAGTCCCTGCTTTCAATTCTATTGAATATATACCCAGAAATAGGTTTTCTGAATTACATGATAATTCTATTTTTAACTTTTTGAGGAACCTCTGTACTGTCTTCTATAGCAGATTACGATTTTACACCATAAAAAGCACACAGGGGTTCCAGTTTTCCATATCCTTGCCAATACTTGTTATTTGTTTGTTTGCTAATTTAATTGTGGCCATCCTGATGGGTGTAAGGTGATATCTCATTGTGGTTTTGATTTGCATTTCCCTAATGATTAGTGATGTTGAGCGGCTTTTTATATGCTGCTTAGACGTTTGTATGGCTTCTTTGGAGAAATGTCTATTCAAGTCCTTTGCCCATTTAAAAGTCAGATTATTTGTTCTGTTTTTGAGTTGTAGGATTTCTTTATGTGTTTTGGATATGAACTCCTTATCAATTATATGATTTGCAAATATTTTCTCTCATTCTGTGGGTTGCCTTTCACCCTGTTGATTATGTTCTGTCATATACAAAAGTTTTAAATTTTGATGTAATCCAATTTAACTATTTTTACTTTTGTTGCCTTTGCTTTTTTTTTGTGTCAAATCCAAGAATACATTACCAAATCCAATCACAGGAAGCTTTTCCTTTATTTTTTCTTCTAAGAGTTTAATAGTTTTAGTTTTATGTTTAGGTGTTTGATCCATTTTGAGTTAATTTTTGTATATAATATAATGTAAGGGTTCAACTTTATTCTTTTGCATTTGGATATTCAGGTTTCTTTTAATATCATTTGTTGAAAAAACTGTTCTTTCCCCATTGAATAGTCTTGGCACCCTTGAAGAAAATCTAACTACTTATAGTTTTCAGATTACAGTTCTTTCACCTTTTTGGTTAATTCCTCAGTATTTTATTCTTTTTATATTATTGTAAATGGATTTTTTTTCTAAATTTCCTTTTTGAATTGCTCATTGCTAGGGTATAGAAATGCAACTGATTTTTTTGTGCGTTGATTTTGTATCCTGCAACTTTGCTGAATTTATTTATTCTAACAAGTTTGTGTGTGTGTGTGTGTGTGTGTAATATTAGAGTTTTCTATATAAGAGATCATGTTGTCCATGAATAGAGATAATTTAACTTCTTCCTTTTCAATTTGGATGTTTTTGTTTCTTTGTCTTGTCAAATTGCTCTGGCTCAGACTTCCAGTACTTTGTTGAATAGAATTGGCAAAAGTGAACATCCTTATCCTGTTCCTCATTCTAGAGGAAAAGCTTTTGGTTTTTCAGCATTGAATATGATATTAAATGTGGACTTTTCATATATGGTCTTTTATTATATTGAGGTAGCTTTCTTCTTTTCTAAGTTCGTTGAGTTTTTCTATCATGAAAGGGTGTTGAATAGTCCAGTTCTTTTTCCTGCATCAGTTAAGATGGTCATGTGGTTTTTTTCTGTTATTTTGTTAATGTGCTGTATTAGGTTGATTGATTTTTGTATTTTGAACCATCCTTACATTCCAGGCTGATTACTTTTATTTTTAAGCTTAATTAATCTTTACTCTTTTTGTCTTTGACAGCTAGAAAAAGTGCTACAGCAAGGAGACATTGGAGAGTGTGCAGAACCATATATGATTTTCAAAGAAGCAGATGCCACCAAGGTAGAATGCCATGTCTCTTATTTCCGCCACTTTCATAGTCATTAGCAGTCACTCTCCGTTCTCCTCAGGTCCCCAAACCCAACCCTAAACAACCTCTAATCTCTGAAATTATAATTTGGGAGAATACTATACAGAGCATATTAAAGAATTTTACTACTAATTCATTTGTTTCTCTTGGCCTACCCATTTTCTTTATTTCCTTCATTACCTAGCTTGAGTCATGTGCTATGCTGTTCTTTAAAATCTCCCTCACCTCAGGCTAATGGATTCCTAAAGAATCAAATTACTTGAGTTTAATTCCTAAATAATGAAAAATTTCCTGTGTTTGCAAAATAGTGATTTTGATGGAACTTTTTCTAGCAAAGCAGAAGTATTCTGGGCCTCTGTCTAGCTGCAGATAATTAGGGAATATGGTAAAAATAGAAAATACAATCTCCATTTTGCCATCAGATAACTAATTTCTAGAATTTGGATAAACTTATAAAGCAAAAATAATTGAACAATTGGTACCAAATTCCACATACCCTGAGTTAGTTATAAGAATAACAGGTGAGCACTTCCCTGGTGGCACAGTGGTTAAGAATCCGCCTGCTTGGGACTTCCCTGGTGGCACAGTGGTTGAGAGTCCGCCTGCCGATGCAGGGGACACGGGTTCATGCCCCGGTCCGGGAGGATCCCACATGCTGTGGAACGGCTGGGCCCGTGAGCCATGGCTGCTGAGCCTGTGCGTCCGGAGCCTGTGCTCCGCAATGGGAGAGGCCACAGCAGTGAGAGGCCCGCGTATCGGAAAAAAAAAAAAAGAATCCACCTGCCAATGTGGATTGGGGACACGGGTTTGAGCCCTGGTCTTGGAAGATCCTACATGCCGTGGAGCAGCTAAGCCCATGTGCCACAACTACTGAGCCTGTGCTCTAGAGCCCGTGAGCCTCAACTACTGAGCCTGTGTGCTGCAACTACTGAAGCCTGCGCGCCTAGAGCCCGTGCTCTGCAACAAGAGAAGCCACTGCACCGCAGCGAAGAGTAGTCCCCGCTCGCCGCAACTAGAGAAAGCCCGCGAGCAGCAACAAAGACCCAGTGCAGCCCCCCCACCAAAAAAACGAGTAACAGGTGATTTTTGGATCTTTGAACACATGATTTAATACGTCAAACAGCCAAGAGAGGTATGTTTGAGGAGTATTGGACAAATCACCACAATCTAGAAAATGTTTTGCTTTTTATTTTTCTGAGATTTGGAACAAGAATTGAGCGTTTTCTGCTAATATGGGTACATCTGAGCACATGATATTCTCTGATTCCTGGATATCTGGTTGAAATTAGGGTTAAAGTATTCTGGCTTTCTCCAGGTTGTCATTTTACAAATTAAATTGCTCTGTTATATGAAGTTCATAGGTGTATAATTGCAGCTTATTTCACTCTTCTCTTACATATTCACATGCTTGATAAGCATCCTTATTTCTCTTTAGTACTCTTAAAGCAAGAACCTATTTTGAAGGTATAATAAATATAACAGTAAACAGTCCTACCATTTAGCTATTTCTTCATCTTTTCTCAGTCCTGAGTCCTAAGGTAGGACACTGCCATTTGAGTATACCTTACCAATATCCTATATGGAAATAGTATGTGAGAGATTTTAGTGTAGGTTTTCACCCTTGGACCATTGCTTGGCTATTGCAGGCCACCTTAGTGTTTGTTTCAAGGATAGCCTAAAAGTTGAGCCAGCCTCAGGATGTCTTCCAGATAAGCACGTGCTATTTGGATCATTGGTCTTTTTCCAGGGTTTAGTCCTCTTGTCATACTTTTTTTGTTTGCTTCTTTTATTACAACTCTGAGCTTATTTATTGTTGGTTTATTTGTGACCCCCAGTCCCACCTCATAGTTGTTGTAAGTTAGTGATTATGTCAGAATGGCCCAACTACTTCCATCTTTTTTAGAAAAATAAAATTTAATAAGTCATAACCTAGAATATTTTGTGGTTGGCAGTTGCTGTCTAGAACCTGTTGTCTAGGTTATGTTTCCTTTCATAAAATAGTACTTTTAGTACATAAACATGTTTGACTCTTGCTGTCCTTTCTTTTCTCCCAACATAAGATCATCACAAACAGAAATTTTAAAGACTTTCACATACATTTGTAGAACTGGTTGAGGTTGCTTAGTAAAGATAATATGCTATTACTTGATCTCTGAAAGGTACAGATTGTTTTTGCATCTTTGCTGAGAATTGAGAATTCTTAACCTTTATATTTTCCTTTATATATTATGACATAGCCTTTAATTCATTTCTTTGAACGTAATCATATAATGTATAAAGTTTTGTTTTGCAGAATAAGGAAAAATTGGAGAAGCTGAAAAGTCAAGCTGATCAGTTTTGCCAAAGACTTGGGAAGTATCGCATGCCTTTTGCTTGGACTGCAATCCATTTAATGAATATTGTTAGCAGTGCTGGGAGTTTGGAAAGAGATTCTACAGAAGTAGAAATAAGCACTGGAGGTGAGAATGTTTTATATAAAATATTTCTACATGTATAATTCTTTTCTTTTTCTTATATAGTCTTGTTTTATTTGTAAGCTTTGCAATGTAGTGAGACATTAAAAGGGTTTTCTTTTTTTCCTTTAACAGGTTTATTGAGATGTAATTCACATACGTACAGTTTGCCCATTTAAGATGTATAATTCAGTGTTTTTTGTTATATTCTTAAGGTTCAGCAACTGTCACCACAATCTAATTTTAGAACACTTTCATACTCCTTAGTGGTCACTCTTCTCCTCAAGTCCCCAAACCTAACCAAACTGTAATTTATTTAGTCTGTATGGATTTGTCTATGCCAGACATTTCATATTAATAGAATGATACAATGTGTAGTCTTTTGTGAGTAGCTTCTTTCACTTAGCATAATGTTTGAAAGGTTCACGCATGTTGTTACATCTGGGTATAGTCCATTTTGAGTTAACTTTTGTACATGGTAAGAGGTAAGGGTCCAACTTCAATCTTTTTGTGTAGATATCTAGTTGTCCCAACACCATTTGTTGAAAAGGCTATTCTTTCCCTATTGAATGGTCTTGGCACTCTTGTTGAAAATCAGTTGACCGTCGATATATGGTTTTATTTCTGGACTCTCAGTTCTGTTCCATTGATGTATATGCTTATGCCAGTACTATACTATCTTTATTATTTTAGCTTTGCAGTAAGTTTTCAAATTGGGGATAGTGGGTCTTCCAATTTTTTTTCAAGATTATTTTGAGCTCTTGCATTTTCATAAGAGGTTTAGGGTCAGCTGATAATTTCTGCACAAAGGCAGCTGGAATTTTGATAGGAATTACATTGATTTGGTAGATCAATTTGTGGATTGTTGCCCTCATAACAATATTAAGTCTTCCAATCCGTGGAATGTTTTTCCATTTATTTAGATCTTAAAAATTTATTTAAACAACGTTTTGTAGTTTTCGGTTTTTGATGCTATTTTAAATGGATTGTTTTCTTAATTTCATTTTCATAATGTTCATTTTTAGTGATAGAAATACACTTGGCTTTTGAATATTGATCTTGTACTTTGAAACCTTTTTGAATGTGTTTATCAATTCTAATTTTTTTTCTTTTCTGGATTCTTTAGGATTTTCCATGTATAAGATCATGTCATCTGCAAATGAAAATAGGTTTACTTTTTTTTTTCCCCAGCTGGATGTCTTTATTTATTTTTCTTTTCTAATTATCTTGACTAGAACCTCCTGTACAGTATTAAAAAAAAAATGGCAAAAGTGGATATCCTCATCTTGTTCCTGACCTTAGGGGGAAGGCATTCAGTCTTTCACTATCAAGTATGATGTTTGCTATAGGTTTTTCATAGATGTAATGTAGTAGTTTGAGGAAGTTCCCTTCTATTCCTTTTGAGTGTTCTAAACTTTTTGAGTGTTTTTGTCATGGAAGGATATTGGATTTTGTAAAATGCATTCTTTGAGTTTATTGAGATGATTTGTATGGTTTTTTGCCCTGTAGTCTTTTAGTATGCTGTATTGCATTAATTGATTGGTTTTGGATGTTAAACTAATCTTACATTTCTGGGAGAAGTCTCACTTGGTCATGGTATATAATTTTTTTATATGTGTTGTTAGTCTGTTTCCTAGTATTTTGTTTAGTATTTTTGCTTCTATATTCCTAAGGGATATTGGTCTGTAGTTTTTCTTCCTTGTAATATCTCTGTCTGGTATTGGTATCAGGGTAATACTGGCCTCATTGAAAATGAGTTGTGTTTTTTTCCTTCTGGTTTTTGGAAGAATTTGTAAATCATTGGTGTTAATTTTTCATTGAAAGTTTGGAAGAATTCACTAGTGAAGCCACCTTGACTTGGTCTTTTCTTTGTGGTAAGTATTTTCACTACTAATTATATCTCTTGTTATAGATCTATTCATATTTTCTCTCTCGTCTTGAGTCAGTTTCAGTACTGTGTATCTTTCTAGAAATGTGTTCATTTCATCTAAATTATCTAATTGTTATCTAACTGTTGACCTACAGTTATTCATAGTATTGTAGTATAATCCTTTTTCTCTCTAAGGTCTGTAGTGATGATTTTAGTAATTTGAGTCCTGTCTATGTATTTTTTAAAAATAAATTTATTTATTTTTGGCTGCATGGGGTCTTCGTTGCTGTACATGGGCTTTCTCTAGTTGTGGCAAGCAGGGGCTACTCTTCGTTGTGGTGCGCGGGCTTCTCATTGTGGTGGCTTCTTTTGTTGTGGAGCACAGGCTCTAGGCACGCAGGCTTCAGTAGTTGTGGCACGCAGGCTCAGTAGTTGTGGTGCACAGGCTTAGTTGCTCTGCGCCATATGGGATCTTCCTGGATGAGGGCTTGAACCCGTATCCCCTGTATTGGCAGGTGGATTCTTAACCACTGCGCCACCAAGGAAGTCCCCTGTCTATGTATTTTTTTCTTCATTAGTTTAACTAAAGTTTTAAAAATTTTATCTTTTTGAAGAATCAGTTTTTGGTTTCATTGATTTTTTTTCTGTTGTTTTCCTAGTTTCTATTTCATTTATTTCCACTTAGCTGTTGTCTTTTTTGGTATCCTTTCCTTTTTTTTTTTTTTAACATCTTTACTGGAGTATTGCTTTACAGTGGTGTGTTAGTTTCTGCTGTATAACAAAATGAATCAGCTGTATATCCCCATATCTCCTCCCTCTTGCATCTCCCTCCCACCCTCCCTATCCCACCCCTCTAGGTGGACACAAAGCACCGAGCTAATCTCCCTGTGCTATGCAGCTGCTTCCCACTAGCTATCTGTTTTACATTTGGTAGTGTATATATGTCCATGCCGCTCTCTCACTTTGTCCCAGCTTACCCTTCCCCCTCTCTGTGTCCTCAAGTCCATTCTCTAAGTCTGTGTCTTTATTCCTGTCTTGCCCCTAGGTTCTTCAGAACCAGTTTTTTTTCTTTTTTCTTTTTAGATTCCATATGTATGTTAGCATACAGTATTTATTTTTCTCTTTCTGACTTACTTCACTCTGTATGACAGTCTCTAGGTCCATCCACCTCACTACAAGTAACTCAATTTCATTTCTTTTTATGGCTGAGTAATATTCCGTTATATATATGTGCCACATTTTCTTTATCCATTCATCTGTCGATGGACACTTAGGTTGCTTCCATGTTCTGGCTATTGTAAATAGAGCTGCAGTGAACATTGTGGTACATGACTCTTTTTGAATTATGGTTTTCTCAGGGTATATGCCCAGTAGTGGGATTGCTGGGTCATATGGTAATTCTATTTTTAGTTTTTCAAGGAACCTCCATACTGTTCTCCATAGTGACTGTATCAATTTACATTCCCTTGGAATCCTTTCTAATGCTTGCTTTGGGTTTAGTTTTCTCTTCTTTTTCTGGTTTCTTAAGATGTAAGCTTAAGTTACTGATTTGATATCTTTCTTTTTTTGTAATATGAACATTCACAGCTATAAATTTCCCTCTGAGAACTTCTTTAGTGATATATCATATGTTTGGGGATTTTGCATTTTCATTTTCCTATATCTTAAATGTTTTTAAATTTCCCTTGTTATTTCCTCTTTGATCCATTGGTTATTCAGCAGTGTGCTGTTTAACTTCCACATGCTTATGAATTTCTCAAATTTTCTTCTGTTATTGATTTATAGCTTAATTCCATTGTTCTTGGAAAACATATTTTATATGATTTGAATCCCTTTGAATTTATTGTATTTTGTTCTATAGCTTGTTATATAGTTTGTCTTGGAGAATTTCCTGTGTGTGCTTGAGAAGAATGTGTATTCTGCTTTTGCTTAGTGGCGTATTCTATAGATGCCTGTTAGGTCTAGCTTGTTTATAGTTTTGTTTGTTTTCTACAATATAGTTGCTCTATTGGTTTTGAATTATAGGGTTATCTTGCAAAGACTTTGAATGCAAGTTATCTTAAATTCTTTTTCAAACTCAAGTGCTAAGACTGAGGGGCCATTATATGGTGACCAAAATTTACATTGTGTGCATATTTCCTAGTAAATACATAGTTCCTCTATAGCTGTTCTTCATAGCTCATATTAGGTTATATGCATAATCTTTGTGTGGTAGAGACTTATTTTACACTGGAGAAGTTTTTAAAGAGAACCCGAAGATTTAGGTTTAATGCTTCCCTACAGATCTCCCCAGAAGTGAAATTCTTCTAGTGTAATCATTATTGCTGAGGGGATAATTTTCAACTTTAGTGGATATTTTCCTGTGTTCAGAAGACTGCTTTAAAACACGTTTTAAATATTATGGAAATGAATATCTTACTTTTTTTCCTTGGTAGAACGAAAGGGCTCTTGGTCAGAGAGGAGGAATTCTAGTCTGGTTGGCAGAAGATCACTTGAAAGGACAACAAGTGGAGATGATTCTTGTAACTTGACCAGCTTTCGACCTGCTACTCTCACAGTGACAAATTTTTTTAAGCAGGTATTATTCTGTCATGGAGGAATTCTAGGGGGCTATTCGTACTTAAATTTCTTGTGATTTCAGAAAAATCATAATTTTCCATGCAGTACATGTACATGTAGTAATTGATTGTGATTTTAACAAGTTAAAAAAATTAAGAATAAAAATAAAAAATATAAGAAAAAATATTATAGCTGTTTTTTCATCATTATATTTATTTAAATGTTGGCATTGATTAGTAATGCTTCCAAATCAATCATCCACATCTGTATACTGTTTCTTAATTTTAATATTTTAACTTTTCTTAAGCATTGATATTTTATGGATTTTCTTAGAGTAGGTGTGTGGTTACATGTCTTCCCCACTCAAGTTGTTTTTGACCTAACATACCACATTCATGGTATATAGAATAGAAATTTCAGGCTCTAATAGTGCATTTTTGTGCTAAAATTACTTTTATAGGTGAGTTTATAGGTCCAAAAAGTTCTTGATCAAAGATACTTTGTTCTTTGCAAGTATATTTCCTGTACTTGAGTCAAATCAGTAGTTTTCAAGTGCTGGTCATGATCCAATAATAGTAATGGAAATTTAGTAGATAACACCCAGCTTAAAAAAAACAAACAAACCAGTAGAATAGAAAAATAATAGTTCATTGCACTTAGTGAAGTTAAATATTGCTTCAGTAGGCTTTTTTCCCTCGAATTTTTGTGTGCGTGCATACCTGTCTATATGTGCATACATGGTGTATGTGCTACTGGATTTTGATGTAAAATGAATTTTACACTCTGAATCAGGATCAGAAAATTTTGAAAGTCTGTCTAAAGTAACCAGAGGACCAGAACATTTTAAGGATGGAAGAAAATTTGTATTAATGTGATAAACTGGAGAAGGGTACTATGCATGTATTTTGGAGCAGATTAAAGGAAAATGCTAAGTATTGCCTCAGAATTCCTCCTTCTGTGGTTTTACTCTAAATAAGAGGAGAAAATCCTGGCCTAGTGACACCTTATAACTTGAGAGGGCAAGGTGTTTAGGGCAGGATGTGTTATGATTTGACAGCTAGTTGTCTAGTATAATGCTACAGTTATATATCAGTAGCATTTACAGGCAGCTGCTCTGAGAGACTCAAATGGAAAATAAAGCAGGTGAGAAGGGTCTGAAGTGGTAAGGGTCTTTGTATTATGGATAATAGTGCAAGAAGGAATCTAGAAAAGGCCACGGTGTTACTTGGATGAGGTGACAGGCCACATTTAGCTATGGAAACAGGGCAGTAGATTTACTTGTTACAGTGACACAACCTTGTAGCTGTAACATTTCTCTCTCTCCGTCTTCAGCTGGTATATCACTACTGCCACTATTTCCACAGCTTTTTTTTTTCTTCAGCATGTTTTATTATTGAACTAGTATTATAAACTTAAATCAGTAAGTCATCCATCTACCCACCCACCTGTTTATTCAACAAATATTTTTTGAGCATTCATCATGTACTGAACACTGTTGGAGACTGGTAACTGGAAACTGGAACAGAGTGATTGTGAAAACTTAAAAAGGATGATTGCTGGAAATATGGAGCAATGGAAAGCATTTACACTTGACTTTTGTACAGTTCTATAATTTAACGATTTTTATAAGTATTTTTAAATAGCTAGGATATTATGCATCAGGCAAGTGCATATTAAGTAAAAAGCAGAGATTACAATTTTAATAAAGTAGAATTCAAGGTGCAATTTCTCCTAAATGAGATACAGAAGGCAGGTTATTTATTTACTTATTTATTTGTTTGTTTGTTTGGCTGTTCCGGGTCTTAGTTGCGGCATGCGGGATCTTCGTTCCAGCATGCGGAATCTTTTGTTGTGATGCACAGGCTCTTTGTTGCGGTGCGAACTTCTCTCTAGTTGTGGCGCACGAGCTCTAGAATGTGTAGGCTCAGTAGTTGCAGCATACGGACCTAGTTGCCCCATGGCATGTGGGATCCTAGTTCCCCAACTAGGGATCGAACCCTTGTCCCCTGCATTGGAAGGTGGATTCTTAACCACTGGACCACCAGGGAAGTCCCCAGGTTTTTTTTTTTTTTTTTTTAATGAGAGATTACTGTCCACGACTGGGATATAGTAATCAGGAGTGTTTATGTACAGATTTGAAATGTGTCAGGCCAAAATTATTGGAAATACATAGAGATTTAAAAACAAAAATTAAATCCATACATTAGTTTTAAGGACATTTGTTCTATTTGTTGACATGTATAGAAGTTATCTGTTGCTTCAGGAGTACATAGCAGTACATGCAGTGTGGAGGGGTGAATGACAGCTAGGCTTATTCACATGTTTGGAGATTGACTGGGGTCAACTGATCTAGGCTGACTTCTGGGAAAACTGAAATGATTCAGACCTTTTCCATGTCTCTCAGCTTCCACTCTTATCCTCTAGCAGGCCAGCTTGGTCATGTTGTTATAGCAGTGACAGAAGTTCCAGAGAGGGGGCAAGCTTATTTATGCAAATGCTTTTCAAGTCTCTGTATCATGTTTGCTTACTGATTAGACCAAGTCTTGTGGTCAAGCCTAGGGGAAAGAATTGTGTCCCACCCAACAAAAGGCATGGAAACAGACAGGGAGTAAAGAATGGAGGCCATTAATATAATCAATTTAACAAGTGAAGTAGACAGAAATAATTGATTCTTGAGATAATCTGAATGTATTCTAAATAAGGACCATTTGAAGATCTGTATTCATTTCTGTACTCAAAAGGAGAGAATATGCTCTTTTAGCAACTGTTGGAACATTTACAATAATTAATTGTATATTAGGTCACTGAAAAAATCTTCTAGAAGTCAGATTCTCTAACTATAACTCAGTAAAACTAAAAACCATTTATAAAAGTATTGACAAAAATCTCCAACCACTTAGAAAATAAAAATCACTTTTTAAAATAATGGCATAAAAGAAGATCAGTTCTGTATCCTGTTTAGAATACAATTGTGAACAAATGAGATCTGGCTCAAGGTGAGTTCACAGTAATAAAGGAGGCTTAAATATGTTTATTACCAAATAGGATAAACAGACAGTGTATGAATTATGCATTAAAAATAATAAGATGTCAAATGCAGGAGGTTTGGATTAATAAAATGTAAAGACTTTTGAATAAAAGAATAAAATCACTCTCTACCTATTTTAACTGTAAGAAAAAATATTACGTTAAATTGAGAATTCTTTGTTAATTGGACATGGTTCAGTTTTTTGTCTCTTTTCCCCCATTGATTGAGGTCTTCTTAGAGTTTTCTTTCTGGTCTTATTATCAGGATAGTTGTCTTGTTTTTTTTAAGAGTAGTTTTTTGTTGTTACTTCTTTCTTTTCTTTTTCAAATGTAGCCAATGCTCTATATTTTGCATTTAAGAAATTTGGTGATATAAAGTTGAAAAGACAAATGAAAACTCAAGTGTAACAAATTTATGAGTGTCGTATGTATATATATATATATATATATATATATATGTATACACACACATACATATATATGTCTGTTTTCTGTCTATATTCTTGTTTTCTTCTCTTTATCTCCCTCTAACTTGCATCATTTTTTCTATATTTTAGAGTGCCCTGTAACCCCTTATAAACATAGATAATGGGCTGTAAATAAATCTATAAAATTTAAAAATAGATAGCAGTATTATAGCTCTTAATACAACTTGAAAGCAAGAAGGAAGAAAATAGGTTAGCATATTTATTTTTAATCATAATTATATTAATTTAATTTTACTTTTCATTCAGACTGAATTGAAGGAAGAAGGGCAGGATTATTAACAGGCAATATAAGCTTATTTTCAATGTACTATATTTTTTAAATCTAATACTTTTTCCTCTATTTTTAAAATCAGGAAGGAGATCGCTTAAGTGATGAAGATCTGTACAAATTCCTTGCTGATATGAGAAGGCCATCTTCTGTTTTACGGCGACTAAGACCTATTACAGGTATTTTAAAATTTTGTGTAAACGTGATGACAACTATTATCATCATTTATAATTGTATTTTTTATAATTATCTATTCCTTTTTTTAGTTGTCTAGCCCATATGTGTTTCTGTGCTCAGTACCTGTCAGCCTTGTTCATTTCATTATTCTGCTCTCATGTAGTCTAACAGTTTGGATGCAGGATTCAGTACCTTAGATAATTTGAGTACGGAAATGAGAATGATGAATAATATTGTGGCTTAAAATTATTTTCTAGAGGGAAAAAATACATGTAATGGTAGATATTCAGAAATAGATTCATATTATGATCAGAGCAAACCATTCCAGAGTAAAACTATTTTGAAATCTACCAAATTTAAAGTAAATCATGTAATCTTCAAAATGTTGGCTTGTTTCTATACTAGATCCCTCTGGTTTTTTTCTTCTTTTTTGCCTTCTTCTTCCTTTCCATTCATTCATTCAGTAAGCATTTATTATTTTATGTCTTTATGTCTGTATTAGTAATTTGTAAGTTTGAGACTTGATAAGATGAAATAATTTAGAGGTCTGAGATGATAGCAATTTTGGTTTCTTCCCAGGCTTCTTGCAAAAATAGGATCTAAATCCTTCCAAAAATACTTTTAGTGTGAAGTTGTTATTTATTATGTTTACATTGTTTTTATAATGTATTTTTATATGCAGCTCAGCTGAAGATAGACATTTCTCCTGCACCTGAAAATCCCCATTATTGCCTAACACCAGAGCTGCTTCAAGTGAAGCTTTACCCTGACAGTAGAGTTAGACCTACCAGAGAAATTTTGGAGTTTCCTGCAAGGGATGTCTATGTTCCAAACACTACTTACAGGTAGCATTTTAATTTTGGAGAATTCTGAAATAAGATACTATATATTCTAATATTAATAGAGAATGAAACTCTTCAAAAATCTTTTGTAGCTTTGTTACTTATTCCATTTCTTACTTCATGATTTTATTAATAGCTGTAATGTATTAAGCTATTGCTGTGCAAGAGGTATAATGTTAGTTACCTTACGTACATTATCTTATTTAATGCTCATAGCTTGAGGTAGGTATTACCTTCATTTTAGAAGTGAGTAAACTGAGGGATAAAGAGGTTATACTTTACTGTGTTGGAGCTAGTGTTTGAATTGTGGGTTGTTAGGTTAAAACATTTGAACTCCTAGTTACTGTATTTTCTCATGTGTTCTTATTAGCAGAGTCTAGCATTACACATGAATCATGTATGTGCCTGCACTATGTTCTAACAATCAACAATATTTGGTGATTCTACATTACTCAGAGAATACTTGACACAAGGTTATTGGATAGGCTTTTAGGCTGAACCTGCATAACTCCAGGGGTACCATTTAGATATACTCTTTATGAATGAGGCTCCCTTTATTTGTGAATGCTGAGACCATGACTTGACATGTCTATTGGGATACCCATCAGGGCCGCTCAGACATAAGTTTCTACCTAGACTTCCCCATCTTAATGTATTTCACCACCGTTTACCCAGTTCCTGAGGCCAAAAGTTTTGGAATCAAAATGATTTCTCTCCTTTTGTTATTCCTCACATTTACTCCTCCATGAAGTTTTGTAGGCTCTGCTTCAAAATGACTCCCAAATCCAATACTTTGTACCTCCTCCACCTTTAAAATTCTAGTCAAGTTACCATCCAGATCAGCACTGTCAAATAGAAATATAATGGGAACCACATTTGTAATGTAAAATTTTATAGTTGCTACATTAAAAAAAATAGAAACAAGTGAAATTAATCATATGTTATTTAACCCAATATATCTAAAATAGTATTTTAACATGTAATAAATGTAAAAAATTCTTTTACTTTTCTTCCCCTCCTAGTAAAAATCTTCAAAGTCTGGTGCGTATTTTACACTTAAAGCGCATCTCAGTTCAGATGAGCCACATTTCAAATGGTCAATAGTCAGATGGGACTAGAGGCTAGAATATTGTACAGCCGCTGATCTTGAATTTTGTGTACCTTTTAAAATTTGATCTTATTTCTACCCCTGCCTCAGTCAATTCTCAGCGTTGTAGTCAGAGAGATTTTTAAAAGATATAAATCAGATCATTTATTCCTCTGCCTAAAGCCCTCCAGTGGCTTCTATTATAAGCAGAACAAGAATGAATTTTTTTATAGTAGTCTATAAGACTATATGATCTGGCTCCTGCCTTTCTCTAACGTCATATCTTACTAATCTCTGTCTTGCTCATTTTAGCCTCAGTGGCCCTTTTGTTCATCCTTGAACAAACAAAATTCTGCCTAAGATTTTTTGATTTTTTTTCTTCTCTTTGCCTATTATGTTTTTCCCCAGATAGTCACATGACTTGATTCCTTATTCAGACATATATCTGCTTACAGGATATTCTCGTCACCCTAACTAAAAAGATCTGCTGCTTCCCTACTCTAGCTTTTTACCCTTCCTTGTATTTATCATTATTTGGCACTGTAATATGTAGTTATATGGTCATTTTTTCTCTTTCTCATTAGAATGTAATTACTATAAAGGGCAGGGACTTGTCTGTTTTGTTTACCACTTTATCTCCAGCATATAGAATAGTGTACAAGCACATGGAGAGCACACAGTAAATACTTACTCAGTGAGTTAAGAAATAAGACATTGTACGGTGGTATGAATGGAATTCAGAGTCATGCAGATACGGGTGTGACTTCTGACTCCACTGTTTATTGTTTAAGTAACTTGTTTTAAGTTACGAATTTATTGGCACTCAGTTTTATTAATAAAATGTGAGATGATAATACCTGTCTTCTCTTGTGAGGGTACAGAGCGCAAAGCATTACACGTGATTGGCACATAGTGTGAGTAAAATTCCTGGAAGATAGGCTGAAGAAAATATATACTGCTTTTTCAAAAGAAACAGGTAATATAAGTATTCTCCTATAAATTATATATATAACTATTTAAAAGGACATGGAATAAAGAAGTGATCCAAGGTTTGTATTGAACAATTTAGAGGTTATCAACTCTCTCTCTTATCTAGTACAGGAATCTCATCTAGAACATTCCTAACTTGTGTTTATCTGTCTTGCCTCTGCTTGGATTATTTCAGAGACAGGGAAAATGGAATTGGGGACTATGAGGTGTCTTTCATTTTCCTACTTACCTTTGTTATTTATTTACATATTTATATTTTTTAAACAAATTATATGAATATACATAAAGTTCACAGAGTTCCATAAGGCTTAAAATTAAAAACAGAGGTCCTTCATCTTATTCCTACCAACTTTTCCCTACGCCAATGTCTAATCTTTATTGTCACTCACTAGTAACTCTTTTTGATCCTTCTTTTGGTATTTTACTCTTTGTTTCTAAATAGCATGTTCATGCTGCTATTTCTTGATTCTTTTTCAAGATTTAACTCTGATATCTCCTCCTTAAAAAAATACATGTACTTGCATAAATCCAGAAAAAAAATATACTTGTCAGCTCCGTAAAGCTTCTTGCACTATAGTAAAATATATCATATTATCAATTATTTCCTCTCTTGCACCTTCCTTGGTCCCTTTGCAACTAAATTATAAGTTAGTATGGCAGGGAAAGTTTTCTAGGCTCACTAGGCTTACTGTACAGTTGTCATCTTAGAGCCTATTCACCATTTTCCTAGAAATTCTGTTTGCATTTCTTTTGCAATGGAGTTCTTATCTCCTATATATTTTTTTCTTTCTTGGTTTACTCATTATACTGAGAGCTTTTAGTATCTTCCTAGATTAGGGTGTAGGAAAGTACCTGCACATGTTATATGCTTGGTAGAAGTTAGTCATTATTATTATCATTGGCTTTATTAGATTACATTTACCCAGTCGTTACACAACTTGAGAGAGAGTGGTTTGATAGCTTAAGGATACTGGGCTTTTGGGGTATAATTGGCTAAGAGAATGATTTTAAAAAGGAAGGTTATCAAAGTCACTAGTGGCCTTTTTTGTATTATTACTTGGGCCTTCAATGCCCAGTGAGACCTGAATACCAAATCGTATAGGTTGCTTATTCTACTTAGTACTGTTAAAAATTTTAGTCTCAGGCAGCTAATATTTTTTAGGAATTTATAATTTTTAAAAAAACCTTTCACTTATCTAGAAAATCTAGCATAGGTAGAAATAATTTTAGAATGACAGAAGGAGATATACTCAGCAGATATCAGCTGACACACAGATATCATAAAATTTTACATAAATTTCTGTAAATATTTGTTGACTGAATTGTTGTATTGGATCACAATAATACTCTTCTAGCTCAGTTTGAATTCTTTCTACCTTCTGAGGCATGTTTCAAGGTATGTTTCAAGGTAAGCAGTGATTTCTGGTAATACATGTTAGTAGGCATTATGCAATCTATATGTGTACATTTTCCCAGTGAATAATGTTTAAAAAAGAAAGTAAAGTTGACACAAGGACTCCTTTTAGTTTATATACAGCCATTATCTCTTTAACTCTGTACAGCAGCCTGCACAGAGCCAATACGATTATCCCTGTTTTTTAGATGACAAAGCTGACATTCCATAGGGTTCAAAATTATATCTGAATGAAACAGAAATTTAAGCAATTTTAGTGTGAGTTTTTTTTTTTTTTTTTTTTTTGGCTACTTGGCGTGCAGGATCTCATTGCCCTAACCAGGGATTGAACTTGCACCCCCTGCAGTGGAAGCATGGAGTCTTAACCACTGGACCGCCAGGGAAGCCCTATAAGACTCCTTTTAGTTTATATATAGCCATTATCTCATTAACTCTGCACAGCAGCTTGCACAGAGCCAATACAATTATCCCTGTTTTATAGATGACAGAGGTGACATACCGTAGGGTTCAAATTTGTATCTGAAAAAACAGAAATTTAAGCATTTTTAGTGTGAGTTTTAAGAAAGTATTTGCACATTGTATTTATTTTTAGTAGGAAACTTGAGTGTACTTTAAAGGGTTTCAAGGGATAAAAAAGATTAAAAAAATTATTGTCTGAGTAGAGGGAGAATGAATGGACGTGATTGACGCAAACATTTGACAAGTGAGAAATCGTAGGGAGAACTGTATTCTGAAAGTGGCAGATCTCCTATTACTTAACACCTATTGCTTCCAATTTTTATAGTTATCAAATAATTTAGAAAAAGCTATCTAAAAGGATATGTATATAAAAATATATATTTTTAGTTTATTTTTTTATGTTTTACATTAAAATATGCTTTTAAAGATATTATTGAGATTTCTCTTTTTTTAACGTTGTAATATTTTATTTCAGAAAAACCATTTACTTTTCCTCTACACATGATTTTTTTTTTAACATCTTTATTGGAGTATAATTGCTTTACAATGGTGTGTTGGTTTCTGCTTTATAACAAAGTGAATCAGCTATACATATACATATATCCCCATATCTCTTCCCTCTTTCTCAAAGAGGTTTTTTAAAAAAAATCTTTACTAAGCTATATGTAAAGTTAGAGATTTTCACATTCAAATAAAGTCTGTCTTTTTTTTCCCCACCACATGTGGTTGTTCACTTATTCTTTTAAAGCGTTAACACAGAAGGGACTTGGTCTGTTCAAATCCTCTATAGGGGTAAATGAGGATGCACAGATACATTGTAGTTTTTAGCAATTAGGAACTGAATAACATATTTCTTATTGTACAAAACAAGTGGAGATAATTTATATCAATTGCTTGCTTTATCAAGAAAATACTTATGTTATCACTATCATAGAAGAAATGCTAGTGCAGTTGTTACATTAAGATAATCAAATAAAAAACTCTTACTCATGGAAAAAAAACTTTTTGTTGAATATCTGAAATCACTTGAAAGTTAGGTAGTAGATTGTATGTTCCAAATTTGTACTTAATGACCACTGTTGCACTTGAGTTAAAAGATCATGGTACATCTAATTGAGCAAATGCCCGTGTGTTTTATTGACATCCAGTTTTTAAGAGATATGTCATAGAGCGCATGATATTCTTGGTGAGACTATTAAGAGTTTCTTTCCCCCAAATAGCCTTAGTTGTAATCACCTATTGAACTTTCATATCTTTGTTCTTCTTCCATTTCTTAGAAAGACCATATCCAGCAAATATGCTGTTACCAAGAATATAAGAATGAATACAGTGGTTCAGACTTGGTGACACTGAGAAACAAAATGAAAGGATGTGGTTCATTTTGATCTGGACCTTAGTTAGCAGTTAGTCATACACCCCCATTCATCTCTCAGTAATCCTTAGTAAACCTATATTATCTGTGACATTAACCTGATTATAGTTTTAAACTTTTTATAGTGGAAAATTACAAACATACACAAAAGTATATAGAACAGTACAGTTAACCTCCACTGTCATTCTTATTTCATCTATTACCTGTTGCTTTTTTTCTGTAATACTTTAAAATGAAGCCTAGTCATATCATTTCACCAGTCAGTCCTTCAGTTATGTATTTCTAGCAGATAAGGACTTAAAAAAATTAGCCACAATAACATTTGAAATGTTTTATTATTGCTTTATAATTTTACCCTGTATCAGTTTTCTCCTGGGTAGTTTAATAAATTTATTGTAGAGTGATTGAATTTTTTCCCTAAAATTCTGTTTCTAGGAATAGCTTGGTCAATCAAAGTAAATGTATACAGTTGGCCCTTCATATTAGCGGGTTCCACATCTGCAGATTCAAACAACTGAAGATTGAAAATATTTGGAAAAATAAATTCCAGAAAGATCTAAAAAGTAAAACTTGAATTTGCTGTGCACTGGCAACTATTCACGTAGTGTTTACATTGTATTAAGTATTAAAAGTAATCTAGAGATGATTTAAAATATGCAGAAGGATGTGCATAGGTTATATGCAAACACTTAACCATTTTATATAAGGTACTTGAGCATCCACGGATTTTGGTATCCTCAGTGGTCCTGAAACCACTCCCCTTGGATACCAAGGGAAGACTATACTACTTATATTATGACATGAGAGCCATGTAATTCATGTTTCTTAAACTAGGTTATCATATGATGGTAGGTCTCCCTTTAAAGTTCGGGTTCTTAATACCATTCAGCAGTCTTGTGAATCCTTTGATTCTTGTTTGGGAATAATCTTTCTGAATGTATAAAATGAAACACATAGGATAACAAAGGAAATCAATTATATTAAATAACAATTATCAAGATTTTAAGTTGTGATATGTTTCTTTATTAATGAATTAAATAACAAGATCTAGCTGCAGGTATAAAAACTACCATATTCTCTAGGTAATAATAAGCATGAACAGTGTTTTAAGATGTCTGCAATAGTTGTGATATAAAGTTATGTGTGATTTCTGTTAATGACAAAGTCTCATGTATTGCTAATACTGGTATGGTTAGTTTCCTGCATTCAAAATTTAAGGAAGTGTAAATTTCAGTGAAAATTAAGGAATATTTTTTTTTCCATTCAAGTTTTCGGTTCTCTGCTTTAGAGAGTATTGGTCTTTGTTTTTATTTTTAGTTTTCATAGATGTCACAAACTATTGCCATACTCCACTGTTTTGGTTTTGCCCTAGATATAACACTCTGGCTTTTATACTATTTAATTGGTCCTAGTTTATTTTAACTACAAAAATTCTTGATTTGAGAGGTCTGTTCTCTAACATTTTAACATAGCCACCCAGGAGTTTTTAACTAGTGGCTTGAACATGGTGGAGTGTTATCTCAGACTCCAAGGGAAGGAGTAAAATTCCAGGAACAGCAGCAGAATGTGAGGAGAGCGCTTATATTCCCCTGTCCTGAGAGTTAGAGTATTTTCTGTTAGGAAGCATTTGTACAGAGTATTTACTTAAAGAGATGTGAATAGTGATACCCAAGATCCAGTTTTTGCAAGTATATACGTTTGTTTAGAACTTTGTAGTTCATACAGCCGTTCAAATACAGTATCTTACTTGATAATTACAGGTCTATGAAGTAGATTTGACAAGGTTATTATTATTCCTATATATATGGGATATGGAAACTGAGGCTTAGTTGCTTATTTGAAGATAAACAGAGCCTTACATCTTTAAAGATACAGGTTATTGCTTTGTCAGATAAATGTAATTTTGTTAGATGTATGATTGTTCTTGGGATTAAACATATGAATTTAGAAAAACAGTTTTTATGTTTGAGATGGAATCTCTGATTTTATATTTTCTAAAATGTCATTGAAACCTCATTTTATAAAGGCTTTTTAGGGAGATTGTTAATCCTATTTTCATGACCTTGAACTGCTCATTTCACACCAATTGAGTAATTTTGCCCTATTTGATTTGCCGTGAGAACACTTTGTACTTTGATAAAAGGGCCAGCATTTGACCACTTTGTAGTACATGCTTAAGTGCAATGTTTGTGGTTGTTAGTTATGGGAGAAAAACAAAAAGGACATTTGATTATTCTATAACAGAATGTGGAATATGTAACAATACATATTTGGAATAGGTTTTATAAGGAGGTAAATAGTAGATACTCAAATACTGATTAATGAATACATTTTTGATTAATGAATGAGTTAATTGATTTTCATGAGTTATTAGGAAGAAAAGATACAAGCATGAAAACATGCTGATTCTAGGATGACAGCATTTAAATAGATTATACTACAGTAGGTAACTCCTACATGAGAAATGTATATACTTGCTCTCAGTAAAAATCACACTAGTTCAAGAGTAAACTCTTGGTATAGAAATTCTGTAGGAATTCACTAAAATCAAGTAGATGGACTATCTTTGGTGCTCTTGGGGTTTTTATTACTATTTTCACTATTTTTAGTGTTATGATTTGCCAGATTTATTTTTCTGTCTTGTCTTTACTTGTAAAGTGCCAGTTGAAGGGGTCCAGACAGTAATGCTGCAAGGTTTCAGAGGAAGGACCTCCATTTACTAGGATATTTGTGGAATAAGTGAGATCATCTGTGCTACCTTGAAGTATAAATAGCATCTAGCCAAGCAGAAAGGTGTGGAGAGGCATTCTAGGAAAATGGAATGGCATTAGGAAAGTATACAGGGGATGTTTCAAAGTGAATAATTTTAATTGATCTGAGGGTTTGTGTTATGCAGGAAATGGCTAAAGAAGTATTTTGGGGTCAGATTATAGAAATCCTTGAACACCTGGAAGAGATTTGGATTTTGCTTTGTAGGCTTATGCTCTTCTAATTGGGGTACACATTCTTGTGAGGGCACAGCTAAATGAGATATGCAAGTCATGGTAGAGGAGAGGTGGTACACAAAGTTAATTGCAAAACCAAAGATACCTCCTGGGTTCTAAGCTTTTATGACTGGAAGCATGGTAGTGCCATTAATGTATATAAAGAAATAAGGGGCTTCCCTGGTGGCGCAGTGGTTGGGAGTCCGCCTGCCGATGCGGGGGACATGGGTTCGTGCCCTGGTCTGGGAGGATCCCACATGCCGCGGAGCGACTGGGCCCGTGAGCCATGGCCACTGGGCCTGCGCGTCCGGAGCCTGTGCTCCGCAATGGGAGGGGCCGCAGCGGTGAGAGGCCCGCGTACTGCAAAAAAAAAAAAAAAAAAAAAAAGAAATAAGGAGGAGAGTGTGAAAAGGTAAAAGGGAGAACCAGCAGAGGCTGTAAGGTATTAATGAATTTGTTATTTGATAAATTGAGTTTGAAGAGGCTATAGGATATCAAAAGGAGAAATGGCAGGTAGGCAATGGAAGAAGGGGAACTGGAGAGAGATCTGGGAGTAATACGTAGATTTGGGAACTTTATTCATGGAAAAAGATGAGTCCATGAGAGTAGATAGAATTTCTGAGGGTCAGAGTAGAAGATATGACTGAATATTGTACATTGGCCCACAATGCTAAAGACTAGGATGGATTAGGGCTTTAAAGATGGGTTCAAGTTGGAGATAATCCTTGGAGAGTATAGTAGTATTTTGGAAGCAAACTGAAGGTCAAGTTTGAGAAAAGAATATTGTTATTAGTAAGTAGTAGAGAAAGCAAAGGGAATGTGGTCTAAGAGGTCACTAGATTTGACAGTTGTGTTAGTGGTACAATTAGAACACTGTTGGCAAACTAGTGAGGACAGAAGGACACAATTTTGTGAACCATAAAGAAAAAAAATCCTTTTTCTTTCTCTACCAGAATTCTCTCTCAATCTGAGCTTTATATACAGAAAAAAACTCACTTAGTGTTCCTAAATGGAACAAAATGAAACATATTGTGTGAGAATTATAAAAAATTGGAAAACAGAGACAAAAATTGGTATATTAAATAATGCATTATTTTGCATTTGAAAGCTTCCTATTTTAAGCCATTTTGGCATTCTCGCTCTAAAAAGTCAATTTGGACAGCTTGAATGTGGTTCTGAAAAAAAGAAAACCTACTCTTGCCTTTATCCTTTTGTATTTTTTGGAACAAAATATTTATGTAGGATCCACATAGATGATCCATATTTGCATGTGTCATATAGTAAAAATATATATGACATATATTGGATAATTTAACATACAGAATGCTGAATATTTATTGACTAATGTGAGTCACTATATAGCTTGGGCACTAACCTTTAAAAATTGGATTTAATTCAAGACTTTATTTCTCCTTGGTAGTTTCTTTAAAAACTTATTTAAAAATAAATATTGACAAGTGATACTATGGTCAAAATATCCTCTAATAATCCTTGAGGATTTAGAATTTAAATTATTTAAATTAGAAATAACATAATCATACTTCTATTGGATGTCAGTAAAAAACTACAAGAATTGGACTTCCCTGGCAGTCCATTGGTTAAGACTCCACGCCTCCACTGCAGAGGGCATGGGTTTGATGCCTGGTCGGGGAACTAAGATTCCTCATGCTGTGGCACAGCCAAAAAAAAAAAAGCTACAAGAATTTAAATTTCTATAATTTAGGGGACTGAGTCTTTATTGAATTTGGAAACATACATGAACATCTCTCAGACTATTTAAACATTTAGTTACTTGCTATGATTCTTAATTCTGTTTGAAAACCTACACATAAGTATTAGACTCACACTGTGTCCAAGGGGAATAAATGATAAAGCTTTAACTTGATGCCACCAATACATTCATTCTTATTGTATTCTGACAAGATCCCTTTAAAATTATTTGTTTTCACAATATTAAGTGTTAAAATATGTATACAGTACAGATAACAGACAAGTTAAGCTACAGCAATACTTGATATTTAAAGTCAATATGATGACTTAGCAGTTATGATTTACTGTATATAAGATTGTGAATCTATTTCAGTACAGTATTTCATCCTGCTTCATTTGGCTTCATAAATAAAACATACCAAACATTTACTCCAAATTATTTTGTAGCAAAATGAAGTATCAGTTTTAAGATTCATATTATCGATTTTCACATGTACTCTGAACTGACTGAATTTTAGTTTTGAAATTAATATTACATCATTTAAGAAATGTGCAATTATTAGTCCTTTATAGTTATTCAAGTTTAGAATTTTAGCAAGAAAAGTAGTTTTTAAACTGAGGAAGTTGTAAAATTAGCTCACATGATGACTTTGAAAATAAAAACCTCTTTGTAAGTTTTTTATTTAGAAAGGTTATTTAAAAATTCACCCATTGGTTACAATTCAGATTGTGACCATCTAAAATTGATTCACACATCACAAAATATATGAATAAATGATCATAAGAATTTTGATTGAGAAAGGTAAATGGTGTTCTTTGAGGTGACGTGATGATATGTTCAATATTAACTTGGTAGTGGCTTTAATATAAAGAATTTATTTCTAAAGCCTTCTGTTAGGGATTTAATATCAGATTTTTAAACCACAGTAACTTCGGGTGAGTTTAATGTTTAATTTATTGACTTTTTAATTTGTCTCAGTTCATTCAGAATTTTCTGAATCTGTTGGGCGGATCAACATTTTGGTTGATTTGATAGAGTATAACCTTCCATTTTGAGTCTTCCAGCATATTCCTCTTCTCCTCTCTGGCTTAGATTTTGCTTTTGGCTTGTTATATTTACCATTTAGGTTGTTTTCCCCACATACATCATGGCACCACCAACCTCCTAAAAAGGATAGATACGCACTTTAATAGATACAAACTCATACGTAGTTACTGTTATTATAGTTCCCCAGTGAGTATATCTTCATTTCTTATAAACATGACAGTGTTGTATACATATATTCCAATTTAAAAGAATTTATACAAGTCTCATATACCTGACTAAAAATAAAATATCTGAGAAAGGTTAGAGGTAAAATACATACTCAAACTAGAATCAAATTAACACTTACGTTGAGACGTTTACCTATAGAGAAAATGTTTATATTGGATTCAGATTTTGAAGAGTTGACATTGAAAGATATTAGCTATTACTTTGGGAAGATATTTTGAAGCTTTGAAAATAAAGTATTTATATTAGGAACAGGTTACCTGAATTACTTTCTGGACAGTTGAAGTGTCCTTTTGCTTTGTGATCCCAAGTAGAAAACATCAAATCTTTGTGCTCCGGGAGTGCGTTGGGGACATTGCCAGCAATCTCAACCAGATGTAGTGTATAGTTGGTTTCATGATCTCCCAAGTGAAAAGAATATTCAATATAATGCTTGTTGTCTTTCCAATCTTCTAGCTCAATTCGTAAGATATGGTTAGATTGCTTTACTAGGGAGTATATCTTCTCTAGACCCAACCAAAATTCTCCTGAAAAGAAAAGTTGTGAAAATCTGTGGATTGTTAACTGCAGATTAAGCAGCGACTATTTTTCTTGAGTGTTCTTTTTTTTTTTTTTGGTATAAGTAGATTAGATGTTTTAGTCTTGAATCCCTTGGTTATTTTAGAGTCTCGTAAAATATTTCTTTTTAAAACAATTTTATTGAAGATAGTTATGTTAAAATAGTAACAGGTGTTAAAATACAACAAGTGTTAAAATAGTAATAGGCCTACCTAAAGTCTGATTATACTTTCTAAAATGGATATTATCAGGCATATTTCACAGGTGAAACGTGTTAGACTATTATAAGTACTTTTAGGGCTAGTCATTGGTAAAATATTATCTAACTTCTGGGTCCTTAAATGTACTGGTTTTACTGTCAGCTGTTTATTAATATGAATATACTATCAAGAGATTTGTTAAGAATTTCCAGAGACTTGTATAATAATATAATTTTCCTCAAATATAATCTTGGCCTTTGATATTTGCTTGATATATATGTTTTCTTTGTAGAAAAAGAAGGAAATAAATTTTAAAAAACATTTTAAAAAGCATAATTTTTAATAACTTTTCTCTATAATTAAAAAATTTTATTTGGAATTAAAAACATAACATATTGTAAATACAAATAGATCTCTCTGATTATCACAATTACTCTCTCTTTAATTATCCCTTTTATTAAAGCATTTAAGGAAAAAAAAGTCAAAATTTCCTTACTGCTGTTGAATTTGTAGATTTCCTTTTAAGAATTGCAAAATACAAATGGCTTACTTTCTTGTAGAAATAAGTGAGTACTCTAGATTTTCATTCTCAGAAGAAGATTTGGAGCTACAAAACATATCACTGATTCTACCTTTTAGTTAGGGATTTAATTGGTAGTTTGAATACAGAATTGTTTAAATGATCAAGTAGTACTGAATGTTTAAAAATTCGATATAATAATGGATGTTATCCACTTTATTTATGAGTACATGTACATCACTCATGGATTTTTATAATGTGCTTTTTGGATTTTAAACCTCTGTCATTTATTTTTATTTTGCTTATTTTATTTTTTACCTTATTTTGTGATCAAAATATAATAATTTTCATTGAATTAAACTAAATTTATTTTAAACCACACATTGTATAGTATACATTTATTATATTTAAATAATTGAAATCTAAACATTTTGTACTGTACATCTGACAGCTTCCTTGTGCCTTCCAACTTCCAAATAGTTCATATCTAAAATGTTAATAAGAAAGTAGAATGACCAGTGATAAGGATGGTTTTCTTTGTAGCCCATTCATAGCATTTAGTACTTATTTGAAGCACTTAGCACTTAATCAAATTTATCTTTGATAATTATAATTATGACAATTAGAAGCCATCCAATTAAATTGTGATAAGTATACATAGAACAGACATGTAATTGTGAAAAGTATAATTCAAATAAAGACACTTGTAATAAGTTCAGTACTTACAAATGTGTAGTTATTTGTTAATAATTTATATGAAGGCTGGGAGTGTTTCTCATTCGTTGTTGTATTTCTAATGCCCAGTCTGTAATAAGCTCTTAATAAATATTTTTAAGTTAACCATTGAATGAAGTCAGCTTACCATCAAGCCTCCCAAAACCATATTTGTAGTTTTCCCAAGTTTCATTGAAGTTTTGTGATCCATCTATTCGGTGTTGAATTAATGTCCATGAACTACCTGAATATAATGAACAGATGGTTTATTTTCAGTAGACTGATGCTGATAGTTGTAACAAAATGCGTTTTTTTGTTTGGTTTTAATTGGTGGCTGTACAAGTAGTTATTAATGTTGTTATGGTAATAACATTTTATTATTTATTATGAACCCAAGAAGTTAAGTGAAGAGCAACTAATGAATTTGTCTTAATAAACTTATTGACAAAGGTCATTTTAGATTATTTTATAGAAAAAGATGGAGAATATTGAGTAAATGCCTGAGTAAATACATAAACAAGACAAATATAAGTACTAGATCTGTATAACTACTTGTGTGATATATATTTCATTTTATATGTATTCAGAACAAAAATAACAGGAATAGCCTTACTAATAGGTAGTGAGTAACCTGAGCTAGCTACTATCTAGTTTCTCTTAGGCTCGTTTTACCTGATTTAACATCACAGTAGACATTGAAAACTTGAGAGTTGCTGGGTCTAATGGAATAGATGCCACTTGTATGTTCACCTCTATTATAAATGATGGTACAATCAGCAGGAATGTCTAGAATCAACAAAATGTTATTACATAAGATACAGTAATAAAGAATGATATCTTTAGAGCTTGAGATTTTACTTGACATTTTATGGAGTTGTGGTGACTGTAGCCTTCAGTCTTTTTCAGTAATGTGTTATTGAAAAGGTACTTTATGCTAAAGCATTTTTATTAGATGGCATGTTATGCAAAGAATATCAAAATAGTTATTACCAAACTGATTTATTTTTAAGAAAAGTGACAAAATTAGAATTTTAAACACTTTTTCCCCTTAGATCTAGGAAAAACATAAAATACCACATATGAGATGTTAGTATAGTGCTTGGTGTATAGCAGGTAGTCAACAGATATATGAGGAAGGAGTGAACGTACATAGAGGAAACTAACAGAGAACTTTTTTCCTCTATGAATTACATTAAAAATAAATGTGTTTTCAAACTATATCTTTTTTTAAAGCTTGGGTAGGAATGGAGACTTTGTTCCCCCATCTTTTTATTTTTCTTATGGAAAGTAGAAACATTGAAGAGAGTGCCATAATCTTTTCATCTGTATTCAACAGTTGTTAACACTTTGCCATATTTGCTTTATAAACACAAATACATACAAATATGTATTTTCCTGTGCTATTTGAAAGGAATTTGCAAACATCATGCCCCTTAACCCCTTAGATATTTTGGCATGCATCTCTTAAACATGAGATTATTCTCTTACGTAACTATAATACCATCATTACATCTAAGAAAATTAATAATAATTTTATATTATCTAATATCAAGTCTATATTTATATTTCCCTGATTGTCTTAAGAATGTTTTATAGGGTTTAAAAAAATCACCAGGATCCAATTTAGGTTGACACATTATATTTGTTGGATTTATCTCTTTATTCTCTTTTAGTTAGTCTAGAACAGGCCCTGAGAATAGAGATTTTTGATGGAAATGTCAAAGAAGAAAAATTTGACGATATTAGTTTCAAGAAGGAAACCCACCAAATTATCTTACCATCATGTTCTACATTTTTTGTTTCATTCAAGTGAAGAGACGGAGTAGTTCTTGGTGCTCTTGGTTTAGAAGAAAGAGAATTTTCTGTGGATTCTTGAATACCAGTTCTTCTTAACTGATAAAAGAATATAAATCTACTTTTAAAAATGATACTGAGTATACAATTAGGGGAAATGTGAGTTCATAATATGTTATTGTTTTCGATGTTAAGAGGAATAAGCAATGCTATACATATTATACAGACTTCCTGTTCTCAAAATATTTAATCAGGCACATAAAGAGTTCAAAAAAATAGAGCAAGACAAGGCAAAAAACAGAAATTGATTAAAAAACAGTAAGATCAAAGGCAGAGACTTTACTTAGAATATTTTAATATGTTCTATTTATTTATATGAATGTAATATATATTCTGTTCAGTGACACAGGCAGAGTTTCATAATTCTCAGTTGTAGGTCTTAAGACCTAGCACATATTTTGAACAAGGCTGCTTTCTTGATAGTTTTTGACATGTAATCATATCTGTAAAGGTAATAAATTGACAGATTTCATTGTCTGTTGTGCTGGGTTTGCAATTTATTGACCGATAGCTTTTCTTATTGATGGGTTGAGAAGAGCAGAGTATGTAAGGTGTTATTAGTGTTAGTTTTTTGATGTCAGCATAAGTGGCATTTCCTAGGATATAATGCATAAAGATCCGTTGTAAAGTTCACTTACTGGATGTTAGTCTTTTCTACTAAGTAACTGTGATCTTGCGGTACGCGGGCCTCTCACTGTTATGGCCTCTCCTGTTGCGGAGTACAGGCTCTGGACGCTCAGGCTCAGGGGCCATGGTTTACGGGCCCAGCCGCTCCGCGGCATGTGGGATCTTCCCGGACCGGGGCACGAACCTGTGTCCCCTGCATCGGCAGGCGGACTCTCAACCGCTGCGCCACCAGGGAAGCCCGTAACTGTGATCTTATAGTAACTGAACTTTACAGTTTTGGTTTCTTAATTTAAATTTAAATAAGTTGGGTCAGATGATTTAAGGCTTCTTCCAACTTAGAATTCATTGTTGAATTCTTCATACCTTTTTTATTAGACAGGATATATATTATTTTATAATAGTGACATTTTGCTTTTGTGAGCAGGTTCATTTACTCATAATAAAAGATACAGGAAAAGAATTAGAAAATTAACATATAGTAAGAAGGAAATTATGGAAATCAAAACTAGCTGGCAAAAACCCCTTTTTGGACAATTAGCAAAAATAACCTACTAAAATTATGAGTCATAAAATTACTGAAACATAATGTGTTTATTTGGTGGACATTGGTAATATTTGTTTTATAGTTCTTGGCATCTATTTTTTTAATACCAGTTTCTTCAGGTCTGTATTATTTCTGAAACTTTCCTGAACAGCTGTTTAGTAGTATTATTACTAATTAATATTTTTGAACTCTGGTACTGTATATTGGAAATCTTAGATTTTGGCATAGCTTTATTCCAAACACGTATCTACCTTGCTCACCTAGCCAGTTATTTACATTGTAGATTAATTATATCATTGGGTATTAAACTTTAATTATTAGACATATGGCTTTGAATAATATTAATCATAGTAAGTTTTTATTGACTTCTTTGTGCTAAATGTGACATTACCTTTATTAACATGTATTTATTAAGTGCCTACTGTGTTTCAGACAGAGTTCTGTATTTTGGAGCTATAGCAATTTAAAAAAATAGAAGAAACTTTCTGTACTTATGGAGCTTACATTCTAGTGCAGGGACAGACAAGATGAATAACTCAAATATGTATTATGTTAAATAGGAATAAGTGTTAAGGAAGAAAAGAGAGTAATGAAGGAGGTAGCAGGTTTCAAGCATGAGTGTAGGGGATTATAATTTCTGATTAAGTTATCTGGGAAGGCTTCTTTGAGAATTTTGTATTTGAGAAAGACCTAAAGTGAGTAAGAGTGGGCCCATGCAGATACCAGGGTGAAGAGCATTCCAGACAGAGAGCAACAAGGGCAAAGACCCTGAGATAGCAGCCTGTTTGATGTGTTTGTGTAACAGTAAAAAGGCCAGTATGACTAGAGTACAGGAGATGAAGTCAGTGAGATGATTAAGAGTCATCTGGGTCTTATGGGCCACTACGAGTGAGACCGGAAGCCATGGTGCAGTGTTGAACAAAGAGAGAAATAGTCTAATTTAAATTTTAATTGAATCTCTTTGGCTGCTATATTGAGAATATACTTTGCATGAATTAATTCTTTTTTTTCTCACAACAGTCCTGTAAGGTTCTTTTACTATCTACATAGAGTACATGAGGAAATGGAGAAGGGGTTAAGTAATTTATTCAAGGTCACACAAAAGTTTTAGAGCCAAAATTCAACCCCAGGTAGTTATTAGCTTCAGAGCCTGCAAACCTAATGATCATGCTGATGTGATCCTTTTATTCACTATCCAACTATAATTATTTTAAATAATTTTAGGGTCCAGTGTTTTCATAAATTTTATGTAAAAGATTGGACATACTATTAAAATATTGACTTACCTGATTTTCTATTTCTTTTATTTGACTATGCTGTTGATTTAATTGTCTGTATTGTTCTTCCACGATCTGAAGAAGATCTTTGATGCTATTATCTTGCTGTTCTACAAAAGTCTGGACATAGATTATAGGTTGGTTAGAAGTTTCTTTCTTTTTTGTTAAATTAGACTTTTTTATTTCCTATAACACTATCACAATCTAATTTTTTAAACTAATACTGGATTAGAAAAATGATATTGGCAAACCTTTTGCACTTGTATTCTTTCACATAGTACATACTTTAGTTTTTGTGTTTTATTTAAAATGTACCATCTCTAAAATCTGATTTCCTGAACTTTAAACTACTTCATTAAATGAAAAAAACCCCCAGTATTTTAATATCTTTTCCATTAACTGTATTACTTTTATATATTTTAAGGATGGGAGAATAGTACACAAGTTATATTCCTTTAGCTTTTTAGTTGCCTCCAGTAATTTGCAATAGTATAATAATTTAGTGTTCTAAATTTCATTGCTTAACTGTCATGTAATTTTCATCTGAAATGCAAAGTTTAGTTATTTTCATAAATAATGTTAGGGAAACAAAAACCAACTTGAAATTATAATGGGAAAATTTATTTCCTGGAGTCTTTTTTTCATGAGAAAAATACAGTGTTTCAGCAGTTCAACAGAGTATTTCAAGTAGCATGTTTTAAAATATATTTTTTTAAAGATCCACATTGAAAACATAATCATGAACCCTTTTTGTTTTATACTTACTTTGAGTGAAATTATTTCCGGGTGTTCCTGAATTTCAGGTTGATTTTTAATTAAATTGGTTAATTGGTCCTCCAGGTATCTCACTTTTTGTTGAAGTAGAATTTTTTCTTCAAGGAGACTTTCAAGTTTTGAGTTGAGTTCAAGTGACATGTTCTTTACTTCTTCATTTATGACTTGCAGTCTGGATGTAGTTCTTCTAAGTTCCTTTTCTTCTTCTTTGATTTCATTGGTTTGCAGTGATAAGTCATAAAAAGACTGATCAAATATGTTGAGTTTTTGAAATATGTCATTAATTTGGCCCTTAGTCTTATGAACAAAGTCTTTAAGACCATGTCCTAACTGAAGTAGGCCATTGGCTAAAATTTTTACATCATCTAACATAGCAAATCTTGATTTTGGCTCTGGAGATACAGAATCAAATGATGAATAATCTTGGTCAATTCTGGAAGAAATAACTAGAGGAGCAATAAAAAGAAAGAGCTTAATAGTGTACATTTTTATCCTAATTATTCACTTTAAAACGATTTGGAATTCGTTTTTTTCCTGTGAGCATACCTAGACTTCTGAACTCTCTATATAACACTATTTGCCACATAAACAGTAAGGTTGGCAGGTGAATATAGTTAATCATTAAGCTGTTTAAACTTGTATGAATGTAACCTTCCACATTGAGTTAGATCAATGCTAAATGAAGTCAAAGAAATGAACAAAGAATTTAATAGGTCATTTAAAATGGTTATTGTATTTAATTTTCCTGTATTATAAACTGTACTTTCAGTGTTATGAGATCTACCTGTTTTTAAAAGCTCATTTTAATTTATCATGATTTTTAAAGAGATTTACAATACCAAATTCTTTTGATAAATTTTTGATAAATGATAAATTCATCATTAAAGTTGAGGAAAAATTAATGAATTAAGTATACATTTTCCAAATTGTATTTTAGTTTTTTTTGGAAACAGTGATCGATTAAAAAAAAATGCCTTCTCTGTGAAGCCTTCCTCCACATCTGCAGGTGGTGTTAAATGCTGCATTCCCATGGTACTCTGTATAAGCTAACATATGATTATATATTCCTTATTATTTGTCATTGTAATTATTTGTTAGTATATCTTTTTGCTTCAGATAATCTATCTAAATCATATTTGTATGTTATCATAAAATCCCGTACATTAAAAGATATTTCATCCTTTTTCTCTGTTATAGTCTATGTCTCTATATTCTAGCCTCCTCTTTTCCGTGTGCCCACTGTAAGACCAATAGATTATGTGGTTTTCTAAGGTCAACCAGAATTAAATATTGGGTTGACCAAAAGAAAGGTTTGTTCGTTTTTTTCCATAAGATGGCTCTAGTAGCACTTAGTTGTCTTTAACTTCATTCAAAACAATTTTGTTAGATTGTATGTGATAGCTGTCGTATCAGTGTGCATTTAAAAAAAGACTTACAAAATTGGTGAACTTTTGTGTAGCCATTTTAATATTGAAGATGGAAGAAAAAGCAACATTTTTGGCATATTATGCTTTATTGTTTCAAGAAAGGTAAAAATGCAGCTGAAATGCATAAAAAGATTTGTGCAGTGTATGGAGAAGGTGCTGTGGCTGATCGAACATGTCAAAAGTAGTTTGCGAAGTTTTGTGCTGGAGATTTCTCACTGGACGATGCTGCACGGTCGGGTAGACCAGTTGAAGTTGGTAGCGATCAAATCGAGACATTAATTGAGAACAATCAACCTTATACCACACGGGAGATAGCCAACATAGACAAAACATCCAAATCAAGCATTGAAAATCATATGCACTGGCTTGGTTATGTTCATCACTTTGGTGTTTGGGTTCCACATAAGTTAAGTGAAAAACAACCTTCTTGACTGTATTTCTGCATGTGCTTCTCTACTGAAACGTAATGGAAATGTTCTGTATTTAAAACAAATTGTGATGGGCAATGAAAAGTGGATACTGTACAATAATGTGGAACGGAAGAGATCGTGGGGCAAGCGAAATAAACCACTACCAAACACAGCAAAGGCTGGTCTTTATCCAAAGAAGGTGATATTGTGTATATGGTGGGATTGGAAGGGAGTCCTCTATTATGAGCTCCCTCCGGAAAACCAAACAATTAACTCCAGCAAGTACTGCTCCCAGTTAGACCAACTGAAAGCAGCACTCAACAAAAAGCATCCAGAATTAGTCAACAGAAAACGCATAATATTCCATAAGGATAACGCGAGACTGTATGTTTCTTTGATGACCAGGCAAAAACTGTTAAGCTTGGCTGGGAGGTTCTGATTCATCCACCATATTCACCAGACATTGCACCTTTGGATTTCCATTTATTTCAGTCTTTACAGAATTCTCTTAATGGAAAAATTTTCAATCCCCTGGAAGACTGTAAAGGGCACCTGGAACAGTTCTTCGCTCAAAAGTTTTGGGAAGATGGAATTATGAAGTTACCTTAAAATGGCAGAAGGTAGTGGAACAAAAGAGTGAATGCATTGTTCAATAAAGTTCTTGGTGAAAATGAAGAATGTGTCTTTTATTTTTTTTTATAAACCAAAGGCACTTTTTGGCCAACCCAATACTTACAGTGTCAGAAACTATTTGCCCATTATAAGTTTTTCTAAAGTTTGTGTGCTTGGTAACAATATTCATGATCTAATTTAACAAAACCAAAAAATTAATAGTATGATTAAAAATAATGTTCCACTGTGCTTCTAACTTAGTGTTAAAAGGAAAAATACTAAATGTTTTAGTTAAATTATAAGTGATTATTTTTCTTGAGTGTTCATATTAAGAACTTTTTTTGAGAAAATAATAAATACTTTTAAAATGCCTTATCTTGACAAATTAATATAGTAAAATTGTTAAGAGTGTGGTCTTTGGAATCAGATTATGGTCTGGTCCAGAAGCCAGATCTAGCTATCCTGCCTTAGATAAGTTACTTAACATTCCCACACCTCAGTCTCCTCTTCTGTAAGCTGGGTATTTTTTAGTACCTACTTAAGGAGAAGCAAAAGAAGTAATATGTGTAAAGTACTTAGAACAGTGTCTGGCAAATAGGAAGTACTCAAAATGTTAGTTATTATATCCATGAAATGACCTTTTAATTTGTGTGTGTGTATGTGTGTGTGATTAGCCATATCTAAATGAAATTTTTCATAAATGCAATAGCTCTTTTGCAAAGGGAAAAGTTTTAACATAATGAATTTCAGTTTAAATGGTAAATTATCAAGCAAAACTTTACTAAATTTCTCATTTCCAAATTTCCGTTCTTAGAAATGCTTCTTCCTGGAGTAAAACAGAGACCCTTTCTTTTGATGATTTAGGTTTAAGGGCTTTTGGATAGAACAGTTGCAGTAGATGTAGTAAACCACAGTGGTTAAGAGTTTGATTCTGGAGAGAGACTGGATGAATTGGAATCCTGGCTGTGCTGTTCTTCAGCTCTGTGAAATTACTTAACTTTTCTGTACCTTGGTCAAATTACTTAGCTTTTCTGACCTCTGTTTTCTTGTCTATCAAGTGAAGATAATATCTACTTTATAGAGTTATATAAAGACTAAAAATATTTTAAAGCACTTAGAGCACTACCTAGTGTTTAGTAAACACTATACAGTATTATGTATTAGTATTCTTTTGTAATTAAAAAGGCAATGCACTTATGTAATATTGTTGTAATATTTTATTGGTAAATATTATCTAGTCTTAGGTTAAGATGACATAAATTGGGAAGTTTTGCTAGAGTCTGGGTTTTCTGAGGTTTGGTCTCTTGGACCTTGATAAGTACAAGGAATTATGTCTTTTGTTTAGCCTGTGTATACTTTTTCTAAGTGTCCAGTACAGAACCACATAAATATTTCTGTTTGTAAGAGAAATATAGAATGCAAGTAGATAAAAATATACAAATACTTCCACTAATGAAGAAGAAAAACAAAATAGTTTTCCTTATTCTTCATTTTCATCTTACCTTTACCACTGGTACATGTTATGGAATTATAGAAGTGTATGTTGAACTAGTGAAGGAATTTGAATTTCCTCCCTCTTTTTAAAAGAGATATGTTAGTGTTGTGATCATTGGTCCTGAAGGGCATATTTCGAAACTTCTCCTAACTAAGCTGTCCACTTTTCTGGCTTAAAACTATTGACCCTGATATTTCATCCATTTTCTAGTTGAGGGGGAATGGAGATGGGCCAGCTTCTTGTCTCTATTGTACTATAAGCTGTTCATTGGTAAGATCTATATCTGTTTTAAATTTATATCCTGTATAGCACTTTAGTACAATGCCTAACATGCTGGAGAAACCGTACATTTTTATTGAATGAGTAAGATAATGATAAAGTCTTAACATGGGAGTTTTTCAAACACAAAATTTGCATATAATAGATACGCCTTTTTGATATAGGAGGTTCTTTTCAGAGAAAGGAATTTGAAAAGTATTCCCTTCCAGTGCATGAAAGTAACTAGACATTAATACCAAAGAAAGGCTGTGTGAAGGAATTTCCTTCTATTTGGTTACTCTGCTGGAGTATTGACACTTTTTGCACAATTTATGTATTTCCTCACATGTAACACTAAAAGATAGATTAGAGGCAGCGGTTGCATATTCTTGGTTTATAGTATATTGTCTCTGGGTAGAAATATCTGGATAATTTTTTTTCTTACCATAGTTTGACATGTTATTGAATATAATTAAAATAAATAATTTGCCTAATTACAAGCTGTGGAAGAGTGTCAACATGGGAAATGTAATGAAAGTAGTAATTTTGTAAATGATTTTTACATCTAGCTTTTAATGCCCCCGTCTGAGTACACATTGTTAAAGGCAGAATCTAATCTTTGCTTGAACTTGTGCCTGTTTAAATAGAACCCTGATGAGATGTAACCAGTAATGTTACAATAACTTAAAATTTTTATGCCAAAGAAAATAAGAAACTAAGCAAAATTAAGACCTAATTTAAGAATTCCTAGTTTCAAAGAACTAACATACAAAATTTCTTAGCTGCATAGAATTTTAGGACATTTGGGAGCTTTGTTTGAATTCTAAGTAAAGCAAAGTCCCTTATCCTCCCCCAGGTTGTGCAATCTTATGGAGATTTGAGTTCCAAACAAAACACAAGGCATTTTGGGTCTGTTGAATATAGTATCACTAGTAATTTCTTCCTTTTAAACTGTGGTCATTTGTTTTTGAATTAATATATTCGGTAGAAAGATTCTAAAAGTAACTGAGAAAAGCATATTTATAAATAGAAATATTTATAGTAACTAAACAATAATGCCAGAGTAATATCAATACATTAGCTCCCTTTTCCTCTCTTTGTCCAGAACAGCACTGTCCAATGGAAATATAGTGTGAGCTATATGTGTAAAAAACTGAAAAGAAACAAGTGAAATTAATTTTAATAGTATGTTTTGTTTAATCCAAATCTAGTATGTATTTTATACTTTCAGGATATCTCAGTTAGAACAGGTACACATCAAGTACTCTATAGTCTCACTAGACCATATTATTGGACAGCAGAGGTCCAGAAGATGAGTGACCTTCGAAGGAATCATTTTATTTATCTTAGCTTTTTTCTCATGTTCACTATTAATAAATGTTAATTTGTTATTTTGAAAGTATTTATTGTGGAAACTCAGATATTTGAAAAACCTATAAAAAATAAAAATGCTGACTCTTCCCTATTAACATTTTGGGGTCTATCATACCAGTTCCCTTGGATGACTACCTAAATGTAATTTTTTTTTAACACAAATGGGAGTGTGTTATGTATAACTTGTGTTATATATATAAATTGATTCAAGACCATAACATTTTAAAATTTATTTTCATATGAGTGCCTATAGATTTACCATATCCTTTTAAATGGCTGCACAATCTTTTATTATATGGATGCACCTTAATTTAATCATCTGCCTGTCAATGATCATTTCAGTTGCTTGCAATTTTCTGATTACAAACAATATGCATAGAAAAGGTGTTTATATTTGTGTATAGATATTTTCATATGATAAGTTCATAGATGTTAACTTTCAAAGTAGATTTCTCTTGTCAGATTATCCTTTAAAAGGATTGTGCCAATTTATATCCCTACCAAGAGTATACGAGAGTTCCTCTTTTCCCATGAATTTTTACCAATGCTTTAAATTGACAAAGACAAAAAATATTGATAAACCTAGTAGGCACATAAATCTAGTTTATTTTGCTGTCTGTCTTGCTCTCTTTGTGAATTACCTGAGAATTATCTAAGTCTCCCTCCCCCCATCAAACTCCGCACCCATTTTTTGTTTGTCTCTTTCTGAATAATTTTAGGAATTATTTACATGTGATGGATACTAACTCTTTGTCATGTGTGTAGAAGCAGTGTTCTTCCAATTTGTCCTTTGTCTTCCACTTGTATTTATGGTATCCCTTGCTCTGTAGAGGCTTTAAAATTTGTCTTTTATGATTTTTTGTGGATCATGCTCAGAAATGCCTTCCTCGGGCTTCCCTGGTGGCGCAGTGGTTGAGAGTCCGCCTGCCGATGCAGGGGACACGGGTTCGTGCCCTGGTCCGGGAACATCCCACGTGCCGCAGAGCACCTGGGCCCGTGAACCATGGCCGCTGAGCCTGCGCGTCCGGAGCCTGTGCTCCGCAACGGGAGAGACCACAACAGTGAGAGGCCCAAGTACCGCAAAAAAAAAAAAAAAAAAAAAAGAAATGCCTTCCTCACATATAAAATATGTTCTCTTTAAAGGTTTTCTAATACTTTTATGGTTTTATTTTTATTATTTAAAACTTTGATTTAATCTGGAATTTATTTTGAGGAGGTGGTGAAATATGAATTCAGCCTTAAAAAAGGTCAGTCAGCTATCTCAGCAACTCAACACTTTTCATTGATCTACCTTCTCTCTGCTGATTTAAAATTCCCCTGAAGGAGTATTATAAATGCACGGTAGGGCTTCCCTGGTGGCGCAGTGGTTGAGAGTCCGCCTGCCGATGCAGGGGAAGCGGGTTCGTGCCCCGGTCTGGGAGGATCCCACATGCCGCGGAGCGGCTGGGCCCGTGAGCCATGGCCGCTGAGCCTGCGCGTCCGGAGCCTGTGCTCCGCAATGGGAGAGGCCACAGCAGTGAGAGGCCCGCGTACCACAAAAAAAAAAAAAAAAAAAAAAAAATAAAAAAAAAAAAAAAAAAATAAATGCACGGTAAAGACTTACTGGGTTTATGTGGAAATTTATTAGTGGAGTTAGCAGTCAAATGAAAAAGAGTCTAGGCTAAACGCATGCCTTTCACCTTCATAGACAAGTTGAATTTAAAATTGTATTGCTTATATTAGAAATCAAGCATAGCTTAATGTTCAATTAATTCGCATTTCATATGAAAATTCAAACTCCAGAAGAGTTAAGTAACTAAATATTATGTGAGTTCTGTACTATTCATTCATTCATTCAATCAGTCATTTATTCATATGAGGAACTATTCTAGGCATTGGAAATATAGCAGTTAACTAGATTCGTAGGGTACTTGCCCTCATGGAATTTGGGCTTTATTTAAGGAGATACATAAACAAGAAATAATGTACAAACAAACAAGATAATTTAGGATTATCTTAAGCAGATTATTTAATAGTTGTGAATGGAATAACAAAGTGATGTTATGTGGGGAGGTAAAGTGAGGCTTTCTAAGAAAGATGGGAAGGGGCCAGTTATGTCCATATCCACAAAGCTAAAACAGTAGTAATCCAAATGCAGACATTGAGGGGTGGGGGAAGGCATGATGTGTTTTGCTTTTCTGTGTGTTTTGCATGTCTATCCTATTTGAAAATTTCTCACTGAAATTTATGGGCAGATTCTTTAGTTTCAAGTCCTCTTGTGGCCCCAGTGACATTCTGTGTTCATAGCATTTATCATACTACATTATAAGTATTTGCCTGTCTTATTCTCCCTCCAGACTGTGAGTTCTATGAAGTCAAGGACTTTGTCTTTTATCTCTATATTCTCAGTATCTAGTATACTGCATACTCAATAAATGTCACAATGAGGCATTATAAACATAATAAAGGCTGATCTGTTATCATGTGCTTTGGATCCTGTTCTCTCCCACCATTTCAGGAATCTTACATTCTTGTTCTAGTGTATGCAAACTCTGTCTCAACTAAATTCTTTTCATTAGGATTTAATCAAACTTAAACCTTTCCGATCTTAAAAAGCTTCCCAAATCCCTATGTTCTGTCTCCAACTATTGCATTATCTTTCTCCCATTCTCAGCTACACTCTTCAGAATTTCACTTATTTCATTTTCTTACCTCCTACTTACTCTTTAAACCTACTTTTGTCTGTTTTCAGCCTGAGATTTCCAGTGACTTTGAAGTTGCTAAATTCAGTTGACATTTTTCATTTCTTACCTCATTTGGTCTGTGAATGGCATTTGACACTTAACTCTTATAATTCTGCTTGTTATTTCTTCCTTGGGCTTCCTTGCCACTGTACTTTCATGGTTTTCCCTCTGTTTCTTTGTGGGTGCCTTATCAGTCTTTGTAGGCTCATCCTCTTCTGGATGACCACATAATCTTGAAGTTCCTTAAGACTCCTTTGTTGGAATAATACACAAAGAGAGTAATTAAGTGATATTCTAGTCCTCTTATAGTTGATGTCCTTGAGAATGGTTCTCAGCACAGGAAAAATGATATATAGGTGCAAGACAGAAAAGAATAAATAAAAACCTTGTATTCTTGAATTTGAATTTGGATTATCACTATGAACTCAGGATACATTTCATGTTAAAAGCATTTTCCCCTAACTCTTTCAACTTTAAAAGGCCTAGAAACAATGAATAACCCACAATGAGTGGCCTGGAAAAACATTACCCATTCAAAAACACCAACTCCTTGGAGAAGTGGCTGATTCCAGGTTTGGGAAGAAAGTGTACAAGAAGAGCCTGGAAGGTCTTCTCGTAACAGATAGTAAGAAGCCGTCAAAGACTATTATGACTGAATCAAAAGGAATCATGAGCCAGTTTGAATCGACCTTTTCACCTGTCAAAGATGGTACAATTTGAACACCAATAAAGATGATAACTGCAAAATATTGAAACCTGTTAATATGTTTGGTCCATGAGTTTATAAGTGATGCTTTTAAAAAAAGACACAGTTGATCCTTTTAGAGGAATGTAATGTACCAACTGATTATTTTGAAAACTGGCAGCTAATGGAAAAGGATCAAGCATTTATTCTTGCCTCTCATATAATGGCTCACTGGCAAAGCAAATAGTAGATAAGGAAAAGTGCTCTTCATAGAGATATTCCAGCTGTTAAATAAAGAAGCAATGATAGAATATCACCTTTTGGCAATCCTTAATGAGTTAATGGATTTAGGCATTGGTCATCATTGTCTACTAATTGCACAAAAAATGAAACAACAACCAAACATTTTCCTCCTGATAGAAGGACACAGTACCATTTATGAAGTGATCTTGCCACCAAAATTTGACCAAGGCTCTAGATTCAACTCTCAATTCATAGAAAACACAGAGGAACATGTTAAATGTCACTACAGTGTGCAGTCAGTAAAATCCAGCCTCTGGAAAAATCTACACAAAAATATCAATAATTCTTCTACAAATGTATTGCAAAGGGAGTAGATGAAAAGACTTCTCCATGATCAACTAAGTACCTGTCTGTTCCTCCCATAGCTTCTGCATACTTCGCTCACAACACAGCATTGTTTTGAAATGGTCTTGTTTATAGGTATTTCCGTGCCATTAGATGTGTGATATATTTTACCTCTTTTTATCTTCTTGTTTTTAACTTTTGACATTTTAATAATAATGTGTCTTGGTGTGGGTCTCTTTGAGTTCATCTTATTTGGAACTCTCTGAATTTCCTGGATCTGGATGTCTGTTTCCTTCCTCAGATTAGAGAAGTTTTCAGCCATTATTTCTTCACAGTTTTCCGTAAGTAGGTTAATGCCACTATACATCCTGCCCTGCAACCTTTTTTTCATCCAACATGCTGGGTATTTCTTTCTGCATTAATAAATACTGCTGCATATTGTCATTTTTGGGGACTCTGAAATGTATTCTTCTTTTAGTATATCTTAATTTAATTAATTAGTCCAGTACTGATGAACATGTTTCTTTATAATTATTTCCTAATATAAAAAATGTCATGAATTTCTTTGAACACAACCATTTGTACATATGTGCAGTTCTCTCCTTAGACTAGAGGTGGGTTTGTTGGGTCAAAGAGTATGTTCATTTAAAATTTCTATATTGCCCTACCACCTTCTAGAAAATTTAGACCTATTTTCATTGTCCTAGCAGTTGATGAGGAGGGTTTTATTATGCTTGAAGTCTTGTTCATCAGCTCTGAGCAAGCACTAGTTTTCAGGTAAAGTAACTCTCAATCTTTTTCTTTTTTTTTTTTTTAAGCCCTCTCTTTTGGTGCCTTTCCTTGAATTATTTCTCATCTCTCTGTTGGCAGCAGGGACTATTAAAGCTGTGTAAGATGCAACTGGACATGAAGTCAAATAATAGTAGAGTAATATGTGATTTTCTCATAGTAACTACCTAATACTGTTATACCTACCGTATTATCATATGTGTTTTTGAATAATAATGTAGAATATTATACCTCTTAAAACCTTGATCACATCTATACAAAAAGCCTGATTTCTAAATGTCATCCTATTTATATCTGCTTGGAGAAACTAAGATAATATTAGTACTGTCTTTTAACTTCTTAATAATGTTTCTGTTCATACATGTTTATTTCCCAGTAGCCTCTTCTAGAGGAAAGAACGTGCATTTTTTTTTTTTTTTCTTTTTGCGGTACGCGGGCCTCTCACTGTTGTGGCCTCTCCCGCTGCGGAGCACAGGCTCCGGACGCGCAGGCCCAGCGGCCATGGCTCACAGGCCTAGCCGCTCCGTGGCATGTGGGATCTTCCCGGACCGGGGCACGAACCCGTGTCCCCTGAATCGGTGGGCGGACTCTCAACCAGTGCGCCACCAGGGAAGCCCCAAGAACGTGCATTTTTAAGTCTGACTGAACTGTATTCTCATTTTGGCTTTGCCACTTATTTGATAGTATGTGAAAATCTCTTAACTTTTCTGGGCCTCAGTTCATCTGCAAAAGGGGGGTATATTTGATTGCTGTCTGTTTGAATGACTACTCTAAGGATCTAATCAAACATTGTATGTGAAAATAGCATAGTGTCTAGCAAATGCTAATAATTCAATATTTGTTCATCTATTTCTTTTGTGGTGTGTAGTAGTGATATATAGTGTTTTTAGATATGTATTCACTGTCATGTATACTATTGCCTTCACAGAAACCTTCTCTACATATACCCTCAGAGTCTCAATTTTGCCAACCGTCAAGGTTCTGCCAGAAATATAACCGTTAAAGTCCAGTTTATGTATGGGGAGGATCCTAGCAATGCCATGCCGGTAAGAAATGTTCTTTACATTTCCTATTCTTCATATACAGTTCAAATAGACCTTTTTTTGCAGGGGGAGGGTAATCACTTGGTTGGCAGCTCTAAACTGGAAATTAATGTGATCTTGCAAACAAAATTTCTGACTTCATTACTTCCTGTACAGGTAGTAATGAGTTTATTTGAAGTCTTATTTATTGAGGACTTGGTATATGTTAGGCACTCCCAGAGATACAAAGATGAATAAGGCATAATCTAGAGGATATTAAGAATACATAAAATTTTAAAATAATGAACTTCAGAAGAGGGCCAGATCAGAATCACCTAGGGTACTCTAACAGAGCAGATACCTCTTCTCTATTCTTCCATCTATGATCCTGATTCCCCGCCTTTAGAATGAAAGGCCAGGTAAGGGAGGTGGAAAGTGGTGGGTAGTGTTATAGGGTTGTGGTATAGTTTGAAAATGCTCCCCAGGTGATTCTAATTTGTATGATTCTTCCCATCTTTGTTGAGAAACTCTGGCAGTAGTTCTTAACTTTGGCTACATTTTACACTCACTTGGGAGCTTTTAAAAATACCAATGCCCAGACAATCTCATTCCAATTACATTATAATCTCTGGGGTGGGATACCAGGCAGATATCAGTATTTTTAAATCTCCCCAAAGGATTACATTTTGCAGCCAATATTTATAACCAAGGTATGTGCTAATTATTAGAAGATTGGTAGTATAGGGTTTCAAAGGTATAGGTGTTCAGAGGAAGGAGAGAATGCCTCAAAGGTGGTTAAAATGTTCATAGCAGTGGATCTGTCTAGACTGCGGGGAAAGGAGAGCAATTCAAGTTGGAGAATGTCCTTCAACAGAGGTAGAGTGGTGAGTTGCCAGTGAGCCAGAGCAATGCAAGATAAGTCAGGAATAGTAGATTGAGGCTAGATTGGGGAGGTTCTTGACTGCCCACATTGTCATTTAGGATTTGTGGGACACTAGTAAATTCAGGTTCCATGAAAGTAGATTTTCAATTTATGGAGTAGGAGCACATCTATCACTGTAGATGTTCAGCCTCTGAAAGAACCCTAGTGGAATGAAAATGTGCTAAGAACAGGTGCACTGTTTACAGAGTTTTATTTTAGCCTTCTATGGCAGTCATTTGAATCAAGTTCTTTTGATTTTCTACAATACTTACTAAGAAAACTATATATTTTCCTTTCCACTGTAGCCTCAGTTTCATCAACATTTATAGATCTTGATAGCAGCAAGCACAAATTATTCATCTTTGTATTCTTCTATGGCAGCTGTTCCAGATCCTTGCATGTAATACATGCTGAATAAATATTTGTTCAATAAATGTAGAATTTATTTTTGAGGTTTGGAATGAGCATTTCATGCTTTTTACTAGCTCTTCATTTCTGCCAAAGGAATGAATGTACTAATCATAGTCAATGAAAAGATGCTGGATTGTGAAAATAGATGGCTTCGTTATCCTATATGTGAATGGCCATATGAATTTGAGCTTATGACAAATGTAGTATATGTAAAATAATTTGTTTTTATTTTTTGCCTAACAAACTCTTCCTTGTCTTAGCATACATATAGCCTCCTCTACAGAGCCCCAGCTGCGTCCAGCCATATCGGCAGTTAGACCACTCCTTCTTTTGGTGCTACCTTAGTGTCTTCTCACTTCTTTTATGGGCTGTTTCATTTTATGGTTATATGCTTGTTTCTTTATCTCGACCACTAGACTGTGAGCTCCTTGAGGGCAAGGACCATGTCTTACTCATATCTGTATCTTGCCTATCATAGTGCTTGGGATAATTGATGCTCAGTCTATGTTGATGAATGATTAAAAATACATGTTAAATGGTCAAAGGAACACTTTCACTTTACATCATTGCATGTTATGAAAATAAGTTACTTTTTGAAAAACAATAGCTTCTCAGAGGGAAAAAAAGGTACTGCATTCCTTTCTCTTGTGTATTATTAGTGATATGAAAATATAATGCTTTTATGTTATGAGAGTGGCTAGTTTGAAATAATGTATAAACACAGATACATTGTATTTGCTTATTTTTTTAAAAATGAAGACTGTCCAAATGGATCTTAAGATAATATTTTGATCATACAATCTTGATATGATAAAATCATAAACTTCATAATTGTGGCACTGGAACAGCATTTTTATAAAAACATAGTAATGTAGTCTTAGAAATTGATGAAATTAGACATATACAGGAGAGTCATAATTATTACACTTTTGCATACCCTTAAAATAAAAGGACCTGCTTGAAATGTTGCAAAAAGAAACACAGATATCTGTTATTATGTTCTTTTTATTTAAGGATGGTGCAACTATAAGGAATAAAGTTTGTATAAGGAATAAGGAATAAACTTTGAGTTGTTTTACCAGTTGTGTGATAGAAGTGTGATGACATGTCCACATGCCTATTCATGCATGTGTAGAGATGACTGGCCAGACTTAAAAGTTTAATCTATGACTAGATAACATTGTAAACCTGTCACATAGTAATCATAGCTATGACCTTGACATCATTAAGCCATTTATGTAATCTGCTGCCCTTATTAACCATAGTATTGCTTGGTAGAATTCTAGAGGCAGATATACAAGACTGAATTATTTTACCTTTAAACCTTCTCCAAAGTATTGTAGTAGTATTGTATTTTTTTTTTTAATGTGGTGGATTTGGAAAAAAACAAACACATAAGTAAGAATATAAGAATGGAGCTCCTCTTCCATTTAGTAGCTTGCAGGGAGTACTGGAAGTTAAAGGGTACATAGCTTGACCTAAATTAGGGTATTTTAATATCATTTATAAATAATTTATATTTGACATTCAGAATGACTGTTGTTTTAGTGAAGAAGCCACCAATTTATATAGTAGATATATGCCACCATTCTAGGATCGTATTTCTTATGTAAATTCCAAATGATGTGCTACATCTAGATTTTAAAATGAATTCTTTACCTTCTTTAAGAAAAAGGAAAGAAATGTACCTTATTACCCAATAGATATAAATATAATGGATAGAAACTTTTTGAATGTTTGAATGTCAGATGGGTCTATAGTTGAAAAGAAATTTACAGTTAAGCAATGGACCTTATAGGCACATTGTTCTTCATTGGGCTTATTTTGCCCATTGTTCTCAGTTATTAAATCAGACAAATTCTTACATAGATTTGAAACATCCAGCATTTATTACAACAAAGTTTCAACATGCTGTTATTTGTTACAGGTAATCTTTGGTAAATCTAGCTGTTCAGAATTTTCAAAGGAAGCCTATACAGCCGTAGTATATCATAACAGGTACTGAATTCAAATATTTCTTTCAAAGTTTCTCACTTCTCAGTGGCATTGTTAGCACTCACGTTAGTGTGTTTACCAAATGCTTTGCTGCACTGGATGTGCAAATTCAAGACAGCTGACATCAAAGTTATAATTTTCAACCTGTAGATGCACATTCTCTCCGTAGACATCTCAAATATAAGACTATGCACAAAACATCTTTTCTGTCAAATTCTCTGATCCTTTCATTTTTATTATATTGTTATTGATTATCATTATGGCCTCTGGTCCTTTGGTCTTTCCCTGTTATTTTTACCTGACACTTTGTAGTTTTACTTAACTCTTTACTAAGCTTGCACTCATTAGTCAGTTAAATTGGTGCAACATCCAATAAATCTTCGACTCAGTGACTTTCCCTTTTACTTCTTTGGGAATTGATTGTTAACTCTGGATAAACTTTAACTTCTACTTTCTTTCCCCTCCTCCTCCCCCTCCTCCTCCTCTTCCTCCTGCCCTCCCTCCCCATCCCCCTCCTTCACCTCTCTCTCCCCCTTCTTTTGCTTTGATTATCGAATGCTACTGGAGAAAAAACACAAAATTGTGCCAATCAGGGCTGTCACAAATTGATGTTATTTTATCATATGATGGGGCTACAGTAATTTATTTTATCGTATTTTATCTTCTTTTGGCCCCTCTGTTCTTTGGTAAATTTTTTTGTCGTCACTTTTTTACCTTCTCTCCCATTTGGCAGTAGCTATTTTAAGCTTTTCTTCCCCTTTCTCTAGCTCCTACTTCTTTTCTGTTTGCTTTAACTCTTAGTGTTCCTACTTTATGAAGTTGATTGAAACCATCTAACTTGAGATCTATCAGCTTCTGTGCTCTTCACCTCAAATTGTCTCCATGCAGATCTGCCTTTCCTCTGTTTCAAAGGTGGTAATGGCCCACACCTTCCTCCGTGTGGATCTTTTCATCTCTGCTCTCAAAACGATCTTATCCAGGCTCTTCAGAATGTGACTCTATCAGTTATTCCTTTTCTTGCATCATCTTCTGTTTCATTGGCTCCATCTCTTATTGCCACAAAAGTTGTTTCCTATACTTAAAAAAAAGTCTTTCTTCAGTGCTGTTGTGTAGCATGTTTTTTCCTTACCCTCCTTAAAACTTTCTTCTTTCTCACCTTTATTTTATGGCCCTCTCTTGGTTTCCTTTTATCCCTTTGAACACTTTTTTTAAAAATAGTAATTATTCTAATTTTTCTTTTTCTTTAAAACATAGGCCTTCCACACAAAACACTAAAGTTTTGCCTTTATCCTTCTTTTTCTATAATATTCTTTCCCTAAATAATCTTATATGTATTTCCAGAGTTACATTCAATGAAAATACTACCACTTTTACCTTTATGTGGACTGTTCGCTGTTTATTTTCTCTCATAACTTTCTTTCTGAGATACAGATGTGTATTTTCAGTGGCCTTTTAGGCATATTCATTCGAGTGCCTGCTGCCTTCTCAATTTCCATGTATTTGTTCTTGACTCTCTTCCTAAGCCAATCTCTGTCTGACTCTTTATTTTTATTAATCGTACTACGATTTTTCCAGTTGCTCTGACTCAAATGTAAGACATTCTTGCCTTCCTTCTTATTTTGTCTAACATACAGTCATCTTTTACATCTTGATGATTGTATTTCTGCCTCATTACCAAGCATATCTTGTGCTGTCCTGTTTCTGGGCCTTTCTTGGATCTCTTTTCTGTTGTAATACTGATTCCCTCTAATTTAACTCCTACTCATACTTTAAGGCCCATATCATATATCTCTTCCTAAATGACAGTTCCCTGATCTAAAACTTGAAGTAATCAATTCAGCTCTGTTCTTGAAGCACTTAACCTTATATGCTGTATACCAGGGGTCAGCAGACTTTTCTAAAAAGGGCCAAATAGTATATATTTTAGGCCTTGTGTGCCATCTGGTCTCTTACAACTACTCAACCTTGCTGTTGTAGTGCAAAAGTAGCCATGTACAGTAAATTGCAAATAAATGGGCATGGCTGTCTTCCAATAAAATTTTATTTATGGACCCTGAAATTTGAATTTCATTTAATATCTCAAGTGAAATATTATTCTTTGGAATTTTTTTAAGCACTTAAAAATATAAAAATCATTTTTTAGTTTGTAGGCTATACAAATGAAGTAGTGGACTGGATTTGGCCTATGGCCATAGTTTGCCAACCCCTGCTTTATAGCATAGCTATTGATATATGTGTGTCTTACTTATATTTCTACTGAATTATATATTTTTGAGGGTTATTTTTCTTATGTCCATCTTTAAAACCACCACAAAAGTAACACAGTGCTTAGCCTAATGGTGGGTAATTAAAAATACTTGTTGATGAATAACTCGTAGATGTTTAATTTTCCATAAGAGCCTTTACATAACATGATTTCAGGAAAGAAATGAACTAAAGCACTAGAAGCCAGGAAAGATATTTATAAAGAAGGTTGTATTTTCTAAAAGTATCTCAGTTTGTGGCTAGGTCTTTATTTTGTTGCTCTTAGCATTAGTAGAATTAAAATGATACAGTCTAACATTACTAGTAAATTCAACTTTCTCATAATTCAGTGGTGACTAGTGAGATCAGTAATAAGATCTATAGCATCTTTTATTCACCAAAGTCATCAAATTCTCAGGTGGCTAGCATTAGCTACCTTTCTTACAGGTATTAAAAGCCTTATGCCACTTAATTTTTCTGTGATCAGATCTACACCTGTTAGCATTTTTGAGGCTTATTTGAGATGGAAGAATATTTGACGTATTTAGCATCAGAGAAAAATCGCTAACTGGTGGGATGGGCTTCACTTTAAAGGTAGTTGGAACTATATGGTTTGGATGTATTTTCATTGAATACAACAGAGAGATACTAACTGAATATGGAAGATGGGGATGCTAAGGTTCTATCCCTTTTAGGTCTATATCATAAATAGCAGCCATGCTATCTTATAAAAATGCTCTTAAGGCCCACTCTCAATGAATATTGAGATGCAAGTGCCATTGGTTTGATCAAATATGATAATTTGTTGTATTCCTTAGTAGCTGGGAGCCCTTCTAAATGGTGGGATGCATTGCAATTTGTGGGGATTCCCTGATTTTTTCTTTTCTTTTTTCTCTTTAACTTTTCCTCTTTTTTTTTGTTTTTTTTTGTAAAGCTGTCAGTCAGTACACAACTAGTCCATGTTTAGGTAACATTTATGGAATGATAGATATAAGACATTCCATAGAGAGCCCATCTTGATACCAAGTTGTCTAACGATTCCTTTTTTCTTTCTTTCTTTTTTTTTTTAACAAAAGGTTAATACAATTTAGTCTTACTATGAAGCTGTACTCCTATAAAAGAAAAATGTTTTTCTATGGTATGGTTATAAGATATACATTTATAAAAGCTCATATTATTTTTTTCTATGTAATATGTATCCACATTGGTTTATAAATATAGAAAGCCTTGCCCTAGTCTCTTCTCTTATACAGTTTCCAATCTAATGAAGATTTCAGCATCAAGGTGGCGATTATTAATGAATTTTCAAATAGTAGGATTACTCAACCCATTAATAAAAATGGGATGAGAAATTTCAGAAACAGTGGCAGCTCCCTCATCTGGAAGTAGGGGTTAGTTACTTGAGTTTGGAAATAAAAATATTTTGGACTAGGAGAAAAATTGAGCATGAATCCTGAAATTAATTTAAAAATTACTCAAACATACAAATGCAATAATTGTTTATTTTGAACACATTACTGACTATTGATGTTTTGTTTTGTTTTTGTATGAAGGTCTCCTGATTTTCATGAAGAAATCAAGGTTAAACTCCCTGCTACTTTAACTGATCATCATCACTTGCTTTTTACATTTTATCATGTTAGTTGTCAACAAAAACAAAATACTCCTCTTGAAACTCCTGTTGGATATACAGTAAGTATATTTTTGTTAAATATTTAGCCCTTTGATCTTAAAAATAGTTAACAATATTTAAGATAGTTGGTGTTCATTATTATTTGAGTATTCCTTATCTGATTCCCCATGTTCGTTAGGAAGGGTCATCATAACAAGAAAATGCTCAATACAGTTAACCAGTGTCATTAATTAACTAAGTAACATGTGTAAACACTTAGGTGTTATTCCTGATTATTGTATATTTACCCAACAGTACTGTGTAAATGTAACAGTTTTAAGGGTTCTTCGGAAGAAAATGGTTTGAATGTAAAATGATTAAAAGAGACGCTTGGCAATTAAAACCCTTTTTAATTGCCTTAATTAAAACGCCTGAGTATTTTTTGAAAATCATTACTATTGAATTACAAAAGTAAACCTAAGATGAATACATCATAGTGTGCTATCACAATTTTGTCAGAAAGGCATGCCTTCACCTAAAAGAGAAAAACTAACGTTTGATACATATCTTTTGTCTTCAGCTTATGACATGAATTTTTGCTAAATGTAAGAAAATAAGTTTATGTCATACTTTTTAGTTTTGTTTTCAACATTCTTATCTAATCAAATCTTTCTTTCCCTATTTACATTGACACTATTACCCCAGTTTAAAATTGATTCACTTTGTGGCCTTTTCTATTACCAACTTCCCCTTGGATAATGGGGACCTGCTATAGATTCAAGTATTGCATAGTTAGTTGGTAATAATGTTTTGGGGATCCTCCTTAAATATTGTTGGGGAAACTTCTTTAGATGAATTATGAAAACCTATTATTATTACCTACATAATTAAATCCCCTTGGTGTTTAGTGATGTGAAACGAATTTGGCTCATACCAAGTTCTTAAAACAGATTTTCCAAGTAATTACTTTTATAACAAACATATTTAAATTAATATTGTTTCCTTTTTATTTAAAAGTGGATACCGATGCTTCAGAATGGACGATTAAAGACTGGGCAGTTTTGCCTACCGGTCTCACTGGAAAAACCACCACAGGCTTATTCTGTACTGTCTCCTGAGGTCAGTTTCTCTCACACTGAAATTCTCCAGTTTGAATGAAATGGGCTTTTTATTACAAAGATAGTTTTCTCAAACTTGCTGTTTCTTTTCTCTCTAAGTATGTATATAGTGAAGTAATAATATTATTTTCCAAGGGACATTAGCAGCTTTGATGATGACATATGTGACTTGAAAGAAAAAAAACATTGGGAAAATCTCAATCAAGAATCAGTAGCCACTGTTCAAAAACCAAAGTGCCTTTTGAGAACGATTACATGATGATTACCAGTGTCTCTTAATGCTTTGACTACAACTGTTTGTAACCATTAATCTGAAATGTGTCTTGTGAATGTTCTCCTGGCGGCATTTATTTTTCATTATAGAACTTTAAAAGTTTTCACAAATAAATTTGTATTGTTTTTAATTAAAAAAAAAAAAAAGGCAATGTAAGGCTACCGCTCTGACCTCCTTTCTCACCATTCTCTGTCACTCTGCCCTGACTATATAGCACAGCGCCTTTGTTGTTCCTCATACATGAAGAGCACATTCCCATCTCAGGCCGTTTGTACTTTCCTTTGCTGGCAAGACCTATCTATCACAAGACCTGCTTCTTATTTAATTTAGATATCCACTCAAATATCCCCTCTTCAGAGAAGTCATCTATAATTACTTTGTTTTAAGTAGCAGCCTTCACCGCTTTTTATCCCTTTGCTTTATCCTCATAATACTTAATCACTGGGACTTCCCTGGCAGTCCAGTGGTTAAGACTCTGCACTTCCACTGCAGGGGCTCGGGTTCGATCCCTGGTCAGGAACTAAGATCCCACATGCTGTGGGGCGCAGCCAAAAAAAAAAAAAAACTTACCACTGACTTTATAGTTCATATATCTTTGTTTATCTGTTTATTGTCTACAGAGTATAAACTCCGTGAGGTTAAGGACTTTGTCTTTCTTATGCATTGCTGTATCTACCAGTGCTTAGAATAGTGCTTGGCTCATAGTAGACAGTTAATGAATATTTATTAAATGAATGAATAAAGACAGTAGGAAAGAAATAGGACAGAACCCCCCCAACCCCCAAATCTTTCATTCAGTTTTCCAGGAACATATCTTTTCAGTAAAATAAATTAGTCTTCTATCAGGGGTAGCATTGTATTTCAAAAGGAAATATTTTAAAAGAAAATATAATTTTATGGAAGTTATGGATTTGTTCTTAATTGACTTGCAGATGCAAGGTCAGCTTTCTAAAGGGGAGGCTGATGGTTTTCTTCTAGCTACAATGTGTATGTTCATATATAAAGAATATGGTGATAATTTGGATTTGACTATAGATACATAGTATGGCTGATTGATATGTGAGATTAAACCACCTGATTAAGTGCTTAAACTTTTGTGTATTTTAATTACTAGATTAAAAGAAGAGTATACTTAGCATCATTATTATACTTAAAGAATAGTATATATTAATTTTAGCACTTAATTTAAAGCAAGTGAGAGATAAATATTTAAATGACTTTTATAGGTCATTACTTAATGCAATTTTGTATTCACTTTCCTGGTTGAGGTTGAGCTCTCTTTGATTCAGAAAGTCAGAGAATTTCTGATATGTGTTAACTTCAACAGTTCTTTGGACCTTAGAATATGAAGCTTGCCATATAATCACACTTAGGTACTGAGAAACTAATTTCTGTAACTAGTGAACTATTGCTTTATTATATTTCACTCAGTGGTAATTTTCAGTGATAAATGGATCATTTTCTTCTTAAAACTGGGTGAAAAGGAAGGTGAACCTTTGTTGGCTTTGTTTCACCACATTTTCTTGGTTTTCTGGTGTTTCCCCCTTAAGTTTTCATGTTCTTTTCACTCTGAATCTGTAAGCACTCTTCCCAGGCAGGATCACTGACTGCAGTTCTGTGAACAGTACTCTCAGAGTGGTGTAGTATATAACTTACAAGAAGACCAAGATGCTCCTGACTCCTACTGCTAGTTGATGAATCTTAAATCTGCATCTCTGCTCACTCATTTCTTGCCTGTTATTTGTCTGGTAAATTAAAAAGCCTAGTGATGTCTTTGCCAGGATGTTCTGTAGATATCTCAGACATAAAATGTCCCAAACTGGACTCATTCTTGTTGAATACTGTTGGAACTTTATGGTGAGGGGAAAACCTTGGCCACCAATATGCCTCAACAGAGTGATGGTATTCTAGTGAATTTATCTCAGTTCAGTGTCATCAACTTTTCAGGATTAGTGTTTATTGGGCTCCAGGAAGCAGATTCATGCTTATAAGAGTCATACAAGATTGACATATAGACTAGCATGGCAGTTTATCATCTCTATTTGCATAGATATGCAAAGATCAGCATATAGGATATTTTTTAACTTAACAGTGGTTACACCTGAAGATAGTTACACTTTTCAATTTTTTGTTATTTTATTTAATAATATAATACACACTCATGAATCCACCACCCAATCCAAGAGCTAGAACACTGACAATAGTTTACATCACTTATGTGCTCCTCCCTTATTCCACACTCTTCTTCCTTCTAACTACAAAAAGCTAGCCTTTAAAAAAAATTGTGGTAAAATATACATAACATAAAATTTACCATTTTAACTATTTTTAAGTGTACAGTTCTGTGGTATTAAGTACTTTCACATTCTTTTGAAAACTAGCCTCTTAAAACTACTTTTTTTATTTCCAGCAAGAGCAAAGTTTATTAAAAAGTTTATCTTTAGAAATTTAACCAGAATATTCCATTCTGATTAATGGAGAATTTAGTGTATTACAAACATCAACATATTAGGGGTAAATCAACACCTACCAAAATGTCTGGAATGGTGAATGGCCAGATGTGGTTGGAGGTTTCATGTACTGAACTTAAAAAAAAAAAACTTCTGAGTTGGTTATACACCTGTATTTCCAATCATTTCTGGGAAGGTGGGGGCAGGGGGGTGAGCCAGGAATCAGATTTTGAGAATAAGAAACGTAGAACTGCAAAGAGAGATGTTAACAAGCAAAGAAGTAAAATATTAGGGAGAAAAAAATGATTTAAAAAAAGTACTAGAGTTGGGGTAAAATAAAACTGAGTATAAATGGTCTGTATGGTAAGGCAAAGAATTCCATGGTGATCTCAGCCTATGTGGGCCAGAAATAAAGTGGGTGAGAGGCCATTTATTTTGTTGACTGAGATACTCTCAGACCATTTTTCTGTAAGGTTTTTTTCCCATAGAATCTTTTATTTTTTTAATTTAATTTTATAATTTTTTTATACAGCAGGTTCTTATTGGTTATCTATTTTATACATATTAATGTATATATGTCCTTCCCAATCTCCCAATCTCAATCACCCCCCCTCCCCCGGTAAAACTACTTTTTTTTTTCAAAAATAAATTTACTTATTTTTGGCTGTGCTGTGTCTTCGTTGCTGCGTGCAGGCTTTCTCTAGTTGCGGAGAGTGGGGGCTACTTACTCCTTCGTTGCAGTGCGCGGGCTTCTCATTGTGGTGGCTTCTCTTGTTGTGGAGCATGGGCTCTAGGCGCGCTGGCTTCTGTAGTTGTGGCACGTGGGCTTAGTAGTTGTGGCTCACGGGCTCTAGAGCACAGGCTCAGCAGTTGTGGTGCACCGGCTTAGTTGCTCCACGGCATGTGGGATCTTCCCAGACCAGGGCTTGAACCCGTGTCCCCTGCATTGGCAGGCAGATTTTTAACCACTGCACCACCAGGGAAATCTCTAAAACTACTTTTTAATTGAGGTATATATGTGCCTAAAGAATACATTGTTTACTTTGCTTATTTTATGAATTTAATGAAAAGGTTATTATGCTATAAATAATCCTCTGAGACTTGCTTTTTTCATTCAGCATTATATTACTAAGATTTAGTGTTTATAATCAAAATAAAATGTTCCTTCGGAATTTCATTGTACTTAGAATATAATCTAGATCTTTTTTCCTGAGACCTACAGGAAATCTCTGAAAGACCTGGGCTCTTCCACTTCTGCAGCATCATCTTCTACTACCACCACACCCCTTGTTCTGTACTTACAGCTTCTTCCAAATTTTTTCCAGCCTCTCAGTCTTTGAATTTTGTCTTTCTTCTTCGTGATCTCCTCATGGCTGGAGTCTTTTCATTATATTTATTTCATCATATATTTCAAATAGCACTTCCTCAGAGAGGCTTTCCCTCACTCCATGAATTTTCAACCCTTCCTTCCTCCACACTGCTAATACAGTCTATCATTTTTAATCCATTTTTATTTACTAAATACTTATCACTATCTGAAATTCTTATTTTCTTTTTTTCTACAAGAAATGGGTAGTAAGCTCCCTGAGAGCAGATGTTATGTTTATCATGAAACCCTAGTACCTAGAAAACTGTATAGAGACTTCAGTAAATATTTGTTGTATGAATTTAAAGAAGAAAATTATAGGATTATTGGTATTAGCAAAAAGTAAAAAATGGAAATTACCTGGATGTCGACCAAGGGTTTGTTTAATTAAATTTTTGTATAGCCATACAGTGGTACAGTAGTTAAGAGGAGTGATATAGATTTAAATATCCCAATGGGACATTTGTAATAAAAATATAAAAACAAACAAATAATGTAGTGACAACCAAACTCAATATGTAGATATATCAGCAACTGGGTGGAAATAGTTTGGAAAATATACAACAAATTTAGCAAAGTTAGCTCTCACAAGGGTGTGGGATTATGAAAGTTTTTTTGTTGTTGATTTTTTTTTCTAATCTCATATACCTTTGAAAGGCAGTATAACATAATATCCAAGATTTCACTCCCAGCTCCCACTGACCTCAGGTGAGTTTCTTATTCTGCTGTGGACTAAATTGTTCTAACCCCCAATGTGATAGAATTTGGAGATGGGGCCTTTGGGGGGTAATTAGGTTAAATGAGGTCATGAGGATGGGCCCTCATGCTGGGATTAGTGCACTGTAAGAAGAGACACCAGAGAGCTTGCTCTCTTGGTTGTGTGAGGACACAGTGAAAGGTGGTCATCTGCAAGGTAGGAAGGGGTTCCCACCAGAAACTGACCATGGTGGCACCTTGATATTGGACTTTTCTAGTTTTCAGACCGTGAGAAAATAAATTTCTGTTATTTAAGCCACCCAGTATATGACATTTTGTTGTGGCAAACCAAGCTGATTAAGATAGTCTCTCAGCCTGAATTTTCTTATCTGTAAATTGAGGAGAATAATTAATGCCTACAATAATTGAGTTATGTTGATGACTGAATGATTAATCGTATGTAGAACATTTAGAATGGTACCAGGCACATGAAAAGTGCTGAAGAAGTGTCTGCTACTATTATGCCATTCCTATTGCCACACTATTTGTTAGAATATTTTAAGAGAGTAGTTCTTACTTTAGCATGCATCAAAATCACCTGGAGTGTTTGTAATAACACCAGTTGTTTAACCTTACTCCCAGAGTTACTGATGAGGTAGGTCTGGGCTGGGGCTTGATTTTTTACATTTCTTCAAGTGCCCAGAAGATATTGATGCTGCAGACTGTTTTTAAAGAAGTATGTGTTCACATTTTATTTGGATGTCCTTTTTTTTTAAAGCTGAAAATGAGTGTTTTGGGTTGAAAGAGCTAGTACTGTTTCTTGTGCTGAGTAGTTTCAATTTACTCCACCAGCGTTTGTTTCTTTTTTAAAGTTTCAATACCTGTATTATTTGCCTCAGTAAAGATATTGCATTTCTTACCTACTTAGTATTGAATTTTGTAATAGGAAACTTACTTTATTTGGTTTTATTTTCTTCATATAATAACAATATAAAATCATGGGAAAGAAATCCTATCTTCCTATATATGTATATATATATTTTGTTTGTTTGTTTTGTTTTGTTTTGCTGAGACTTTCTATTTTTGTCATTTGTTTCAAGGATGTTTGTAATTGCTTGTGGAACATTTTTTTCCCCTGATGGCTGTTTTAAACTCCTTGTCAGATCTGTCCAGTATCTAAATATTGATGTCTCTTGATTGTCTTTTCTCATTTAAGTTGAAATTTTTCTGGTTCTTGGTATGATGTGTGATTTTTTGTTATATCCTGAACATTTTGCGTATTATGTTATGACTCTAGATCTTACATAAGTCTTGTGTTTTAGCAGTAGGGGGAGGTCCTGTTGCCTGGTGGAGGTAAAGATTCACATTCCCCACTCCGCGTTGGGTTGGGGGTGGCTTATTATTGGGTGGAGGTAGGATTTGGGGCCTCAGTTGACACCTCCCTGGCTGTGAGGGTGAGGGGGAAGCTTGTTACTTTTCCCTGGTTGGCCTCCACTGACCCCACAATTAGTGGAGGTACTTTATATCACTGGACTGGGACCAGTTCCCATCTCTGTCTTCTCTGATACCAGACAGTATTTGTGAGGGTGGGGTAGGGATTGAGGAACTTCATTATAGCCAGCTGAGGGTAGACACCTAGGCCCCTCACTCAGCCTGTGGAGGTGGAATGGGGCTGTGATTTGTTTCCTTGTGTTTGGCCAGATTAGGGCAATTGTTGCATTTCACTAGAGGGAGCAGGCTTTTCCTGGAGTTTTTTTTTGTTTGTTTGTCTGTTTCTTTTGGCAATTCTGGGTTGCCAGCTGCTCTAGCAACTAGCCCAGGATGCATGAGGCAAAACTAAAACCCAGGAAACACCGCCTTATAGTTCCTTGTATCCTGAGGTCCCTAGCCCGTCTGCATCCTTCTCTCCCCTTTCAGTCTTTATGTTTATTTTATGTATCATGTTCAGGGTTTTTAGCTGTACTCAGCAGGAAGAATAGAGAGAACTTATGTACTCCCTTTTAAAAATAATTTTTGTGATATGATTTTAATTAACACTGCTAGCAATTTATATCAGAAAAAAATGTTTTCTAATCCTTAAAACAATAGACTTCCTTTGCTTATGAATATTTTAAAGCCCAATTAAAACATAATAGAAGTGTTTAAAATAAAGAAAATAGGATACTGTTAAGCCGTTAAGATATTGTAGATGTGAATTTATTGGCATGAAAAGAGATTCACAGTGTAATAGGTGAAAAACAGGTTTCAATATAATATGTTTGATATATCACCTATGTAAGGGTGTATTTAAAAATACACATGCATAAGGGAAGATCTGGAATGATATAAAGGTATATGTTTCTGAGAAGATAGAATTTTGAGTGTATATTTTCTGCCTTTTGCTCCTTGAGCCTTTTACTTCTCTTGTAGGAAACATACTGATTTTTGTAATAAGAACAAAATATAAGTTCTACATTTATTTGTAGTACATACAATATATTTCCACAGTATTTTTTCTCATTGAGATATTGTAATTTTTTTCATAATTCACATTTGTTTCAGAATTCATAATCAAGTTAAGCATCTGTGGTCATTGTATTCAATATCTTATAGGTTCCTCTACCTGGCATGAAATGGGTAGATAATCACAAAGGTGTTTTTAATGTTGAAGTTGTTGCTGTTTCATCTATCCATACACAGGTAAGTGAGTTTTTAATAATTTTTGTGATCAGATTTCACTAAATGAATTGAACATTTTGTCTAGAACTTAAATCAGTTTTGTCTGCTATAAGATTTATGAGACTATATATCAGTTAAAAATGTATAGGTTTGGAAGTTACTTTTTAAAGGAATCAATAAAATATCATTTAATATGAACAAAAGCAAATATTTTGCTTTTCAAAATGTTATTGACTTCATTTTGAAAATTAAGTGATTTTTTTTTCTAAGTTTCTAGAACATAGCAGAATAATTAGAGTTGAAAAACCATCATCCAGCTAGTTTTACTTCTCATAGACTTAGATATTTCAAATGGAAGGGGTTCTTAGGGATCACCATATGTGCCAAGCTCTTCTCAAAGCCTTTGTATTTACTCTTTCTTTAGCTGGAATGCTTTTCCTTCTCACATTCATTTGACTTCTCTTCATTAAGGCTTCTCCTTACCTAGGAGAAGCCTTTGCTGGTGACTCTTTTAAACATAGCAGCTCCATCACTCTGTATTGTCTTACCCTGCACTCCTTGCTGCTTCTTATTTTCGCTTGCATGCTCTTGCACTTTTGCTTTCTCTCACTGTGTGTGTGTGTGTGTGTGTGTGTGTGTGTGTACATATAAATGCATTCATATCCTTTGTTTATTGGTTCTTTCCCCCATTAGACTGTAAACTCTGTGAGGTCAGGGACGCTGTTACCTGTGAAGGAAAGAGCCTGCCCTTAAAGTACCTTACAGTGTAATAGGGGGAAGTGCAAAAATAATTATAATAAAACTAGTATTATGTTAGATATATGAACTAAATCCTTTCAAGTACAGAGAGAGAGTTGTTTGTTTTGTTGGGAACTGAGTTGTCGCATTGGTGAGTAGGCATTTACCATACAGAGAGAGGGTAGACAATGCAATTGATAAAAAGCAAGTGCAAAGAGGCAGTAATCTGCTGAAGGAAGGGTAATTAATCTGGTGAGACAGCAACTTAAAGTATGTGGGAAATCATGGTATATGAGCATAGAAGACCAGGCTGGTAAAAGATTATGAAGGACCTTGAATGCCACAGAATTTAGGGTGTGTGGTGATTTCTGACGTAAATAGTAAGTGTGAGAGAAGTAAATTTGGGAGCATACTAAGGGAGAGAAATTATGGGGCTATAATGAGTTTATTTTTGAGTTTGAAGTGCCTGTGCACTTCAGATGAAGATGTCCTATAGGCAGTTGTAATTAATTAGGAGTTTAGGATTGGGGGTAACAGAATAAATGTGATAGCTGAAACTGTACTAGTGAATGTGATTTTCCAGGGAGAAAATGTAGAGTGAGAAGAGGCGGGTGTTCAAAATGGAATATGTGGGTTCTCCAACTTGAAAAGGCAAGGGGTGGTATGCAGGGGTTTCCAAGGCCACCTTTAAGTTCTGTTATTTTCTAGCAGAACTCACAGGACTCAGCATATAGTCATATTCACAGCTGTGATTAATTTTAGTGAAAGATATAAAGCAAAATAAGGTAAGGGGAAAGAGGTCAAGTCTAGAGGAAATAGGACACAGGCTTCCAAGAGTTTTCTCCTACTGGAGTCATAGAGGATAAGTTGAAATAGCATATGTGAAATGTTGTCTACCAGCGAAGCTCAGTTCCCAGAGTTTTTACCATAGGCTTGTCTCATAGGCACCCTCTGCCTAACACATACCAAAATCCTAGATTTGCAAAAGGAAAGCATGTATTAAGCATAAACCATATTGCTTGCACAAACAGTTTAGGTATAGTGAGCAATCGCCTATCAGTGGGAACCCCCCTGAAATCCAAGTTCCCAGATGCCAGCCAAGGGCCAACCTTGTAAGCAGGCCTGTCTTACGCTTGCTATGTTAACTCTTTTCTGCACAGTGAGGTAGGGAAAGTAAAAAGACAGGGTGCTCTATATCATGTTTTAAAACAACAGCAAAGGACTTCCCTGGTGGCGCAGTGGTTAAGAATCCTCCTGCCAGTGCAGGAAACATGGGTTTGATCCCTGGTCCGGGAAGATCCCACATGCCGCGGAGCAGCTAAGCCCGTGCGCCACAACTACTGAGCCTGCACTCTAGAGCCCGTGAGCCACAACTACTGAGCCCGTGTGTTGCAACTGCTGAAACCCATGTGCCCTAGAGCCTGTGCACCACAGCTACTGAGCCAACGTGCCGCAACTACTGAAGCCCACATGCTCTAGGGCCTGCGTGCCGCAACTACTGAGCCCATGTGCTGCAAATACTGAAGCCTGCATGCCTAGAGCCCGTGCTCCGTAACAGGAGAAGCCACCGCAATGAGAAGCCCGCACACTGCAACCAAGAGTAGCCCCCACTCACCGCAACTAGAGAAAGCCCACGTGCAGCAACAGAGACCCAACGCAGCCAAGAAAAAAATAAACAAACAGCAAAAAGGTAGTATATACATTTTATTTAGCAGTATGCAGGTAGATCCTAGTAAAATAATGCTCCAGTGGAGTTTTTACTTTTCTGTTGTTAGATATGCTTATGTTTCCTATAGACCTTATTCTTCTGATAATGAGAAGGCTGACATTATAGTATACTGTTTAAATATATTCCTTCCCTTAATAAAATTATTCTTAATATCACATGATATCTTCTTAAGTATACAAATACATTATTTTTCATGTTTCTTTGAATCCTGTAATCATTGTTAGCGTTCTCTTTTTCTAGTGTTGGTAATATATTTATGTTTTACTCCAGACTTTATTTTTATGGAGGCAGGTAGATACATGTATTGTCTTAATGTAACAAAGAAGGATTTGGGGCAAAATATTTCATAGAGATGATTTAGAATCTATAGACTGTAGAGGAAGAATAGAGTAAAAGTGTCTAGTGTGTAGCCCCCTGACATTCACAGTCCTGTGACTGAAACTCAAAAGTTTATAAAATTTTACAACTCTGTAATATAATTTTATCATGTATTATAATCTTTTTTAAAGGATCAATTGAAGACAATAAATGTTTTTCATGATGTTTTGTACTTTGCTTGTAGGCACTTTGAAATTTACTGGATATATAGTTAGAATTCAATAGAATTATTTTTATTCATTTAAAACATATAAAATTAGAACAGTATTAAAATTATAAATGTGAAGTTGTTTAGCATTACTGCCTTTTCTTAAAGTTTATTTTCATTGTTAACTAAGTAAAAGTCTTCCCAGAGTTTCAGTAGCCTTTTTTCTCACATCCATTGGTCAGAACTCGGTCATCTATAGGTATAAAGGAGGCTCAAAGAGCAGGCACGTTACTGCTTTAAATAAGATTGTGGTTCTGTCAGTGTAGAAGGAGGTTAAATAATAGCAGTCAGGATTTAGTCAGGAGATAGAAACTGCCAGTAATTTGAGTGGAGAAAATCTGCAAATAAATAATTGTTAACCAAGTTAAAGGTGATTCACTACTAAATGGGTTAAAAGAGAATTCTGATTGTAACAAAGATAGCAATTGCAGAAAGTGGTAAGGGAGGAAGGAACCTAGAAACCTAGAGCAAGATCTTGAACGATGTGAGTCAGACGTCTGAGGAGAGGACACCGCTGCTACAGGAACACAGTGCCTGCTATGCTGTATTATTGAGGAAGCTTGGTAGAGAGCTCCTGCTGTGGAACTGTGAGAGCCACCACTGCTGCCCATGTCCCTCACCTCTGAGCCACAGCATGCATGTGTACTCGCTGCCATTAGGAAAGCAAACAGGAGGAAGAAGATTCCCTTCTAACTCCTCAAGCCTAGCAGACTGCTTCCCATACCCTCTGTTGTCAGAGCCTATCACAAGCCAGCTGACAAAGGACAAATGTAGTTTGAAGAGTCTAGCTCCAGAATTACAAAATGTGGAAAAGATGGTGGGTTTGGATGGAGCTAAGAGGTAATAAATTAAAAATGGGCTCAGGTAGGTTACTAACACACTTGCCATAATAATTGAGCTCTAAAACAATAAGGCAGACTCACACTGGAAAAAAAAATCCTAATATCAATAGTTTTTTTGAGTAATCAATAGTATTTGAAGTGGCTACTTTACAATAATAGCTGAGAATAGATGTATTTAATTGGAAACAACGTTTGTATATACTAATATGTACTTTTTTGTATTATCAATTAATATGAGATATCAGTGGTCCATAGTTTGGGGAATGTATGAAGTTATAATTGTTTGGTGCCTCTGTTCATTCTTTGTTTTAGGATCCTTACCTTGATAAGTTTTTTGCTCTGGTGAATGCTCTGGATGAACACATGTTCCCAGTCCGAATTGGAGACATGCGAATCATGGAAAATAACTTAGAAAATGAATTGAAGAGCAGTATTGCAGCATTGAATTCATCTCAGTTGGAACCAGTGGTCCGATTTCTTTATCTTCTGCTTGATAAACTGATACTTTTAGTTGTTAGACCTCCTGTCATTGCTGGCCAAATAGGTAATTTACCTATGTTGGGGGAATCATGAAATTTATCATTCAACATTTCTAACTTTTACAGAAATAGATCCATGATTCCTTTTTGCCATTTCTATAAGGACTGTGTTTGACTTTGTGGGGCGTTGTTACTTACTTGTTTTAATGCTGGAAAATGATAACTTCCTTTTGTTTCTATAAAATGTGCCATATAGACTTCTACTCAAATTATGAAAACAAATTTATTTATTCACTCACCAAATATTTATTAAGCGCTCAATATGTACCATACAGTGATAGGCACTGACCAAGGCATGGTTTCTGATTTTAAGGATCTCATAGACTAGTTAAGAAAACATGCAACTGATAAATCATATTGTGTTTTACATGACTTATAATCTACATTTTCACTCATCTGCTATCCTCTATTTAATATAGCTATTATTTTCTTCGTTGACTCAAAATCTCTATCTTCTTTTTCTTGTGAGTTGTTCTTGAAAGAGAGGTATTCAGGTTTCCTACCTTTTTTCCAAGATTCATTCCTTTACTTTTGCTAACAGCTTCCATCCAATCTGCAAAGTAGTTGAGTTTGTGAGAAATTTCAGCTAACTTGTTATAGAAGTTTTGTATTAAGTGGTGGCACAAAGGAGAGTAGTATTCAACTCCTTGAGATTTTTTTAGGGACACTTGTAAGTAGAGGTAATTCTTGGGTTGAGCATTTAAAGATGAGTAGGAGTCTGACAGGTAAATAACTAGCCCAGGGAAATGAAACAGTATGTGTGTAGTACACAAACAGATAAACTAACCTGGAAATTTTGGGGGAATTACAAGTAATTAGTTATGAATTGGAGGGTTAGTGATTAGAGATGATATTGGTCGTAGGGGAGATGAAGCAGGGTCCTTGACACATTAGGAAATTGGACTATTATTTTGTAAGAATCAATAGCCTTTGAAGGGTCTGGTCTTAATTAGAAAAGTAATGTAACTAGGTTGGCTTTTATAAGGATGATTTTGCACGGAGGTAGATTGAAAGTGAGAAAATCTGGAGGCAGGCAGGCAGACAGATTTGAAATCTTGAATTTTATACAAAAAACTTTGTGGTCCTGATAAAAGACAGTGATGGTGGGATAGAGAAGAGAGGGTAGTTTAAGAGATACTGAAGAGATGTTGTAGAGAGTAATGTTACAGAAGTCATAGAAGGTTTTAAGAAAAAAAAGTTAACATTGTTCATTTTTGTAGATTATATAAGTAAAATAATCACAATAGTAACATACATTTCCACAACACTTACAGCGTACCAGGAATTGTGCTATGTACTTTATTTATATTAATGTATGAAATCTTTACAACTCTAGGTATAGGTATGAATTTCATGATTTCATGAATAAAATGAACATACGCTTAAAAATTTACCTAAGGATTCAAACCCAAGCAACTGACTCTAGAGTCCCACTCTTATCTACTATACTGAAGAAGTGTCCACTGGTGAAATTAACGAGAATAGTCTTGGTCAAATAGTGAAAGTAGAAACCAGATTACAGAGAATTTAGTAATAAACAGCAGATGATGAAAGGAATGCAAAAAGCTTATACTGTTTTGAGAAGTTTAGTTAGAAGAGGAAGCAAGGTTGATTAGGGCATAAGAGTGGAGAGAGTTGAGCATGTTTATATGCATTGAGAATGTGTATAGAGTTGCAGGAGGGTTAATTAATGAAGCAAGCATGTAGGACAGAAATTAAGGTGGATAGATCATTCTTACATAGGAGACGAGCACTGCTTCCTTTGGAAAGGAACTAAAAATTGTTTCAGATTCTGATAAATTTATAGTAAAAACTTCAGGACTTTGATGCTCTATAAATTTCTACTCTGAGATAAAAAGCAGGATTTGTGGAGAAGGGAGTAAAGTGGACCTAGTTTTGTGAAGGACTCTGGTGGTTTGGAATAGTTACTATGAGGAAAAGGAAAAGGAGTCAACCAGGAACACAGGTAGGATTGCTAAACCCTGCTTAGGTTTCTCTCTTTCTAGTCTCTCTTCTAGTTCAGTATATATAGATTAATCTTCCTAAATGACCACTCTATCTATATTTCCACTCTTAGGAAAACTTAATTGGCCTCATTATCTGTTCATAAATTCCTGTCTTGATTAAATAAATCATAAAATGTGAGGCGCTATTGCTCAGAATGGCTGTTTGGATTATCCATTTATTCACTGAGCTACAAGAATTTCCCAATTTTTGCAAAATTCTTTTTATATACTGACTTGAATGGCTGGGTAGGTATTACTTAGCCTGGCATTTAATGTGCTATAGTCTTACCTCAACCTGGTTTTCTACCCTTTTTTCCTTCTAATCCTTTTACAGAGCTACTCACTTCAATTAAGTTGCTTATCAACTCTTTTCTATTAAGTTAATATTTTTAATAATCTACTTTTATTGGTAATTTTTATTTTATAAACAAAAGTAACATGTGCTCAATGTATGGTATTTAGTTTCTCACAGTCATCTTTAAAATGAGAAGTTACTTCTCACAGGTTATATATAAGGTAGATTTTTTTACTTATCATGTGCTTTGTATTGTTTTACAAAGTAGTGGGTACTGTTTGATGATTCTTTTTTTCTCACTAAGCAAAGCCACATAGTTTTCATGTTAAATTAGTAAAATTAGTTTTTTCTCTTTTTTTAAGAAAAGTATTTTGCTTTAGTTAATACAGTATCATAAATAGATACCATAAAATTAATATCACATATTATCTTTATACGCTTACTGTGTGTAGTCACTATACTTAATGCATATAGTGAAGGCAAAACCTTGATCTTTTTGGAACTTACAGTCTAAAAAAGTTAATGGAAAAATATTTTCTTCCTTCTTAAAAGTAAATCTAGGTCAAGCATCATTTGAAGCCATGGCATCAATTATAAATCGGCTTCACAAAAACTTGGAAGGAAATCATGACCAGCATGGCAGAAACAGCCTTCTTGCATCATATATCTATTATGTTTTTCGCCTACCGAATACTTACCCTAATTCACCATCACCAGGTATTTTATTGTTTTTACTAAGAAACTATCTTGCATAGATTATGTGTTCATAATAGGATTGAAATAATCTTGTAGTCCATGGTGTGATGCATTTATTCAATAGCAGACATTTGTTGAATGCCTGCTAAGTGCCATGGACTATGCTATGTACTGGAGTTAAAAGGATAAATAGGTTATATTTTAAAGCATCATTATTTATACAGCTTCCTTTAAGTTGAATTAGAGAGATCTTGGTTGAATTAATTTTTGGAAATGAACCTTGAAAATAACTTCTGTCTCTGGAGGCATTTTATCATTCCCAGTTAAGATAAATAATCTAGAAAAATGGTACAGATGAACTGGTTTGCAAGGTAGAAATAGAGACACCAGTGGGCACCAAGGGGGGAAAGTGGGGTGAGGGGAGGTGGTGGTGGTGGGATGAATTGGGAGATTGGGATTGACATATATACACCAATATGTATAAAAGAGATAACTAATAAGAAACTGCTGTATAAAAAATAAAATAAAATAAAATTCAAAAAAAAAAGTTGCATCACAAGGCATTTTGGGTAAAATTGGAAGGAAGAGTATTTAAAAATCCCCTCTGAGGTTCTTTGAGTCTATTTGAGGCTAATGCAGTCATCTCAGCTTGATTTATGATTATGTAGTCTAATGTATGAACTGATGTTTGTAAACAGTTTAATAAAAGGCTATTGCTCCAAATTCCAAATTAGCAGTGAGGGTGATTTCTATTAGAAAAGACATTTGTGGAGGATTTTGTCCTTGATACTTAATAAAGTGAGTTCTTTTTCTCAGTATAATACATGCTGTTGACTTGTGGCTCAGCTCTAGGGACCTGATGTTGTATTCAAAGAGTAAAAACATATCTCTGCTCATTGTTTGTTTACTACATTTTGGGGTACATATGGCAAAGTTGTTTTCCTTACAGTTCCCAGTTCAGTTTTTTTCTCTTGATTACGTGTTAAAAATATGTGCATAAATTTCCCCAGTATCTCAGTTAAAAAAAAAAAGATAAGGTAAATAGAATGTTATATTTGTCATTCAGAGTGCTATTGGACATCAAAGAAGAAATACGATGGCTCAGTAGTTTCCTGGTAACCCTGTGAAACCTACAATACTATAAAAGATTATCCTCTAGAAAAGTTCTGATCTCTTCGTGGTCAATAAAATCATACAGCCTTTTTGAATATTAGAGCCCAGAGTAGCCACTTACTTTTGTTTTATATGACAGGGGTGGTAGTGGTGGTGGTGGGGGATGTCTTAGTTTGAATCACTCTTCAGTTGTTCAGTTAGTAGGTTAATGATTATGTTGTGCATACCTTTCAACCTGTTTACATATTTGTCTGTATGAGTCATCCATTCATCACTAGTGATAATGGTAAGTGCCCTTTTCAGCTGTTGTCAGTGTTAGCATTAATAATGGTGACAAGTAATGACGACATTCACTCTGAAAACTAGGCATAATAGTAATCTCAGTTTTAGCACATTTTATTTCTTTTTTTTTTTTTTTTTTTGCGGTACGCGGGCCTCTCACTGTTGTGGCCTCTCCCGTTGCGGAGCACAGGCTCCGGATGCGCAGGCTCAGCGGCCATGGCTCACGGGCCCAGCTCTGCAGCATATGGGATCCTCCCGGACCGGGGCACGAACCCGTATCCCCTGCATCGGCAGGCGGACTCTCAACCACTGCGCCACCAGGGAGGCCCACATTTTATTTCTTAATTGAAAAAGAGAGCTCATTGACTCTTATAGTCTTGTTCATAATTTCCTATCTTGATTTCAAAAATTATAGTACTTGAGTCTCTGAGTATATAAGTGACTGTGGACTGTATATAATGCTACTCCATTTACTGTTCCATTCAGTACACTATTAGAATTTCACAGATTTTGCAAAATGTCTTTTTTACATGCTGACCTGAAGACTATAAACTACTTAGTTGACAGGTGTGTGTCATTTGCAAATATGACACTCAGAAAGATATCTTTGAAAAAGAAAAATGGAGATATAGTTGTTGGGTACTTTATGTTCATAGATCCTGGTTGAATAATGGCATCAGGCTTGATTTCAGACAAAAAAGGGATTCTTTGCTTTTTTTTGTATAACCTGGGCTTTTAGGAGAATTATCTTTAGTGTACATTTATGTATGTATATTATAAAGATGCCATTTTGTTATAGTTAAAATTGTCACTGATAAAGTTAGAGACCTAAGCCATAGTTTCATTTAAGAGATACTGACAGGAAATTGGCTCTCCCTCTTAGTGACTGTTTCAAGGGGCAGAGCAGGAGGGGTGGGAAAAAAGGAAAAGATATTAGCTGGAGCATTTTGGGTCTTAGACACCCTCATATATAAGGAAAGGTAACGTTTGTGTATGTTTCTTATTACTTTTGTTTTTTATTGTATATGTAATACATAATCATAGAAACATTGAAGAGATAATGATTGTATTTATAATTCACATGGTTTTGTCAGCTACTATAAAATAAATTATCTTTGTATAGCTGTCACTAGGTCTGGCATGTTTTTCTTATTTATAGTATTTTCATTTAGAAATAAAAGCAATTTATGATCTTTGTGGAATTTTGTAAAGTGGAAGAGATTTTTTCAGGTCCTTTGCTGATTAATTTTTTGCTTAATTATATGTTATTTTATGTACAACTCTAGGTCCTGGGGGTTTGGGAGGATCAGTGCATTATGCCACAATGGCTAGATCTGCTGTGAGACCTGCAAGCCTTAATTTAAATCGTTCTCGGAGCCTTAGTAATAGTAATCCAGATATATCTGGAACTCCCACGTCACCAGATGATGAAGTACGGTCAATCATCGGCAGTAAGGTAAACTGAAGATATGCGTCTGTAAATTTGGTTTTCAGGTTGTGAACAAATGAGAAATGTCCAATTGTTTTACCTTAGTCTTAATTTTAAAATGTATTTGAGTTAGTAATAAGAAAGAAATTGTACATTTCTATTCTATCAGTGAACACATAAATGTTTGATGTTTCTATTAAATGTTTTTGCTATTACAAACTGGTTTGTGTGCTCTGCTCAAGAATATCTGCCAAATTAAAAAATTTGTACAGGATGACCAGTCACATACGACTCATTGTCTGATTATCATGTGAAAAATGGTTAGATTGATTTTCTAGAGGATTAAAAGAGACCTGTGACTGCTTTGTAGTTGGGACATATTATCAACTTAAAATATGAGCCTCCCTTCTCCAAAAATATCAAGAACAATGATTAATAATAATTAATAGAGCTACATTTCACATGGAAAACTCTATGTAAGGTGCAACAGGATTAGAAAAATATGATTTATTTAATCATGGTTAGTGATTATCCCAGACAATAAGGGAGAGGCCAGCCAGTATAAGATCCAGCTATATTTTATGTAAGCATCAATCTTTATTACCCCCCAAAATATACTTAAGGAACAAGTAGTCATTACGTTTCTATAGTTAAAGTACAAAAATAACTCAGTTTGAAAATCAAAGTGGAAAAAAAGAACAGTAAGACTGAGGCCAAGAAATCACATTATGTTGGGTTTTGACCAAACCATTTTAAATTGATTTTTTACTATTAGAAAGAAGGAAGATAACTTTGTTACAGAATCATAGCCAACTTTTCTTTGGCATTTTAGTCTGTCAATTAGGATATGAGGAAGAATTAGTAAACGTGTTTTGGGGTCTGTGTTTAACCCTTAGCCTGAACTAAATAGACCTTTTTTTTTTTTTTTTAATGATCTGAGCTTGTTTGTGTGAAATACTTGAATATGGATCAAACACATCAGAATTACTTAAATCTACTCATATAGTTACAGAAATTTTACATTCAGAGTACCTTTTACGTAATTTGAAAGTAATTTCTCACAGATCAAAAATACGTTTTTTAAAGTAATTTCTTACAGATGAAAAAAATATTTTGTAGCCTTATAATTTAAAAAATAAACGTGAATTTCAATAACTTAAAGATCCAAATAGGTGTTACTCTAATTAAACAAACTTTCACTTTTTGTGAACTTTCTGAGAGAATGATGTTCAGATGTGTTTACATGGATACTGCAGAGTAACCTGAGTAATATAGGAATTACAAAAGAGACGGCTTTTCTCCCTCCCCATATCTTTCCATGTCTAGGAAGAGAAGGTTTTTTATCCTTGTCTTCATTCTTGATCTTTTCTCATTGTAATGGAGGTAATATTTAACATAATTTACGTACTGTAAATACAGTTCTTCAGTGGAATGAATCTCATTTGTGAATTATAAGAAATTTTCCTATTAAAGAGCTATAGACGCCATTTTTCTCAAGGTTCTACTTTTGAAACATCTCTTAATTTCTGTAAGATTTGCATTTTGCTTCATTTAGCATAATTCTAGAGTTTTCCTTCATATATGATGTATTTGATAAATTATAACATCAAGATTTAGAACAAAAGTGTACATGTATTGGAATGATTATTTGTCTTTTTTCAAGTGGTTCATAAAATGGGACATAATAATGATGTAAACTTGCTTCTGGTATTATGATATACATAAACTTTTGAGAAAGCCGTCATAAGATGAGACTTTGTCTTAGGACAATACAGTCTTGTCCTAATCAAATTTTATTCAAATGGTTTATGTGTGTGTTCTTTTTTTTTTTTTTGGTTGCTTTTTTTTTTTTTTTTTTTTTGTGGTACACGGGCCTCTCACTGTTGTGGCCTCTCCCGTTGCAGAGCACAGGCTCTGGACGCGCAGGCCCAGCGGCCATGGCTCACGGGCCCAGCCGCTCCACGGCATGTGGGATCTTCCCAGACCGGGGCACAAACCCGTGTCCCCTGCATCGACAGGCGGACTCTCAACCACTGTGCCACCAGGGAAGCCCCCTGGTTGCATTATTTTTGATAGCTACCTACCTTCATTTTGGACTGTCATTTAGTCATAATCCCTAATAATAATGGTGTATAATTTTATCTCATTGAAAAATTATAAGGAATCTGAAGTTTATTTATAGCTACTCTTTATTTATTCTGATTTTATTGGCTTGGAAATTAGAGAAACTCTTCTTTAATGATTTTTGTCTTTCACTCTGCCTTAGCCATGGTCATACCCTTAGTCTTGTCATGATGAATAATTTTAATCCTCATTATCTCGATTTCATGCATCTTGTTCTCTAACCATTAGCTCATATTTTTCTGTCTAGTACCCCAACTCCAACAATTTCTCCAATCACTTGATCGTATGACCTTTTTACTGTATCTCATGTCCCTAATGTTCTTTCTTCCAATTTAGCCAGCTTAAATTCCATGATCAGTCATTATAATTATTACCATTATAAACAAACGTCAATTCCCTTATCTTTCCCTTACTTCATTTTACTTGCTTAGCCAAACCTCAAACCATAGCTGAATTCAGTTGACTGCCTGTGCTGTTAAACATGATTTGAGAAATGCCATGATAACTGGTCTCGTTTGAAATTAAAGGCCATGAATGTCAAGAGAGCCCTTAATGCTGTCAAGCAATTATACTATATTTCTTTATTCCATTTACTTTCCCATTCTCCCAGAAAAAGGTTTAATGCCTTCTTTGGTACCTCAAACCCTCTAACAGCTCCCCACCAATCCCCCTCCTCACTTTATCTCCTACTTCATTAAGAAAATTGAAGCCATCAGAAGAAAACTTTTGTCACCTTTGACCATCACATCTACCTACCCAGTACCATCTACTACTACCTACTACTTAAAACTCTGCTATAGATGAACTGTCCATTTCCCTAAGTCCATTCCCTGTTTATATACAACCACCCATCCCCTTTCACCTACTCAAGATCCTCACTCCAGGAGTTCTTTCATCACTCTCCTACATCATCAGTTTCTCCCCATCTACTAAATCAACCCATCCCATAAAATGAGATAAAAAATAAATTTTTTTTTATTTCTCCCATAAAAAGATCTCCTCTCTAGTATTTCTGCTGGTAGCTTCTTCATCATTTCTCTGCTACCTTTTGTAGTAGAATTCCTTAGAAGAGTTTTCCATACTTGCTGTCTCCAATTCTTTTACTCTCGTTCTTTAACTCCTATTACCCTACTTCAAACATATTCCTTTGATCTTCCGCCCATACTGCCCTTCTGATGCCCCCAGTGCTCTCCATGTTCTTAAATCCGAAGGTTAAATCTCAACACTTGGCTGACTTTACCTTACAGCAGCCTTTGACAGTTAATTCTCCAATTTATTCTATTTACTTAGCTTCTAGGGCACTACCCTCTCTTGATTTTCCTCTTTACTGATTACACCTTTTCATTCTCCTTTGTAGATTCTTCTTTTTCTGATCTCTTAATTTGGAAGTGCCCCAGGCCTCTGTCCTTATTTCTTGTCTTCTCTTGTCTTGTTTTCTCTTTTCTCTACACTCACTCACTTCGTGATCTTACGAAGTCCTGTTGTTGTAAGTATCACTTTATGTTGATATCTCACAAAAATTGTATTTCAAGTACAGATCTCTCTGGAATGCTAAACTCAGCTGCTTTTTGTAAATCCTTTAGTTCAGATTTGCATATATGTTAAAGGTAGAGCCACTTCTCATCACCTCTAGTACTGCCATTTGGTCTGAACTACCATCGTCTCTTCCTGAATTAATGTAATAGCCTTAAAGATAGTTTCCCTCCTTCCAACCTACACTCACTTCACAACATAGCAACCAGAATGCTGCTTTAAAAACTTACGTCACAAATAAACAAAACTTAAGTTGGATTATGTCCTTTCTCTAAGCAAGATCCTATGACTAACTCCTTTACCTCCTTTAAGTCTGTACTCAGAGAACTACCTTCTCCATGGGGTCTACTCTGACCACTTATTTAAATGTATAAGTGTGTCTTTCTCCTTAGCCTTGTCCCAGGGACTTCTTATCCCCTTACTCTGTTTTTTTGACTCATAACATTTACTACCTTTTAATGTAACATATAAATTAGTTACCTGTTATGTTTATTTTTTAGTGTTTGTCTCCCTTTATTAGGGTATAAGCTCCATGAGGGCAGAGATATTTGTTCACTGATGTATCCAAAGCAACTATAATGTCCAGCATATGAAAAGTACTCAAAAGATATGTATCCAAAGAATGAATGTTAGTAAGCATTGAGTATCTCTAGCAAGAATAAACAACTTTTTAAAAATTGAATTATGCTTTTGTTTGCCCTCTTGCTATCAGGATTAAATACTTAAAGATCTTAAGATATTTGGTTTTATGAAAGTTTTGGTTAGACTTTATTTCCTAATACAAAATGCAGAACTCCTAAAGTTCTAAAATACTATCAACAGGCTTTTATTACTCTAGTGGCTATAAAACCATATTTGTGAGATTATTTTCATAATTATTTTGCCAAAACTGATCTTTCTTTTTCCTAGCAATATTCTTTTAACATTCAGTTGTGTAAATGTATGGTTGCATCAGGTTTGAATTTTATTGCTTTTTAAGCAAATGCCAGTGCAATTTTACATTGATAATTAGTTTCTTTCTAATGTATCATCTCCTATTTTTTCATTTGTTTTTCAAAAACTGAGAGCTTACTCTGTGCATAGCTTACTAAATCCACTATGCTGAGGATTGTACTGAAACATGAGTATTGATGTCAAGTCAGATACTCTGTGAGCCTTATTCAGGGAAGGAGCCTATCTATACCTAAGGGACAAAACAAAATAATAATGTTACAGAGATTTGGCAAAAACAGAATAAAAACACTTTCATGCACATGTACACACATTTGATTAATCTCTTCTGTTGGAGATATGTAAACATAGTTATTATATTAGTAAATATCAGTGATGACTTTGCTTAACTAAGGGCTGTTTGATATAATTCTTAGCTGTATGACATTTAAATTATGGAAATAATTTGCTTTACAAATAAATTGGCCACCAGTTTTCTTTAAACAGTTGGCTTTGACTTGATGTGATTATAACTGTTCAGAGCCTCAGTATTGTGGATATAATGTATAATTAATGGCACAAAGAGATTTATTGTTTATTCTCACATTACTCATTAGCATGTGCCTTAGTTTTAAAGGAAATTATTAAGCAAGAAGTTAAAAAGTGAACTTATGAGTACGGCAAAGTTAATTGTTTTTCTTTTTGTAGAAATTTATGGTAGAGAGAGCACAGTTGTAATTTTGCAGAAATTAGATGCTTTTATTTTGTTATTTTTGTAACATGAGTAGTGACATAATTTAGGAGACTGAAAATTTTTGTTTTAACTTACCTGAAAAACATATTGTTTGCTGATTTGCTTTTATTTGAAGTAATATAATGGGCTTCTGAGAAGTCTTTATTAATACCTATAAAATGGGGTATTTTATTTTAAACAAATCTATTGATTACATAATTTTATGAGTATTTGAGTATTGCCCAATATACTTCGCTAGGAAGCATTTAAAAAAACATGTATGGCAAGTTTTTGTTAAAACTATTTTTTAAGAGTTTACTATATTTGAGGCATTGTATTCAGTGATTTACTTCCATTATTTACTTTGATCTTTACAGTATTAGGGAGACACTTATCATTATTCCTATTTTGTAGCTAAGAAACTGAAAAAGAGATTAGATAACTTACCTTAGATTTTACAGTTAGTAAGCAGTAGAACCTGGATTTGAATTTTAACTCTCATCTTACACATTCAGTGTCAAAAATGAGGGGAAATGGGTAGTTATTGTATCATCATTTCAACTTCTTTGTATTTTTGGAAAAAATAGGGAGAAAAGGAGGGGAAATATTCTCCCTAAAAGCTAAGCCCTTGAGAGCTAGTAGTTTGTCTTCCCTCTTTCCCCCTCCCCTTTCCTCCTCCCCTCCCTTTTCCTTCCCCCCTACCTCCTCCTTCCCTTCCCATAATATACACGCATGGGCCTCGCTCCCAGAGATTGTTATTTAACTGTTTAGAGGTAGGGCCCTGCACATTTGTGGTGGTGGCTGTCCTTAACTGTCCCAGGTGATACTAATGTCTACATAGAGTTGATTACCACTGTTTACTCTTTCTTTTCTTTTACCTATCCTTCTTTGGCACTTTCTGGTTTGGGTTCATACTCAGGTCCTAATATTTTTAGTTGGCTTGTCTTGTGCTGTCTTCAGCAGTCCTCTAAAAATCTCTTATACCTTGCTCAGTTCTATTCGTAGGTTCCCAGGGCCCAGCCCATGTTGCTGAATCTTGATTTCTGGGGGTAAGGGCCAGAATCTGAATTTTATAATTCAGGTGATTCTAATAATCAATTTTAAGAAATTGAAGTAAAGTCCCAGTTCCCTTTACCTGGGATCATAATAACCTCTTTCATAGAAGACAGACATAATTCACTTCTGGTCATACACATTAATAGCATATTAAATTAACTTCAAATTTATGATAGTGATGATGAAGATACAGTTCCTACAGACAGCCCCGGCATAATGTTTTTCCTTACAATTTTTATATAAAAAAGTAGCCCATTATTTTTTTTTAAATAATAAAATTCATAAATTTATTATTTGTTAATAAATCTACCCATTATGTTTAATTTCAACAAGCACAATAAGACTGAGCACAACTCCAAATCTACCATCATTTTTAGGAAGGAGCAAATATCGGGCATCTTTTTTTTTCTTAATTTTTTACTTAATTTTTCTTATTGGTCCCTAAAAGAGGAGGCAAGTTCAAATAGAATTATGGAGTATTGCTACACAGAAATTTTCAGTTGATGACAGATGGAATAAAATTAGTCTTTTAGATAAGATTGGAATGTTTTTCTTCTTCCATTTTTTTTTTCTTTTAAACCCTAGTTAGATATAGAGGAAATTGTCTGTTGCTAAATTGTACCATCTCTGAAGAGAGTTTGGGGGGATGGTGCTGTGGGATCTTTAGTTGTTGATACTTAAAGGTGATCCCATTATATAAAGAGAAATTACCTATAAATGCTATACTTAATTTTCTTTGTGATTTTTAAAAAATTATGTAATGAGATAATTTTGATGAACTAATATTCTATAGATGCCTAAAAATTTTGGTTGCTTTAACAGTACTAATTAAAAACATGTTTGCATTGGAAAGTCTGGATTTCTTTAAGAATATAGCATGCCACATGTAATATTTCTTTCCTTTCCAACTGCTTTCTATTATATGCTTAGGGTTTAGACCGCTCCAATTCCTGGGTTAACACTGGTGGTCCAAAAGCTGCCCCATGGGGATCCAACCCCAGTCCAAGTACAGAATCAACACAGGTGGTGTTTATATTAGAGGTTTCTTTATTGGCTGCTGATGTTTCCCTTTAGAACATTACTTTTTAGTATATACTATGATTTCAGTGGCTTGCTTTTTAATAATTAAAAAGTGTGTATTTTTGTTTACTTAGCACATTTTCCAACTGCTATGCATGAATACCACCAATTGCACCAGTAATACTCTCCTTTCCTATTTCCTGTCTCCTTCCCTCCTGTACACCCCATTGATGTTTCAGTGCCTGCTGCTTATGCAATTGATGGCTTTGATAACAGTTTCTACTTTTGGGGTAGCGCATCTTTAGTAGGAATTTAAAAATTTTTTGTGTGGAAAAAACCTGACAGTTTTCCATTCGCTTTTGGTTTAAAGTGTAGCTATTGTATCATTGTCATTTAGCATTTACTATCTTGTCATTTTCTTCATAATCACTGACTAGAAATATTGGTAATAAGCTGAAATTAAATATGAACAGTATATGATCCCCATGCTGTAAGATTAAGTACCAGAAGCAAAAATCTGTTTTAAACTGTACTGTGTTGCAAAGTATGAAATTTGTTGTAACTTATTTGTACTAGGTTTTGCTTACTTAAGTCTAATTGCTTGACAGCTAATACTGCATGATTCCTCAAAATATACTTCTCATCTGTGTATTGGCTTTGGAGGACAATGCTCTCGTTCTTCAAGAAAAATTTTAATTGCAAATTTATTATAAATGATTTATATTTAATATAGTGTATGGCTAACCTGAATCGTAATTTTTGATGATACTGAAACATGAAAAAAATGATTCTAAACTTTTAATTTTTTAATTAAATATAAAATTCTTGATTTCTCTTTTTGGTCCAAGACCAGTGAGAAGTATGTTTTTACTTTTTACATTTTCTTACTAGATACATGCATGTGTATAGATCACACAGATAAAAGTTTCATTCTTTGCAGCACTCTGAATTTATATGATCATTAAAATACTTATCTTTTAAAGATAAAATAAATAGAAGCCATTTTGATACTTCTAATGCATTGTCGTTAAAGCAACTTAAAATAGTGAAAATGGGATGAGCAATAAAACAGATGGCTGTTAAAATGACAGTAAAGCTCTATGTAAAAAATTGTATATAATCCTTGAACTGCATAGTCATCCACAGCAGACTTTAATGGTATCTCGTCATTCATTCATCTTCACTCCATAGGCTATGGATCGAAGTTGTAATCGTATGTCTTCGCACACAGAGACGTCAAGTTTCTTACAAACATTAACGGGACGCTTACCAACTAAAAAGGTAGATTCATACGAAGATAGTCCATGTAGGGGGAAAATAATTCCAACAATTAAGTAGATGTAAGGATTCTTTACATAACCAGTACTCTGAGATGTTACAATAATTGCACTGTTTTTAAAAATACATTTGAGCAAGCATTGCTTGTCTGATGTCTTTTTGGGCATACCTCTCCACTGCAAGCTCTTTTACATTATTATAATGTTTATATCTTTGCAGATGACTGTTTTTAGAGTTTAGTGCATTAAATTTGATCATTAAATTTTAGTACCAAAAAGATTGTATCAACTCTTAATTCTGTTTCTGTAACTGCTTCTGTTTTGTGTTTTAAATCTCCAGGGAAAGGAAGATGAGTTAGAAAAATTATCACTCTTAGTAAGATATGTTGATTTGCTTCCCTTATGCACAGTTTTGTTAGTCCTTTTTCATATTAATATACACTATTGTGCAAATGCTTTGTATGCATATCCATTATAAGGCAGGAAATTTCTGCTATTTTAATAAAAAGACTTTAAATACCTGAAAACTTGAAAATTAATGGCTGATATCAAAGTTTAAATTTTTAAAGGTATTTCCTAAATTGTACCAGCAAAGTTCATGAATGTATTTGCATATGCTGAAATATGTATGTAAGGCACAAGCCAGATTTTATTTGTAACTGTGAGTTTTCGGTCTAGTTTCTTTTTGCACGTACAATTTAGGAGGCTATTTCCCACCTGTCGTTTTAAAATTACATTTTACTCCAAGATAACATGTAATTTTTTCAGCTATTCAACATGCCACTGTCTTATGTGTATAAGTAGCCGTTTCGTTAATGGGTGTCCTCACCGCATCATTGAATGGTTCACATGCCTTATTTTGCTTATTCTCATTATATCTTCATTTGTACTTGCATTATTTGGTTTGTGTTACCAGCAGACCTGACACTGATAATAACTTTGGATTTACTTCTGGATAGCTATTTCATGAGGAGCTGGCTTTGCAGTGGGTTGTTTGCAGTGGCAGCGTTCGGGAATCAGCTTTGCAACAAGCCTGGTTCTTTTTTGAGTTAATGGTGAGCAAACTAAACACATTCTTTGTTTTTCTTGTTAAACAATTTTGTGTTAGCTCATGATTTTATCCTAGAATCTTTTCCTATTGCCCATCTTATGGTTTTACATGTGCCTCCAAGACAAAATTACCTTTGCTACATCTCTAAATAAACACTGTGGACAATCAGCACAATTTAGATGGAGTTATAAAGCTAATTTAAACTATATTTTTAGGGATAGTTGCAGACGCTAACTATCTTTTTAAAGGAAACCTGTGATACATTCTTTCTTAGTCTGAACATGCTAGTGTATAATGGCAGCAGTATTGATTTCATACCAGATAAAAAGAGCTTTATAGATACCTACTGCTTTTATGGTTAGAAAGCTCTTAGGGAAATGCCAGTCACAGCCAATGAAAAACAACAACACTTTCTACTTAATTCAGTAAATGCTATTAAAACAAATAAATGAATTAATATTTTAATAAATATCGATACACACAATATAAACATATATATACACAAAAGCAATATACATTTATTAAGTACGTACAGTATGGTAGCACAGCCCTATGGGTTAGGGATTACCAAGGCACAGAGAGATTAAGTAACTTGTTTAAGTATACATAGCTTGTATACAGCAGAGCTGTGATTCACACTTAGGCATTCTGGCACTAGGGACCTTCCTCTCTAGCTTCTAGAAAGCTGAAATCACTGAAACTTTTTCTTCCAAAAAAATTATTTAAAATAATAAATAAGAAACAAAGGAAAGCAAAGCAACAAAAAAGAGATAGAAAAAAGAAAGAGAAAAGAAACAATGGAAGTTTCCAGAGTATGCCATAGAATCATTCTTAGCATTGAATGTTACTTATGTTGAAGATTAGAAGACATTTCTTCTGCAAGTTAAAACTACAATGAGGTATCGCCTCGCACCAGTCAGAATGGCCATCATTAAATAGCCTACAAATAATAATTGCTGGAAAGTATGTGGAGAAAAGGAAACCCTTCTACACTGTTGGTGGGAATGTAAATTGGTGTAGCCACTCTGGAGTATAGTATAGTATGGAGGTTCCTTAAAAAGCTAAAAATAGAGCTACCATATGATCCATCAATCCCACTCCAGGGCATATATCCAGAGAAAACTCTTAATTCAGAAAGTTACACGGGGCTTCCCTGGTGGCGCAGTGGTTGAGAGTCCGCCTGCCGATGCAGGGGACATGGGTTCGTGCCCCGGTCCGGGAAGATCCCACATGCCACAGAGCGGCTGGGCCCATGAGCCATGGCCGCTGAGCCTGCACATCTGGAGCCTGTGCTCCGCAATGGGAGAGGCCACAACAGTGAGAGGCCCGCGTACAGCAAAAAAAAAAAAAAGTTACATGCACCCTGGTGTTATAGCAGCACTATTTACAATAGACGAGACATGGAAGCAGCTTAAATATCGATTGAGAGATGAATGGATAAAGAAGATGTGGAATACATATACATTGGAATACTATTCAGCCATAAAAAAGAATGAAATAGTGCCATTTGCAGCAACATAGATGCACCTAGAGATTATCCTACTACGTGAAGTAAGTCAGAAAGAGAAAAGTCAAATACCATATGATATCACTTATATGTGTAATCCAAAATATGATACAAATGAACTTGTTTACAAAACAGAAACAGACTCAGACATAGAAAACAAACTTACGGTTACCAAAGGGGAAAGGGGGTGGGAGAAGGATAAATTAGGACTTTGGGATTAGCATATACAAACTACTGTATATAAAATAAACAACAAGGCCACACTGTATAGCACAGGGAACTATATTCAATATCCTATAATAAACCATAATGGAAAAGAATATGAAAAAGAATATATATATATAACTGAATCACTTTGCTGTAACCAGAAACTAACACAACATTGTAAATCAACTATACTTCAGTAAAAGATTTTAAAAAAGACGTTTCGTCTAGAGATTTGCTAATCTACAAAAAAAATAAATCAGGGACCATATGTAAGTGGTAGGCAACTCATTTTTTCCCCCTAGAGAATAAACACCAAATTGTAATTCATGAGCTTTTAATATAAGATCAAATGACTTTTTTAAAATAGTCTTACATGTATGTTCAGATTTCTTAAACATGAAATAGTTTGACTTGGCTCTGTTATTTACCAACTGTAAAACCTTGTCATTAATTTCCCTGAATTAAAAATTTTTAGTACCGTTAACACACTGTTGTGATAAGTATCCATATCTAAAAGTATTTGGTAAATTGAAACCACTTTAAGTTTTACCTAACATTTTATTCTTAATATCTAGTCATCAGTATTTAATGTACACCCACCATATGCCATGAGATGCTAGGTGCTAAAGATTGTACATGCAGTCAAAGTTTCTAACCTCTCAGAGCTAACAGTTGGGGGGACATGGAATGGCAGAATTGTTAAGTCTTGGAAAGATTTAATTTAAAATAATTTTAAAGGATGAAACTTTTTCTGTTGACATACCCATAATTTTTTTCCCCACTGATAGCCAGGATAATGTCATGAAGCTGATACAGAGATTGAGTTGTATTGTGTTTGATATTTCTCTAGCACATACAAAATATTGTAGGGAACTTTTTCAAAATATTTGATGAGTTAAAAGTATTTTGTCTATCTGTTAAATTACATGGTATGTTGACAAAAATAACCCTAATGTTTAGAATCTCTGTAACTGTTCATTACATCCATAAGAAATTAAACGAATGGCTTATTTCTTTTTTCAGGTAAAGAGCATGGTGCACCATTTATACTTTAATGATAAACTTGATGCACCAAGGAAAAGTCGTTTTCCAGAACGTTTCATGGATGACATTGCTGCTCTTGTCAGCACAATTGCTAGTGATATAGTTTCACGATTTCAGAAGGTAACGGTAACTTATTTTTTTAAACTAAATCTGTGTTTCAAGCATACGTTAAACTATATTTGTTTTTCTTTTAATTGTTTCCCAGGACACAGAAATGGTTGAGAGACTCAACACAAGCCTTGCATTCTTTCTCAATGATCTGTTGTCTGTTATGGACAGAGGATTTGTCTTTAGCCTTATAAAGACCTGCTATAAACAGGTAATGTATAATTAGTAATAGTTAGTAATCAAATAATTTAAATGCTGCGTTTGCTCTTTTAAGGCTGGAGCTAAGAGATTTTTCAAGAACACATTTATATAGTGATGTTTTTAAAAAGTGGCTTATTTTTATTAGTAAGGGAAAGATAAATTACAGTTATTAGGACACAGGAATGGGGCAAGTTGCTGTCAGTACAGCTGGCTTTTCATTGAGCTATTCTGGCCCACTTATGACTCTTAGATTCTCATTCAGAAGCATACCATCAAGTCAGGAGTCTAAATGTAAAGCAGCCCCAAGATGCCATGCAAGAGTAGCAATTTTACTGAATGAACAGCTAACCCAACTTTTTCTGTCTTAAGTGATTTTTAAAGCAGTTGCATTTTGCTGCGTATTCCTCATGATGAAGCCCTAGACATTGTAGCGTTTAGAAGCATGAGTAGATGTTTACCCAAGTCACAGATATTATTATCTAGCTTTTTCTAAACTAAAAGTATCCTAGAAGTTTTCTACAAACAGCTGGTTTTGTTTTAAATTTTTTATCAAATGATTAATGAAACCTGGCTTTTAGAAAACATTAGTTATTCATCCTGATAGAACATTTGGGTAGTGAGCTGTATAATCATCCTAGAATTACCTTTTAAGGGAGCTTTAAAAATGTGCAGATCTCTGTGTCCCATCCCAGCATTTCTGAGGAGTTTGAACCCTGGTGGTGGGGTTGGGAGTGTGGGAAACAGTGCTTATAAAGTACTCCCTGCTGGTCCACAGATTAGTTTTGGGGAACTACTGGTTAAAAATGCTATTTGGCAGTCTAATACTTAGAATTTTGAAGCTCTGTTCTATTGGATGCCAATATTGTATGTTTCTTTTAATAGAGAAGTTAAAACTATGCGTGGGCACTGATCTATTTGCAAGTATTTGCAACACTATGTATTATTTTTACTTTTTCCCTGAAATTTCATGTATTATTGCTCCCCAAATCTGTCCTGTCTTTATTCTTCAAGCATTGGCCTCCTACATTTGCCAAACATTAAACTAGACTTTAGGGATGCTAAAACTATTCAAATAAGGCAGTCTATATATGTCTCCTCAAGTAGCTAATGGGTGTAGTTGGGAAAATAGATAATTATAAATATAGGTTAACACAAGGTGCTGTAAAAAGAATGGATAATTTATTGTAGAAAGTTGTTTTGGTGGTATACTTTTTCTTCATAAAGTATATCTTTGAGAAGTGGAAATATTAATGCTATATTGGAAATATAAGAATGTGGCTTTAAGAATGCACCTAGTCAGTGGATTTATACAGTAAATGTTGTAGTTCCAAATTTTTTATTTTAGGAGTAACTTTGGAAAAAGCCAATACTGTTATTTAAACCACAAAATTCAAAACTGCTCACTGAGTACTGCTCTTTAATTCTTTTTTTTTTGGTTGAATTTTTTTTTTTAATTTTAATTTTTTTTACATCTTTATTGGAGTATAATTGCTTTACAATGGTGTGTTAGTTTCTGCTTTATAACAAAATGAATCAGTTATACATATACATATGTTCCCATATCTCTTCCCTCTTGCGTCTCCCTCCCTCCCACCCTCCCTATCCCACCCCTCTAGGTGGTCACAGAGCACCGAGTTGATCTCCCTGTGCTATGCGGCTGCTTCCCACTAGCTATCTATTTTACATTTGGTAGTGTATATATGTCCATGCCACTCTCTCACCTTGTCACAGCTTACCTTTCCCCCTCCCCATATCCTCAAGTCCATTCTCTAGTAGGTCTGTGTCTTTATTCCTGTCTTACCCCTACGTTCTTCATGACATTTTTTTTTTCTTAGATTCCATATATATGTGTTAGCATACGGTATTTGTCTTTCTCTTTCTGACTTACTTCACTTGGTATGACAAACTCTAGGCCCATCCACCTCACTACAGATAACTCAATTTCGTTGCTTTTTATGGCTGAGTAATATTCCATTGTGTATATGTGCCACATCTTCTTTATCCATTCATCCGATGATGGACACTTAGGTTGCTTCCATCTCCTGGCTATTGTAAATATAGCTGCAGTGAATATTTTGGTACATGACTCTTTTTGAATTATGGTTTTCTCAGGGTATATGCCCAGTAGTGGGATTGCTGGGTCATATGGTAGTTCTATTTGTAGTTTTGTTTTTGTTTTTGTTTTTCTCTTTCTCCCTTGTGGTACGTGGGCCTCTCACTGCTGTGGCGTCTCCCATTGCGGAGCACAGGCTCCGCGGCCATGGCTCACGGGCCCAGCCGCTCCGCGGCACGTGGGATCTTCCCAGACCGGGGCACGAGCCCGTGTCCCCTGCATTGGCAGGCGGACTCTCAACCACTGTGCCACCAGGGAAGCCCCTATTTGTAGTTTTTTAAGGAATCTCCATACTGTTCTCCATATTGGCTGTGCCAATTCACATTCCCACCAGCAGTGCAAGAGTGTTCCCTTTTCTCCACACCCTCTCCAGCATTTATTGTTTCTAGATTTTTTGATGATGGCCATTCTGACTGGTGTGAGATGATTTCTCATTGTACTTTTGATTTGCATTTCTCTAATGATTAATGATGTTGAGTATTCTTTCATGTGTTTGTTGGCACTCTGTATATCTTCTTTGGAGAAATGTCTATTTAAGTCTTCTGCCCATTTTTGCATTGGGTTGTTTGGTTTTTTGTTATTGAGCTGCATGAGCTGCTTGTAAATTTTGGAGATTCTTTGTCAGTTGCTTCATTGCAAATATTTTCTCCCATTCTGAGCGTTGTCTTTTGGTCTTGTTTATGGTTTCCTTTGCTGTGCAAAAGCTTTGAAGTTTCATTAGGTTCCATTTGTTTATTTTTGGTTTTATTTCCATTTCTCTAGGAAGTGGGTCAAAAAGGATCTTGCTGTGATTTATGTCATAGAGTGTTCTGCCTATGTTTTCCTCTAAGAGTTTGATGGTGTCTGGCCTTACATTTAGGTCTTTAATCCATTTTGAGCTTATTTTTGTGTATGGTGTTAGGGAGTGTTCTAATCTCATACTTTTACATGTACCTGTCCAGTTTTCCCAGCACCACTTATTGAAGAGGCTGTCCTTTCTCCACTGTACATTCCTGCTTCCTTTATCAAAGATAAGGTGACCATATGTATGTGGATTTATCCCTGGGCTTTCTATCCTGTTCCATTGATCTATCTTTCTGTTTTTGTGCCAGTACCATACTGTCTTGATTACTCTAGCTTTGTAGTATAGTCTGAAGTCAGGGAGCCTGATTCCTTCAGCTCCGATTTTCGTTCTCAAGATTGCTTTGGCTATTTGGGGTCTTTTGTGTTTCCATACAAATTGTGAAATTTTTTGTTCTAGTTCTGTGAAAAATGCCAGTGGTAGTTTGATAGGGACTGCATTGAATCTGTAGATTGCTTTGTGTAGTAGAGTCATTTTCACAATGTTGATTCTTCCGATCCAAGAAAATGGTATATCTCTCCATCTATTTGTATCATCTTTAATTTCTTTCATCAGTGTCTTATAATTTTCTGCATACAGGTCTTTTGTCTCCTTAGGTAGGTTTATTCCTAGATATTTTATTCTTTTTGTTGCAATGGTAAATGGGAGTGTTTTCTTGATTTCACTTTCAGATTTTTCATCATTAGTGTATAGGAATGCAAGAGATTTCTGTGCATTAATTTTGTATCCTGCTACTTTACCAAATTCATTGATTAGTTCTTGTAGTTTTCTGGTAGCATCTTTAGGATTCTCTATGTATAGTATCATGTCATCTGCAAACAGTAACAGCTTTACTTCTTCTTTTCCAATTTGGATTGCTTTTATTTCCTTTTCTTCTCTGATTGCTGTGGCTGAAACTTCCAAAACTATGTTGAATAAGAGTGGTGAGAGTGGGCAACCTTGTCTTGTTCCTGATCTTAGTGGAAATGGTTTCAGTTTTTCACCATTGAGGATGATGTTGGCTGTGGGTTTGTCATATACGGCCTTTATTATGTTGAGGAAAGTTCCCTCTATGCCTGCCTTCTGCAGGGTTTTTATCATAAATGGGTGTTGAATTTTGTCGAAACCTTTCTCTGCATCTATTGAGATGGCCATATGGTTTTTCTCCTTCAATTTGTTAATATGGTGTATCACATTGATTGATTTGTGTGTATTGAAGAATCCTTGCATTCCTGGAATAAACCCCACTTGATCATGGAGTATGATCCTCTTAATGTGCTGTTGGATTCTGTTTGCTAGTATTTTGTTGAGGATTTTTGCATCTATGTTCATCAGTGATATTGACCTGTAGTTTTCTTTCCTTGTGACTTCTTTGTCTGGTTTTGGTATCAGGGTGATGGTGGCCTTGTAGAATGAGTTTGGGAGTGCTCCTACCTCTGCTATATTTTGGAAGAGTTTGAGAAGGATAGGTGAAGGATAGGTGTTAGCTCTTCTCTAAATGTTTGATAGAATTCGCCTGTGAAGCCATCTGGTTCTGGGCTTTTGTTTGTTGGAAGATTTTTAATCACAGTTTCAATTTCAGTGCTTGTGATTGGTCTGTTCATATTTTCTATTCCTGATTCAGTCTTGGCAGGTTGTGCATTTCTAAGAATTTGTCCATTTCTTCCAGGTTGTCCATTTTATTGGCATAGAGTTGCTTGTAGTAATCTCTCATGATCTTTTGTATTTCTGCAGTGTCAGTTGTTACTTCTCCTTTTTCATTTCTAATTCTATTCATTTGAGTCTTCTCCCTTTTTTTCTTGATGAGTCTGGTTAATGGTTTATCAATTTTGTTTATCTTCTCAAAGAACCAGCTTTTAGTTTTATTGATCTTTGCTATCGTTTCCTTCATTTCTTTTTCATTTATTTCTAATCTGATCTTTATGATTTCTTTCCTTCTGCTAACTTTGGGGTTTTTTTGTTCTTCTTTCTCTAATTGCTTTAGGTGCAAGATTAGGTTGTTTATTCGAGATGTTTCCTGTTTCTTAAGGTAGGATTGTATTGCTATAAGCTTCCCTCTTAGAACTGCTTTTGCTGCATCCCATAGGTTTTGGGTTGTCGTGTCTCCACTGTCATTTGTTTCTAGGTATTTTTTTATTTCCTCTTTGATTTCTTCAGTGATCACTTCATTATTAAGTAGTGTATTGTTTAGCCTCCATGTGTTTGTATTTTTTACAGATCTTTTCCTGTAATTGATATCTAGTCTCATAGCATTGTGGTCAGAAAAGATACTTGATACAATTTCAATTTTCTTAAATTTACTAAGGCTTGATTTGTGACCCAAGATATGATCCATCCTGGAGAATGTTCCATGAGCACTTGAGAAAAGTGTGTATTCTGTTGTTTTTGGATGGAATGTCCTGTAAATATCAATTAAGTCCATCTTGTTTAATGTATCATTTAAAGCTTGTGTTTCCTTATTTATTTTCATTTTGGATGATCTGTCCATTGGTGAAAGTGGGGTGTTAAAGTCCCCTACTATGAATGTGTTACTGTTGAATTCCCCTTGTATGGCTGTTAGTATTTGCCTTATGTATTGAGTTGCTCCTATGTTAGGTGCATAAATATTTACAATTGTTATATCTTCTTCTTGGACTGAACCCTTGATCATTATGTAGTGTCCTTTTTTGTCTCTTGTAATAGTCTTTATTTTAAAGTCTATTTTGTCTGATATGAGAATTGCTACTCCAGCTTTCTTTTTGTTTCCATTTGCATGGAATATCTTTTTCCGTCCCCTCACTTTCAGTCTATATATGTCTCTAGGTCTGAAGTGGGTCTCTTGTAGACAGCATATATATGAGTCTTGTTTTTGTATCCATTTAGCCAGTCTGTGTCTTTTGGTGGGAGCATTTAATCCATTTACATTTAAGGTAATTTCGATATTTATGTTCCTATTCCCATTTTCTTAATTGTTTGGGGTTTGTTATTGTAGGTCTTTCCCTTCTGTTGTGTTTCTTGCCTAGAGAAGATCCTTTAGCATTTGTTGTAAAGCTGGTTTGGTGGTGCTGAACTCTCTCAGCTTTTGCTTGTCTGTAAAGCTTTTAATTTCTCCATCAAATCTGAATGAGATCCTTGCTGGGTAGAGTAATCTTGGTTGTAGGTTTTTCTCCTTCATCACTTTAAATATGTCCTGCCAGTCCCTTCTGGCTTGCAGAGTTTCTGCTGAAAGATCAGCTGTTAACCTGATGGGGATTCCCTTGTGTGTTATTTGGTGTTTTTCCCTTGCTGCTTTTAATATGTTTTCTTTGTATTTAATTTTTGATAGTTTGATTAATATGTGTCTTGGCATGTTTCTCCTTGGATTTATCCTGTATGGGACTCTCTGTGCTTCCTGGCCTTGATTAACTATTTCCTTTCCCATATTAGGGAAGTTTTCAACTATAATTTCTTCAGATATTTTCTCAGTCCCTTTCTTTTTCTCTTCTTCTTCTGGAACCCCTATAATTTGAATGTTGGTGCATTTAATGTTGTCCCAGAGGTCTCTGAGACTGTCCTCAGTTCTTTTCATTCTTTTTTCTTTATTCTGCTCTGCAGTAGTTATTTCCACTATTTTATCTTCCAGGTCACTTACCCGTTCTTCTGCCTCAGTTATTCTGCTATTGATCCCTTCTAGAGTATTTTTAATTTCATTTATTGTGTTGTTCATCGTTGCTTGTTTCATCTTTAGTTCTTCTAGGTCCTTGTTAAATGTTTCTTGCGTTTTCTCTATTCTATTTCCAAGATTTTGGATCATCTTTACTATCATTATTCTGAATTCTTTTTCAGGTAGACTGCCTATTTCCTCTTCATTTGTTAGGTCTGGTGGGTTTTTATCTTGCTTCTTCATCTGCTGTGTATTTTTCTGTCTTCTCATTTTGCTTATCTTAGTGTGTTTGGGGTCTCCTTTTTGCAGGCTGCAGGTTCGTAGTTCCCGTTGTTTTTGGTGTTTGTCCCCAGTGGCTGAGGTTGTTTCAGGGGGTTGTGTAGGCTTCCTGTTGGAGGGGACTGGTGCCTGTGTTCTGGTGGATGAGGCTGGATCTTGTCTCTCTGGTGAGCAGGTCCACGTCTGGTGGTGTGTTTTGGGGTGTCTGTGGCCTTATTATGTTTTTAGGTAGCCTCTCTGCTAATGGGTGGGGTTGTGTTCCTGTCTTTCTAGTTGTTTGGCATAGGGTGTCTAGCACTGTAGCTTGCTGGTCGTTGAGTGAAGCTGGGTGTTGGTGTTGAGATGGAGATCTCTGGGAGATTTTTGCCGTTTGATATTACGTGGAGCTGGGAAGTCTCTTGTGGACCAGTGTCCTGAAGTTTGCTCTCCCACCTCAGAGGCACAGCACTGACTTCTGGCTGCCGCACCAAGAGGCTTTCATCCACACAGCTCAGAATAAAAGGGAGAAAAAGTAGAAAGAAAAGAAGAAAAGAAAGAAAGAAAAAAAAGAAAGGAAGGAAGGGAGGGAGGAAAGAAAGGAGGAAAGGAGGAAGGGCGGAAAGAAGAAAAGAAAGAAAGAGGATAAGAGAAAATAAAATAAAGTAAGATAAAATAAAATAATTAAAATAAAAAATAATTATTAAGAAAAAAAATTCTTTAAGTAAAAAAAAAACAAAAAAAATGGATGGATAGAACCCTAGGACACATGGTGAAAGCAAAGCTATACAGACAAAATCTCACACAGAAGCATACACATACACACTCACAAAAAGAGGAAAAGGTGAAAAAATAAATCTTGCTCTCAAAGTCTACCTCCTCAATTTGGGATGATTCATTGTCTATTCAGGTATTCCACAGATGCAGGGCACATCCAGTTTATTGTGGAGCTTTAATCCGCTGCTCCTGAGGCTGCTGGGAGAGATTTCCCTTTGTCTTCTTTGTTCGCACAGCTCCCGGGGCTCAGCTTTGGATTTGGCCCCGCCTCTGCGTGTAGGTCGCCGGAAGGCCTCTGTTCTTTGCTCAGACAGGACGGGGTTAAAGGAGCCGCTGATTCGGGAGCTCAGGCTCAGTCGGGCCGGGGGGAGGGAGGGGAACCATGCAGGGGCGAGCCTGCGGCGGCAGAGGCCGGTGTGACGTTGCACCAGCCTGAGGTGCGCCGTGCATTCTCCTAGGGAAGTTGTCCCTGGATTCCGGGACCCTGGCAGTGGCGGGCTGCACAGGCTCCCCAGCAGGGAGGTGTGGATAGTGACCTGTGCTCACACACAGGCTTCTTGGTGGCGGTAGGAGTTGTTCCACATGTAGATGTATTTCTGATGTATCTGCGGGGAGGAAGGTGATCTCCGCGTCTTACTCTTCCGCCATCTTCCCCCTCTGTCTCAGCGCCTTATTTTAAAGGTAGTAATGTTTTTCCCCAAAGCAGTTATTCTGTCGAATACAACGGTTTCTCACACTCAACAATGACTTAGACTAAGAGGAAAAAGCTATTTCCTCCTTCTTAGCCATCTCCCTTTAATTTAGAAATCTCTTCAATTCTTTAATCCATCATTCTGGTATTGGTAGTAGAGAAATGATATGTTCAATTGGTGTTTTCTTATTTATGCATCGCTTACAAGGTATCTTCAAAGCTTTATTCATTACCAACTCCAAGTGTCTTGGTGTCCCTGAGGCTGGATTTTCTGCGCATCATCTGCAGCCATGAGCACTATGTTACCTTAAACTTACCCTGCAGCCTGCTAACTCCACCTGCGTCACCATCACCTTCTGTTTCTTCTGCAACATCTCAGGTATGCAAAATGTATGAAAACAAATTTTTTTAAGTCCACACTTGTGGAAAAAGCATTCTATTTCCATTCATGGAAAACATGAAAAGTAACACTGTTGAATAATAGCTGTGTGATAGGCTCCATGCTAAGTGCTTTATAAGTATTAAATGGTTAAGTGCTTTATAAGTATTAATCATTTACTCCTCACAGGAACTCTAGGAGGTAAGTTCTATTATTATCCCCATTTTACAGGTGAAAAAAATTGAAACACAGAAAGGTCAGTAACTTACCTAGGGTCACATAGTAAAAACTGGCAGAGCTAGGCTTTGAACCATGGCACGTGTTGGCTTATTCTAGGGCCCAAGTTCTAACCACTTTGTTGTACCCCTCTTACCGATTCAGGCACAAGGGAGTGAATTCAGCTACATAAACTCACTTGATGTTTTCACAAGTTGGGTTTTTTTGAGGCAGACACACACTGAGTTTGGGGGACAAGGTATTTATTAGATATCAATACCTGTGAAAGGAAGGGGAATGAAGCATAATTTAGCAGAGAAAGAAGTCAAACTGCAGTGCAGTCTGGCAAAGCCCTACCTGCCTCTCTTGAATCCAGAGAACCCAAAGGAAACTAGATGGGTGTTTATGGGTTTTCACAGGGTGCCTAGTAGTTGCTCTAAATATGACAAAGGGTTATCGTAGCAATTATTATGTGTCCTGTCAAACAGATTGAAATGAAGCGATTTTGTGGTTTTCGTATCAGAGAAGCCTGGATGTTCCCTCCTAGTGAAACATCTTTTTGCTATATAATTCCTAAGGCAAACAAGCTACTTCCTTAAGCTCTTAATGTCTAAAGTCAAAGTTGATATGAACTCTTTATAAGTTTATTTTTGAGATATTTAATTCATGAAAGTAATTCCCTACACTAGATCAATCTCAGATGTTTGATAAAGAAAATTTTAAACTTTACTTAGAAAGATTAGAAAACATCAGAGAACACCCCCAGCTTTTCGTTTTACCTTTGCAAAAATTCTTAAGGATTAGCCTGTTTCCATATACTTTTACCTGGCTAGGACACACTTCTTCCAATAACAAATGAGGCTAGTCTTTTGCTCCCTTCCCCCATCCTCTGTCAAAGATGTGGCTGCACAGTCAAGTACAAATTAATCAAAGGTACAGTTCCTAAAACCTTTAATGAAACACATTTGTTTACATCTGACTCCCTGTTGAACATCTCATTCAGCCAAGAAATTAACAGAATTTCTTGCATTATCTCGTTCCCTACTTTCTCATCTAACTGCAGAATTTTCAGATTCTAATAGATGACAGAGATATCACTCTTTGGGAAGTGGGGGCAAGGATAGTTTTATATGCTTATTAGGAAGATGACTTCTCCATAGAGAAATCTGAAGTCTGTTCTAAGAAACCTCTCATGGGCGGTCTTGAATATGGATGAAGGGTGATGAGATTGAGGACATTCTTGCCTTAAGCTGTATCTGGGGGGGATGCTATTTTACAGTATTAAAAAACTCTTAAAAACTCAGTGAGCGGACAAAAAAAGGCAGTAATTTTCTGGAGATAGTGTTTTCCCTGAAAAACAACTTCATAATATTTGAAATTTCTCTGGAAACCGATAGATAGCCTTGACTATGAATATTCCTCTTGTACTCAGCAGTGAGTACATAATGTATCATATGGATTTAGTTACTTTTTTCCCTTCAGAGTATGATATTGAAACATTAAGTGGCTAAAAGTATAAAGGAAAAAGCAGATGAAAAAATTTTAATATGAGAAAAAGGAAATTGAAAATAATTTAAAATGTTGTTTCATCATAGTTTCCTATACCAAAAGTAAGAGCAGTTACTTTCTCCAATGTTAATAATAGTAATGTAAAGGTAAACTTAAAAAGTTTATCTCACTTTCAGATAATGCTCACATCTCATTTGTTGTAGTGCTCTGTCTATAGAATGTTTTGTTGCATAGCTGTTACAGTTTTGTTCTACCTCACTCACAAACAGAGTTCTGGATTTTCCACCACTGTGCAAGACCAGAAGATTGCAAATATGTTTGAATTGTCTGTGCCTTTCCGCCAGCAACATTATTTGGCAGGACTTGTGTTAACAGAGCTGGCTGTCATTTTAGACCCTGATGCTGAAGGGTGAGTAGACCAGTTTTTGCCGTGTAGAGTATCAATTTGATTTTGGACAATGGGACAGAAGTATCCACTTAACTTCCTAGGAATCAAAAGAATACTGTTTACCACTCTTCTACGTCTGTGTTCACTAAGTTCCATACTCATGTTATTTCTATATTTCATCAGTTTTAAGAAAGACATTTTTTGTCATCTCTGAATTTGATGTTTGTCTTGAAATCAACATTGTATCATGGTTTGGTTGGTGGCCTTTTTTTCCTTCTTAGTAGTACATAAAATATTTGTGCATATTAGTAAATGGACTTTTAGATTTGCTGATATACAGCAGGCATATTTCAGTTAGGTAGACTAATCTGTTTGATTCCTTGTGAGGAAAATTTATAATTTGCCATCATACTCTGTAGCATGTACTTCAAAATTTGCTCTATAAACAAATGTACTTAGGTTTTAGAAACTTCCAAAATTGTGTATACTTTTAAAGAATTACTGGAAATTGATATAGTAAGAAGAGTATATTGTCTGATGACTTGAATTTATAGAAATAGCATTTCTGTAAATGTGTTGTGATCTAAGATCCCTATAGGGTATTTCTATCTTAACGGCTATTTTCAAAAATCTGAATGACTGTAACTCATTTGGGTAATAATTGCTTTTTTTTTCCATGATAGTATCATTAGGAGTTTGTAATGCAGTTTAACCTGAAGTAAGCGCTCCAGAGAACAAAAGGAGATACTTTTGAGCAGGTTTTTAAAGAATCCTATGATGTTTTTGTTGAACGAATGAAAAAGGATGCTTGTAAAGTTCTTAGCGATAGGGACATAGTTAATGCTTAGTAAACTGTCAAAGGCTAAAGCTTCTGCAAATGAAAGACATGAGTTTTTTTCATAACAGCAACTTCTCACGTTAGGAATATAGTTTTAAGAAGCAGTTTTTCACACTGTGCTCTGCAGAACTGTAAGGTTCTGAAAAGGTCCTTAATGTGCTTCCATGTAGGATGGGGTTGGGGTGTAGACACTGGAGTATGGAGAGGACAGACTAAGTGGGTGAAACCCTGGGTCTCCCACCCCTGCTTGCCACCACTCTTATATTTTGCGATTGATAAATGAATAGAAAGTCATTGGGGGGAAGGATCCATTGTTTTAAAAAAATCACTCTGAAAACAACTTCTAAACATACCACCTTTCTTTAATAACTGTTATATCTCAATCATTTGACTCTATATTTCCAGTATTTTTACTTGATACATCAGGATAAGTTTGGTTACCAGAAACAGAAAACCTTTCTTCATACTGGCTGGCTTTATTAAAGGAAGGATATTTATTTTTTCATAATTGGAAGAAAGGTAAGGTTTTTAGCACACTATAATCAGCAGCTCAATAATGTTGTCTGGATTCTGTTCCTTTATATCTCTTACTTCTACTAGAAACCCCTCAGCTTTATCCTGAGGCTAGTGTGCCTCTCATGACTGTAAGATAGTTGCTCTGGCAGTTGAGCTTAGATTATTACTTGTTCATGTCCAGCAGAGGACAGAGGGAAAAAACCCTCTTTCAAGCATGCAATGCACATCTTTTCTTTGGACTGATTTGGCTCACTTGCCTATCCTGTACTGTTACAGTCACCAGAGCAATGCCAGGTTCCTAGATGGATTAGATCACTTCTACTCAAATGGGGTGCTTAGACTGGTTTTGGTTCATGGGTGGTTTGTTACAAAGCAGAAGGTAAGGACCTCATGCCTAAATGTAAATCAGCTGTCACTAAAAAGTGTTTGGTTCATATCATATATTTTTTTGTAGACCTTCTCAGTTAAGGAAGCAATTAGTTAATTAACATTTATCTCTTCTCACACTGGTAATGAAACAGCTTTACTAACTGTCTGCTTTAAGTAGCAGGGCTAGTCTGATTGGATCTATCTACTTCAGAAACTGGGGGAATGGAGTCATCTTCCCCTGAGTCACAGGGGCAGGAACGTATACCTGAAAAATTTTACATTCTATTAGGAAGGAAGACAGGGGGAGGAGATGCTGTGTAGGTGTTCAGCAGTGTCTGATAAAAAATAGAGAATTCTAACAGTCAACTATTTTTGTGATGAGGTTTCTTTCTCACATGAAGGATCAGTTCTATTAAAATAGATACATTTCTGTGGAACAATATAGGACCTATGAAAGACTTCTTTACTTCTTTTTTGTCTCTTCCAGCTGGTCTTCAGAGTTGGTTCTTTGATACTTGGAAAGATTTTCTATCAAGTCTGAAAGCCGTGATAACTGTGTTCACTACTACTTTGTCTATTGAGTTAAAAAAGATAACTGGAAGAGCTTTAAATAGTAATATACAGGATTATAAGCTCTTACTGTTGCTTGTTTCCTCCTTTTCTCACTCTTTCCTGCACCCAGTCCATTAGCAAATGCCTTAATACTATCTCCAAAATATACCCCAAGTTTAGCTACTTCTCTTCGTCTTTACTGCTGCTCCCCTAATCATGCTTCCATTCTTCCCTCCCTAAAATCCCTTTTCTACCCAGCAGCCTACATGGTCTTTTAGAAATGAAAACTAAATTACATCACTTCCTTGCTTAAAACTCTTTAATGTGTTTAAAAGCACACTTAACTTTTAAAATAATTAAAAGTGTGTGCTTTTAAAATAACATTTAAAATAAAATTCAGACTTAATAATGGACCTCAAAGCCCTATATATCTAGCTGTTGTCTACACTGCCACTCTCTTCCCTCCTCACATACTAAAATCTAGCCATCCTGGCCTTCTTTTTGTTTCTCTAATGGGCCCAACCCAGTCCCACCTTAGGGCCTTTGGACTAGGACTTTTCTCTGCCTGAAGCAATGCTGCAATTGCCCTAAGATCTCCACATAGGCATTTCCTCCTTGTGATTCTTCAGGTCTCCACTCAAAGAGTATCTTCTCAATGAGACTGTCATTGGCCACCCAATCTGAATTATAGCTGTGTTGTCGTTGCCACAATTATTCTTAACCAGATAAGCCTGTTTTATTTTCTACAAGGCACTTACCTGAAATTTGCTTGTTTGTTCATTATCTGTCCCCTTCCCTTAGAATGTGAGCTCATGAGACCAGGCACTTTCTTTCTTATTCACTGCTGTATTCCCACTGCATTAGAATTGTGTCTGGTACAGAGTGGACACTTGATAAGTATATGTTAATTCAGTGAACGAATGATTGACTATGAGAGACTCACATCTCTAAGTTTTAAATTCTTCTTATATTTTTATTTTATTTTATTTTTTTAAAGAAGATGTTGGGGGTAGGAGTTTATCAATTCATCTATTTATCTTTGCTGTGTTGGGTCTTCGCTTCTGTGCGAGGGCTATCTCTAGTTGTGGCAGCAGGAGCCACTCTTCATCGCGGTGCGCGGGCCTCTCACTGTCGTGGCCTCTCTTGTTGCGGATCACAGGCTCCAGACGCGCAGGCTTAGCAGTTATGGCTTATGGGCCCAGTTGCTCCGCGGCATGTGGGATCCTCCCAGACCAGGGCTTGAACCCGTGTCGCCTGCATTAGCAGGCAGATTCTCAACCACTGCGCCACCAGGGAAGCCCTCTTCTTGTATTTACGTAGATAAAATGCAACATACATTGGTTAGATAGATCGTTAAGAGGATTGTTTTTCTTTTTATTCCTTCTGCTTGCTAAGTGATCAAAAATAATTCCTTGAGTAGCAATAATATGTTCTAATATTGTTTTAAAATTTTATTTATTTTATTTAATTTTGGCTGTGTTAGGTCTTTGTTGCTGCGTGCAGGCTTTCTCTAGTTGCAGTGAGCGGGGGCTACTCTTAATTGTGGTGCGTGGGCTTCTCATTGCGGTGGTTTCTCTTGTTGCAGAGGACGGGCTCTAGGCGCACGGGCTTCAGTAGTTGTGGCGTGCAGGCTCAGTAGTTATGGCGCACGGGCTTAGTTGCTCCACGGCACGTGGGATCTTCCTGGACCAGGGCTCAAACCCGTGTCCCCTGCATTGGCAGGTGGATTCTTAACCACTGTGCCACCAGGGAAGCCCCATATGTTCTAATAATGACCAAAGATTTGCTCTCTAGAAATTTTCATTGCAGTTAGAAAGTTACAACGTTGAAACAGGATACTATGGTTAAATGCAAATTTTGTAGTACAGACCTAGTTTTGAAGAAGATTAGCACCTTTATTATAGCATTTGTAAAACTGAATTATTATTTTTGTGTCTGTGTTTCTCTCTTGCTAAAGCAAGCTCTTTAAGAACAGGGACAATGTCTTATCTCCAACATCTAGCATAGGATATGACAGGTCCTGCGTGTGTGTGTGTGTGTGTGTGTGTAATGGCTGAAAGTGATTGAGTAATGTAGACACATGAAAAGGCTTCATGAAGACCAGTGAGTAGAGTTTAGATAGGTTGAAGTCTGGCACTGGTAGCTGCTGAGAGATGTTAAATATATACCCAGGTTTGGGAATCATCACTGGTGATACAAGTTGAAAGGGAGAACATAAAAGGCAAATGATCAGAATCTGAGACTTGGGAAGAATGTTGGAGAATATGAGGAATAATGGGAACTCTTTGGAGAAAATACTGAGAAGAAAACATAAAAGATGACAAAGTGTCAAGTAGAGAGCTAGAAAATGAAATCTGAGATATGTCTATTAGATGGAGTTCTTGACAGTATTTAAAAATATACTTTCTGAATAAAAACTGGAAGGAAGAAGAATCTCCAAGTAGATTTCATATATAGCTACATAAAATGGTAGATAAGCTAAAGAGCCCCAGAGGAAGAATACCTGGTTTCCAGTCCTAGCTTTTAAATATGCTGTGTGATCTTAAAAGAGAAAAGCTAATATTTACTGGAAAAGGCAGTGTGCAAGGCACTGTGCTAATAAGCATGTTACATAAATTATGTAACTTAATTTTCACAGCCACCTTATGAGGTAGGTTATTACCTTCATGCATAGATAGGGAAACAGAGGTTAAGTATCTTTGAAAAATCATTTAGCTATTAAATGATGAAAGGGGTACAATACCATGTGGTAAGCATTCAAAAACTTTTAGTTTCAGAGAAAGAGAGTAGATATTAGGAAGTAAATGGAAAAAAACACTTGATATATACTGCACATTCAGGAAGTTTATTACTAGAGAAATCCTATAAATAAGCCAGAGCAAACTAGTTTCAAGTGAACATGTATTTTCAAGATAGGAAAGAAGGGAAGAATTTAGTGAAGAGAGACATTGAAGCTATTGAAGAAAGAATTTTTTCTGAGATGAAAGGAAAGATGATTTGGTAGCTATAAAGATGGAGATGTGTTAAAAGACCTGGCCAGAGCAAATTCAGAACGGCTTTTCTTTCCTAAAAGAAAGTTGGAGGTAGGGTCTTCTGTTGAGATTGATGATGAGAGGCTTAAGGAGAGAGAATAAGATCTGAAACAGCTGCCAGGTACAGCATTAAGGGCAGTTGAAGTTGGATGAATTTTTCTTTAGAATGGTTTTCATAGTCAAAGCAGCTTCAGTCTAAGAAGAGAAGCCAAAAAAGTGTGAAGATGAGAGTGATCCTTGCTAGTGTATTAGCCAGTTGCAACTTGGGATTGGGAGTCTAGAAAGTTGTAAGGGCCCAAATGAGCAAGGAAGTTCAGTTTAAATAGAGATGTCGAAGGCAACCCTAGCCATGGACTACATAACCCATTAGGTAGAGGATTTTTCTTTTAGATAAAGGAAATAAAAGTTTAGTTTGGTTAAATGTGAAAAGATTTTATTTGATGTAATAAAATTTACAACTACTTAAAATTTACTCTTTTTTTTTGCGGTACTCGGGCCTCTCACTGTTGTGGCCTCTCCCGTTGCGGAGCACAGGCTCCAGACACGCAGGCTCAGCGGCCATGGCACACGGGCCCAGCCGCTCTGCGGCATGTGGGATCTTCCCGGACTGGGGCACGAACCTGTGTCCCCTGCATCGGCAGGCGGACTCTCAACCACTGCGCCACCAGGGAAGCCCCTACTTTTTTTGCTTTAAAATATAACTGTAACTGGTTTTAAGTTATTTAATATTAAAATGGCCTAAGGAGTTAATGAAAAAATATTCAGATTTACTCTTAAGTGAATTTGTATAGTATTTCCTTTTCCCTCAGTTCTTATTTTGTACAGCGAGATATTAATTTTATTTATTGTTTGGACATTGATTAATTTTAAAATGAGAAGTGTTTTTTAGGAATACATGCAAATATGTGGCAAAGTTAAGAAGCTGAATAAAGTGGTTCAGTACCATGACTTACTGTTTGCTCTAAAGATATTAACTAATCTCTGTGACCTGACTGCAGCTGCTTCTTCATCTTCTTTTTAAATAGACTGTTTGGATTGCATAAGAAAGTCATCAATATGGTACACAATTTACTATCCAGTCACGACTCAGACCCACGGTACTCTGACCCCCAGATAAAGGCTCGGGTGGCTATGTTGTATCTACCTCTGATTGGCATTATCATGGAAACTGTTCCTCAGCTGTATGATTTTACAGGTACTTAGTATATTTAAGACAAACTAAAGGCAAATCTCAGTGTTTAAAAGTATTAGAAAATATCTCAAAGGTGACCTTATTTTAGGAAAAGAAATATAAGGAAACTTACACTGACATAGGTACACTGTAAATACATATTTCTGAAAAAGTTTTGACTGTGTGAGAAAATTCACTGCAAGGTTTCTGTAAGCATTTCTTATGACAAATTTTTAAATAATGATTTTATAGCATTTCTATACCTACCTATTAGGAAATAGGGTTTTTTTTGTGTGAGTGTATACTGTTCATCTGAAAAAAACAATATGAGAAAACTTGCCAGATGTCCACCACCCTCAGTCTCAATTTTATTCATATACATAAAATTGAAATTAATATTCACCTGAATAACAACAATGATGTTTATTGCTAATACTGGTTTAATAAGTTGAAGTTTTGTTACTTTTTAAAAACTGGAACCCACAAAGTTTTATTCCTCTTGCTTTCCATTTTTAGAATTTACTTAAATTCCTTCATTTGCCTTAGAGAAAACACTGTAGGTTGCATTTGAACTAGCAGTTAACCTGATAAAAGTACTTCCAGTTCAATTTAAAAATTTTTACTGGTATCTAATATGTATTATCAGTAGGTGCTGGTGATACAAAGATAGCAACTCTTTCCCTTTGAGAGACTAATAGTAGAATAGTTTTCCCAGTATTTTGATCACTAAAGCGGGTTTCCTTATCTGAAGGCAGAAATTTATATTATTATATCTTCTTTTACTAGCAAGTTAAAGTTCTCTACAAAATTATAAATATTACTACAGGAATGAGTTAACGTTTAAAATATTTAAATTATTTTTTATAAGAAGTAAATATAATGATAAGCAGTATATGTTAATAGGTTTTTCTTTAAAGAGTAAAGGAGAATAAGAAAGGGAATTGCTTGCTCAATAGCTGTTAATTAAGCTAAACAGAAGTTTTCTTTATTTATTTTTGGGTGATTTTTTTCCAGAAACTCACAATCAACGAGGAAGACCAATCTGTATAGCCACCGATGATTATGAGAGTGAGAGCGGAAGCATGATAAGCCAGACAGTTGCCATGGCAATTGCAGGAACATCAGTTCCTCAGCTAACAAGGCCCGGCAGTTTCCTCCTCACATCAACGGTAAAAACAACCCTACAGAAGTTTTATCTGGAAAGACAGATATTTCCAAGGATATACCCTTTAATAACTGAGATTATTGTACTAGCTGATGCAGAAGTACTCTGAGTTTTATTTATTTTGTGGAAACATTAAGGTTTTGAGAATATTGCCTATCTTGTACTAAGTTCTTTTTGTTTTGTTTTGGTTTTTTGCGGTATGTGGGCCTCTCACTGTTGTTGCCTCTCTTGTTGCGGAGCACAGGCTCCGGATGCGCAGGCTCAGTGGCCATGGCTCACGGGCCCAGCCGCTCCGCGGCACGTGGGATCCTCCCGGACCGGGGCACGAACCCACGTCCCGTGCATCGGCAGGTGGACTCTCAACCGCTGCGCCACCAGGGAAGCCCCTAAGTTGTTTTTAAAATTATTAATTACCTCAAGCTTTTCGGTATAAAGCTCTATATTCTGTCATTTAGAATTTTGAAGGTTGCCTTACTTATAGCCTATTTTCTTCATTTTTAAATCCCATTTTATTCTTTGTCAGCCCTAAGAAATAGTCTCAGTTATTTAGCAGTTGAGAATATTTATTTTTAATCTGTGAAGATTTATACTTTTTCATATTTAAATAAATTGATATTCATTCAGCCCTGTAATTTTCCCCTCTTAAAGAGGGAAGAACAGGGAGGCAGGGAGTAAACAAAGTTAATAAAACAAGATCAACTTCTAAAAGTTTTAGATGACTTCTTTCAGAAAATTGCAATCGTATTTATGGAAGCTAGCTTACTAGACAACTTTTTTAAAAGTTTTATTGAGATAATTTACATATCAAAAGATTCACTCATTTTAAGTGTACAATTTCATGGTTTTTAGTATCTTTACAGAGTTATGCAGCCATCACCACAAACTAATTTTAGAACATTTCCATCACCCCCAAAAGAACCCTGAAGCCTATTAGCAGTCACCCTCTATTTCCACACAGCACCAACCCTAGGCAGCAACTAACCTACTTTCTTTCTGTATAGGTTTGCCTGTTCTGGACATTTCATATAAATGGAATTATACACTGTGATCTTTTATGTCTGGCTTCTTTCACTAAGCATAATGTTTTTGAGGTTCATTCATGTGACATGTATCAGTACTTCTTTTTTTAATGCCAAATAGTATTCCTAAATATTGATAGACCAGATTTTTATCCATTTATGAGTTGATGAACAGTTGAATCATTTTCACTTTTTGGCTGTTAGGAATAATGCTGCTATGAACATTTGTGTACATGTCTTTGTGTCCACATATGCTTTCATTCCTTTTGGGTAGATACCTAGGAATGGATTTGCTGGGTCATATTGTATCTCTATCTTTAACATTTTGAGAAACTTGTAAACTTTTTCAAAGTGGCTGCTCCATTTTAAATTCTCACCAGCAATGAATAAAGGTTCCTGTTTCTCTAAATCCTCATCAACACTATTATCTCTTTTTTATTATATATACTTCATACCTTAGTGTGTATGAAGTGGTATCTCATTGTCGTTTTGATTTGCATTTCCCTAAAGTCTGCTGATACTGAGAGTATCTTTTCATTTGCTTATTGGCACATCTTTTTGTATATCTTATTTAGAGAAAAAGTCCATTCAAATCCTTTAATGTTTTAAAATTGTGTTATTCATCTTCTTGTTATTGAGTTGAAAGAGTTTTTTATATATTCTGGATATAAATTCCTTATCAGATATGTGATTTGCAGATATTTTCTCCTGTGGATTATCTTTTCCCTTTTTATTTCCTTAAATATTTATTTATTTATTTATTTAATTTGTCTGTGTCGGGTCTTAGTTGCAGCATATGGGATCTTTCATTGCGGCACATGGGCTTCCAGAGCGCGTGGGCTCTGTAGTTGTGGTTCATGGGTTCCAGAGCACGTGGGGTCTGTAGTTGTGGCACACGGGCTTAGTTGCCCCACGGCATGTGGGATCTTAGTTCCCCGACGAGGGATCAAAACCGCATCCCCCTACATTGGAAGGCAGATTCTTAACCACTGGACCACCAGGGAAGTCCCTCTTTTCACTTTCTTGATGGTGTCATTTGAAGTGCAATAGTATTTAATTTTGATGAATTCCAGTTTTTCAGTGTTTTCTTTTACTTGCTTTTGCTATTGTAGATACAAAATAATATATAAAGTACATGTATAGTTAAAACGTAATAATAGAAGAAACAGCAGTGTACCTACCACTCAGCTTCAGAAATAGAACATTGCAATTTCCTTGGAAGTTCCCAGTTTGCCATCAGTTCAATCCCTTTCTCCCCTCAAAATGACCACTATTCTCAGTTTTGTTGACCTTGGTTTTCATTTTTTAAAACCTTGCTTATGTGAAATATACCACAGATGAAAAAGTACATGAAACATAAATGTAAATGTTTACAAAAGATTTTAAAATGAATATCTTTGCAACCACAATTCAGGACAAAATATAGAACATTGACCGCCTTCCAGAAATCCTTGGCCTGCTGTTTTCCACCACAGCTATCCACCAAGCCACCCACTATCCTAACTAACGAAGTAATTGCATAATTTTGTTAATAGTTTCACCATCTAAGTTTGCATCCCTAAATACTATAGTTTAGTTTTACATTATGTCTTTAATATTTCTCCATGTTGTAAAAAATAGCTGTAATTCACTGATTTTTCATTTTAGCATGATATTCCATTGTCTGACTATAGATCAATTTATTTACCCATTCTATTGATAGATGCATAAATGGTTTCTGATCTTTGGTTACAAATAACAGTCTTATAGATTCTTCTGTATATTTCCTGTCTGCATGTACACACTTTTATTTAGGGTATTTCTTAGGAGTGGAATTTGCTGGGTCATATATGTGTACCCTCTTCTATACTAGATATGCCATGATGTTTTCCAAAAGGTTTGTCTTAATTTTTATTTGCACCTGCCGTATGAGAGTTTCTGTTCTTTCATATGTTCATTCATCTGCACTTAGAATATTCAAACATTTAAATTTTTGTCAATTTGGTAATATATCATTATATCTCATTTTAGCATTCATTTTCCTGATGTCTTATGAGGGTGTGCACTTTTTCATATAAATGGCTATTTCGATTTTTTCTTTTGAAGTATCTAGAGTTTTTTTGCCCATTTTCCATTGGATCGTCTGCCTTTGCTTGTAATTTATAGTAGTTTATATGGCTGGATCAAGCCCATTGTCAATTATAAGTGGTTCAAAGATTTCTTTCTTTTTTTGTGGCTTGCTTTTTCATACACTTAATTGTGAATTTGGTGATAAGTGTCTTATTTTAAAGTAAGATTGTATTGAATCTATGGATCAGTTTTTGGGAAAATTAATATTTTTACATGCTTGAATCCCCAAATCCTTGAATATGTTAGATCTCCCCACTATTTAGGCTTTCTTTAATGTCTACACATACATAAACTTTTATAGCTTTCACCAGAGGCCCAGAACATCTTTTGTAGGTGTATTGTTGGTCATTGATATTTTAAAAATATTTTAGTAATATTATAAAATTATATAATATGATAATGTATAATACACATAAATTATATATATATAACATTATATTCTTATAGTCTCATAAATGTCATCTTTTTCAAAAATTGTTTCCTAATTGTTGATTGCTATTGTTTTTTTGGCCGTGCCACGTGGCTATGGGATCTCAGTTCCCTGACCAGGGATTGAACCTGGGCCACGGCAGTGAAAGTGCCAAATCCTAACTATTAGACTACCAGGGAACTTCCTAATTGTTGATTGCTTTTATGTGGGCATAGAATTGATTTTGAACAATAATGTTTATTTCCAGCAGAATTGCTAAACTAATAACAGAGGTATAGATTTTTTTTTCTGCATACACAATCATATCATCTGGCAGTTTCATTTCTTCCTTTCTCTTTTTTTTCCATAACTTATTTACTGGCTAGAACCTTGAGTACAATGTTAAATAGAAGTAGTGATAGTTGGCATCATTAAAGGGGAACCTTGCAACATTTCATTCTTACGCATAGGTGCTAAAGGTTTTGGTTTGGGGGTTTGGTTTTTTTTAAGATACCCTCTGTTATATTATGGAAGTCCCCTTCTGTTCCTAGTTTGCTAAGAGTTTTATTTTTGTAATTATGAATAGTTGTTGAATTTTATCATGCTTTTTTGCACCATTGAGACTGTCATTTTATTCTGCTTTGTAATCTTTTACTGTGACCCCTTTCAGTTGATTTTCTAGTGTTAAACCTACCTTGAATTCCTGAATTAAACCCAACTTTTTCATGATTGTATATTAATAGATTTGGTTTGCTGTATTTTGTTTAAGATTGTGTATCCATGTTAGTAAGATTTTTTTTCTTTCTCATGATGTTCTATTCAGATTTTGGAATCAGGGGTAGTTTAGCCAATTAAAATGAGCTAGGGAATTTCCCCTTTTATTCTGTTCCCTGAAACTACTTGTTTAAAATTGAAATTATTTCTTCCTGGAATATTTGGAGAACTTGTGAGTGAAGCCATCTATACCTGCAGTTTTCTTTTTTAAAACTTTTCAAATTACCTGTATAATTTCTTTAATGATTGTAAGGCTGTTCAAGTTTTCTATTTCTTTTTACACTGGTTTTTATAAATTTTATTCTAGCAGAAATTTATTCAAATTTCTTGGCATACAGAATTGTTTCAAATATCTTCTATGATCTTTTTAATGTCTATAACATCTATAGTAGAAATAAACATTTTTATTTCTGTGACTGGCTTTTTATATCTTTTGTCTTAAATCAGTCTCAACAGAAATTTGTATATTTCTTTAGTTTGTGTAAAGAACCAATTTGGGGTCAGTGTTGATCCTCACTTTTGAATGTTTATCTTTATTATTTACTGTCTTCTACTTTCTTTTGGTTTATATTGATGTTCTTTTTTCTAAATTCTTGAGATGGATGCTTAACTCACTAATTTTCATCCTTTCTTCTCTGATACATATTTTAATCATAAACATTTTCCTTTAATTATTGTTTTAGTTACATACCACAGTGTATAGGTAACACTTTCATTAGTCATCAAAATATATCTTAAGTTCATTATGGTTTCTTTTTAGACTTTTGGGCTATTAAATTGTTTTTGTTTGAGAATTTCCAGTCATACGAAAATTTCTAGTAATCCTTTTGCTTCTGATTTTGGCCTAATTGAATGATCAGAGAACTTACTCTACATAATCTGTTATATTTGTGGGAGTTGGTTTTATGGTCTAGTACGTGGTCAGTTTTTGCAAATATCTCACATATTTGAAAAGAATGCATATTCTTCATTTGTTAGTTATATGTTCTATATTTATTCATTACATGCATTACATCAAATTTGTTAATCCTATTGTTTAAATCTTCTTTCTCTTTACTGAATTCTGTTCACTTTTTCTAATATCCCACTACAACTGTGGTGGTGTAATTTCTTCTTGTCATTCTGTCAGATTTTGTTTTATTTCTTTTGAGGCCTTATTATGAAATATCTAATTTTAAATTGTTATATTTTTGATGGATTGTACCTTTTGTCAACATGAACTGTAATGCTTATTTTTTATTTGCCTTCAAGTCAATTTTGTATAATACTGGTATAGCTATGCTAGGTTTCTTTTGCTTAGCGTGTATGTGTGTATATGTGTGTGTGTGTGGCATGAGTTTTTCCATCCTTTTACTTCCATTGTTTTTTCTCATGTTTTAAATGTGTCTTTTATAAACAGCATATGTTTAGAGTTTGTCTTATATTTGTAAAATCTGGTCTATTCATCTTTGTCTTTCACTAGAGTTTTAAAACCCATTTACATTTAGTATAATTAAATTAATGTACTTAACATTTTAATTTTACTTCATGTTTTCTCACCCCTATTATGTATTTCTTTTTGTCTCATTTATTATCTTCTTTTGGATCACTTTTTTCTCATTCTATTTTTTCCTCATTCCACTTTTTCCTCTCTACTAGGTTGGAAGTCATACATTCTGTTTCTATTCTTTTTGTGATTGTGTTACAAATAAGAATATGCTTTCTTAAATTTCAATCTAATATTAATCATTACCTTTACTTTCACATTGGTTAATAGAAGGATCTTAAAACAGGTTGACTTCATTTACCTTTCTTTCTACTTAAATGCTATCTTTAGTTTTATGTATCATTAAACCTCACAAGACATCATCATTTTTTTTATGGCTATATAGAATCAATTATTTTAGATTTGCCCATGTGTTCACCACTTTACTTGCTCTTGATTCTTTCTCAAATTTGTGCCTTCTATGAGATGTTTTTCTACTTTGTGAAATACATCCTTTAGAATTTTCTATTCTGTGGTGATGAACTCTCTGTGTTTCTTTGAAAAATGTCTTTATTTGACCTTCATTAGGATTCCTTTTTTAAGAAGTAGCATCTGAGTTTCCTCTGTTTTCTTTCAGTCTGCTGAGGACGTTGTTCCCATTGTCTTCTCATTTCTGTTGCTACTTTTGAGAAGCCAGCTGTGGTGAACTGTTACTTCTTTGAAAATAACTTGTCTTTTTTTCTGTCATTTCTTTGATAGTCTCCTTAAAATTGGCTTTCTGTGGTTTCAGTTGTTGAGACTAATTTTGAATTTCTTTATGTTTATTCTGCTTGGTAGCTTTTTTTGACTTCTTAAATTTATGATTCAGCATCTTCAGTTCTATGGAATTCTCAGCTGTTATGTGTCCAAATATGTCCTCTTCTCCATTCTGTCTCTCCTCTTTCATATTCCAGTTAAACTTATGTTAGTCCTTTTTATTGAATAATCTTTGTCTCTACTTTTCTGTGTATTCCATCTTTTTGTTAACCTGTGCTTCATGCTGGAACTTTTCTTTTGATCTATCTTTCAGTCTACCGATTCTCTCCTTACTATACCTGATATTACATTACACCAACCCACTGAGTTCTTCATTTGGTTATTGGGTAAATTTTTTTCAGTTTTCTAAATTCTGTTGTTTCTGCTGTTTCTTTTCAATAAAACATTTCTCTTTATATTTTCAAGTTTCCAGTCAAGATTTTTAATCTTATTTTTTGGGCAAGGGTGGATAGAAAGTGTAGTTATTTTATAGTCTCTGATAATGTCAATACCTCAAGTCTTAATGTACCTTTTTCTGTTATCTGTTTTGTCAGTTCTCACTCATGATGTATTGCTTCTTTGTGTGCCTAGTTCATGACTCTGTACTAGACTTTGTATTTGCAGTATTACTTGTATGTATAATAAGAGTCCTGGGGTTGTGGTTTCTTCCTTCACAGAAGATTCATTGATGGGTAATACCAAACCAGAAGGTTCTTTTTTTTTTTTTAATGCTTTGAGAGAATGGAGAAAACAGCCCCTCAGTTTTTTGTAGGGCTTAATTCTCTCATAGAAACTTGATTGAGAAAGACTGTTCTGGATACAAATCTCAGGTTGTTGTTGTTGTTGTTTTTTACATTTTAACATAGTGATTTTTTTAACATCTTTATTGGAGTATAATTGCTTTACAATGGTCTGTTAGCTTGTGCTTTATAACAAAGTGAATCAGCTATACATATACATATATCCCCATATCTCCTCCCTCTTGCATCTCCCTCCCACCCTCCCTATCCCACCCCTCTAGGTGGTCACAAAGTGCTGAGCTGATCTCCCTGTGCTATGCAGCAGCTTCCCACTAGCTATCGGTTTTACATTTGGTAGTGTATATATGTTGGTTTTATATGCAACAAATTTCTACTAATTTATGGTGTGCTTTTTCTATGTATCTATTTATTTATTAATTGAATGAACAAACACACATTCTCAATTTCAGTGTAAGCAAATATGATCATCTTTTTGTGGTTTATGGTTTACGCTTTTTATGTATTATTTAAGAAATTCTGTCCTACTCCCAAGATTACAAATATGTTCTTTTATATTTCCTTTTAACATTTAAGTTCTTTCTTTGTCCAGAATTTATTTTTTGTACAATAGTGCAAGGTAGGAGTCTACTTTTTTTCCCCTAGGGAAGTTGGTTATCTCACACCATTTATTGAATAATTCATCCCTCCACCACTGATTCGTAGTGCCAGCTCTGTTATATGTCACAATTTCATATATGCATAGGATTTTTTTGTGTGCTTCCTATTATTTCATTAGACTATTTGTCTATCCATATGCCAATATCAAGCTGTCTTAATTATTCTAACTATTTAGTAAATGTTGCTATCTGGTAGAGCAAATTTGTCCCCCATCCTACCTGATTCTTCCTCAAGAGTGCCTTGGCTATTTTTGGCCCTTTGCTTTTCCCCATTAAATTTAAAATTAGTTTGTCAACTTCCAGGAAAAACCTGGCTGGTGTTTTGATTGGAATTGCATTGATCCTGTAAAACAATTTGGGGGAAACCTGACATCTTTGCATTACTGAGTCTTTTTCATGTTTGTCCAACTTTCTTCAGACTGTGTCACTGTGTTATTGCAGTTTATGTGGGGGTATAGGAAATGTTAGTGTGTACCTGTTTGTCGAATTCGGTATAATTTTAAAATTTTGTTTTAAAAAATCAGCCACTGAGAATTTAGTCAATATATTTATCCATACCTGAAAGTTCTGCTGTAGAAAGTGCTTACTTTTAAAATAAAGAAACATTTTCCTTATGAGAGAGACTGTGGATTTGGGGGTGGGAGTCAAAGCTATTTGTGTCCAGGTCAGGTGCAGTATAGCATAGTGGTTAAGTGAGTTTATGTACGTGAATTTATTTACATGTGTGTGCATCCATTAAAGGCAGTAAACATAGTGGATACGGGCTTGGTTTCTGGAGCCACACGTTCTGCATTTGAATACCAGTTCCACCATTTATTGCAAAATACTTTCACAAAATATTGATACTTAACTACTTCTTGTCTCAGTTTTCTTGTCTGTAGAATGGAGTAAGTAATAATATTTATCTGTTTAGATGGTTTCAAGGGAAACCATCATGCATGATAGAGGGGAGATTAGGGTAGTAGTTGAGGTCATGGCTTTCCTTTGTAATTCCTCTCAACATCCTATCCACTGCTTTCTTATTATAATTTAGTATATTTATTAACCAAATATTAGAATGTAGTATAATGGTGAAGAGTATAAGCTTAGGCGTCTGGTTAACCTGGACTAAAATTGTGGCTTTACTTTTTCTTAGAATGTGATTTAGGGCAAATTACTTAATCTCTAGCCTTTAGTTTCCTTATCTTTAAACTAGAAATAACAATAGTTAATACCATCTCATAAAACTGTTAAGAGAGTTAAATAAGAAAAAGCAATTAGCATAGTGTCTAGCACATTTCAAATTTTGTTATGTTTTGCCATCATCATTATTTGCCATCATCATTATTATTATTGTCATCCTGCATTCTTGTCTGTAAAATTGAGATGATACAACCTGCTTAGTAATGTTGTTGGAGGACTAAATGAAATAATATATGCAAAGAGCTCAGTATGATGACTGGAAGAGAGTAAATATTCAATAAATGGTACTGTAAACAAGTTCTTAGTTTTAGTTTTTGTTTGTATTTCACACACTGTATACTAATACAAATCGAAGGTTGGGAATATTACCTTAAATTTATATGCTCTAAGTAAAAATACTTTTTACTTATATGTGGTCTAAGACTTTTTCCTTTTGTCAGTGGCCCTTGATAGGAAATAGTGATTCTCTAAACCTGATAAACATTTTGTTATCACATAATACTCTTAAAATAGTCTTACATAGAGTCAATTTTTTTTCCCTTTATTTATATCGTGTCTGATAGTCTTTGGTATATATCTTAGTTTTTAATAATAGGACCTTTTAGTTTTTCCCTTTATGTTTTCTGTTAATGTTTATAGTCTGCTGGAAGCCCTGTCATAGATTAAAGCAATCTTCTATTGCTAGGAAAGGTTCATTAAATGTCAGGACCTTAAGTTTAAGGTTCTATATGAGTTACACAAGTATTGTCTAAATCAGATTGTTCTTTTTTTTTTTTTTTGCGGTACGCGGGCCTCTCACTGTTGTGGCCTCTCCCCGTTGCGGAGCACAGGCTCCGGACGCGCGGGCTCAACGGCCATGGCTCACGGGCCCAGCCGCTCCGCGGCATGTGGGATCTTCCCAGACCAGTGCACGAACCTGTGTCCCCTGCATCGGCAGGCGGACTCTCAACCACTGCGCCGCCAGGGAAGCCCCAGATTGTTCTTTTGAAATATTTAATTTTAAAGTAATTGTTGTATTGCTTTTAGAAGAAAACAACTGACAACTGAAAAAAAGAAATGGTCTTTGATCATTTTGTGTCTCATTCTACTGCTTTTTATTTTCAGAGTGGCAGGCAACACACTACCTTTTCAGCAGAATCAAGTCGGAGTCTTTTGATCTGTCTGCTTTGGGTTCTCAAGAATGCAGATGAGACAGTTTTACAAAAGTGGTTTACAGATCTCTCAGTCCTGCAGCTAAACCGGCTATTAGATCTGCTTTATCTTTGTGTATCTTGCTTTGAGTACAAAGTAAGTGATCATTGTGCCATTGCAAAGATGAACAAGAGGGGAAACATAATATGGAAAAGAAGAAGAAAATTTCTTCAATGTGTCTTCTTTTCTAATGTTTAAATTTTAGGGAAAGAAAGTGTTTGAAAGAATGAATAGTTTGACCTTTAAGAAATCAAAGGACATGAGAGCAAAGCTTGAGGAAGCTATTCTTGGAAGCATAGGTGCCAGGCAAGAAATGGTGCGCCGAAGCCGAGGACAGCTTGGTATGTACACAGTATCTTCTCCTTCTGGTGAGAATTTTTTTCAGTTTCCTTGAACACTATTACAGTGACCATTTTTGCAAGTCTTCAGTGACAATTCTACACTTTTAAAATAGTGTTTTAAATGTAACTGTGAATTAACTTGAATAGCCATTTCTTTGCACGTTAGAATTCCTATTTAAGTAGGGTGAGCATACTTACAATTTGCTCTGGATAATCTCAGTTTGTTTCTCTTGCCCTTGTGTGATTAATAGCATCCTTTATTTTTAAAAATAGATTTTTTAAGAGCAGTTTTAGGTTCATAGCAAAATTGAGCTGAAGATACAGATATTTCCCATATATCCTCTGTCCCCACACACATGCATGGCCTCCCTCGTTATCAACCTCCCATACCAGAGTGGTACACTTGTTACAACTGATGAACCTATACTGATGCTCATTATCATACAGAGTCTATAGTTTACATTATGGTTCTCTTGGTCATCCATTCTATGTAGCATCACTTTTTACTCTTAAAAGTTTCCTAGTTTTGCAGTGATTTAATATACCCTGTATATAAGGCAAAGATATTGCCCATTAAACTCAAATATCAGCAAGAGAAGACAATTTTGTAGCATTTGAAACCTGTTTCTAATCCCTGGTCTGCTACCCAATAGCCGTATAACTTTGGCCAAGTCACTTAATCTCCCCACTTTCCCCTTCCTCATCCATTTGTGATTGTTTTGAGATTTTAAAAGGTAGTGTTGGGCTTCCCTGGTGGCGCAGTGGTTGAGAGTCCGCCTGCTGATGCAGGGGACACGGGCTCGTGCCCCGGTCCGGGAGGATCCCACGTGCTGCGGAGCGGCTGGGCCCGTGAGCCATGGCTGCTGAGCCTGCGTGTCTGGAGCCTGTTGCTCCGCAACGGGAGAGGCCACAACAGTGAGAGGCCCGCGTACCGCAAAAAAAAAAAAAAAAAAAAAAAAAAAAAAAAAGGTAGTGTTGATCTTATCATCTTTGTAGTGACCATGTGTGTGTAAACATTTCGCAAATTCTAAAGTAATATTGTTGCTGAGAGCTCCTTAAGGTCAGGGACGTGACTTAGTCATCTGTGTACATGACATTCGCTAACAGCTCGATATATATTTGTTGACTTAAAATGTGAATGTACATTTACATGAATATTTTTTAATTATTGTTTTTGATAGGCCATTTAACTTAGTGATTGTTTTCTTAAGTAAACTTAAATATCTTTTATATGCTATGTGTGTTTGGAATTTAATAATGAATAAGACAAAGTCTTTGCCTTTGAAATTAATAGAGCACTGTTTGTTCACTTCAGTTATATACAGTTTACAATGTACCTATTGATTTTCTTTTAACTCTTTTAGTATGTACAACAACCCTCTATAAAGTATGGAAATTAACTTTCTAGGTCATTTAATTATTACCAAAGCCTAATGAATAATTATCCTCATCTTTAAGATAAAATAAAACTCACAGAGGTAAATAACTTGCCTAAGATTATAAACTGATAGAACCAAGATCTTTTGACTGCCAGTTTAGTGTTCTTTATATTATACAGTAGCTCTTTCTGAGGCTTACTGTTGGAAAGAGTGGAGCTGTTACCGATATGTTTGTTACATTTTTAAACTTGTGGCCTTTGGACAGCTACCACTGTTTAAATGTAAGAAATGAAGTTCTGTATGTGGAATCTTAACCCCCCACCCCCACCCCACAAACTCATAGATACGGAGAACAGATAGGTGTTTACTAGAGGTGGGGGGTAGGGGTGGACAAAATGGGTGTAGGGGATCAAAAGGTACAAACTTACCGTAATAAAATATGTAAGTACCGGGGATGTAACTTATAGCACCATGACTCTAGTTAGCAAATGTATACTTGAAAGTTGCAAAGTGAGTACATCTTAAAAATTCTTTTTTTTTAAAAAAAAAATATTTGGGGCTTCCCTGGTGGCGCAGTGGTTGAGAGTCCGCCTGCCGATGCAGGGGACACGGGTTCGTGCCCTGGTCCGGGAAGATCCCACGTGCCGCGGAGCGGCTGGGCCCGTGAGCCATGGCCGCTGAGCCTGCGTGTCCAGAGCCTGTGCTCCGCAACGGGAGAGGCCACAACAGTGAGAGGCCCGCATACCGAAAAAAAATATATATATATATTTATTTATTTATCTTTGGCTGCATTGGGTCTTCGTTACTGTGCGCAGGCTTTCTCCATTTGTGGCGAGCAGGGGCTACTCTTGGTTGCGGTGGCTTCTCTTGTTGTGGAGTATGGGCTCTAGGCGGGCGGGCTTCAGTAGTTGTGGCACGTGGGCTCGGTAGCTGAGGCTCGTGGGCTCTAGAGCACAGGCTCAGTAGTTGTGGCACACAGGCTTAGTTGCTCTGCAGCATGTGGGATCTTCCCAGACCAGGGATCAAACCCGTGTCCCCTGCATTGGCAGGTGGATTCTTAACCACTGCGCCACCAGGGAAGCCCAAAAGTTCTTATCATAAGAGAAAAAGATTTGAAGCTATGTGTGGTGATGGTTGTTAACTAGACTTGTGATGATCATTTTGTAGTATGTGCATATATTGCATCATTATGTTATACACCGGAAACTAATATAATGTTATATGTCAATTGTATCTCAATTTTAAAAAAAGAATTGAAATTCTTGTCTTTGAAAAATTAAACCTTTGCAATCTTATATATTTGGATACTTAATAAGCTAGGTCATCTAATGATAGACATTCTTAACTAAGGAGATGAGAGACAATTTCATGGAAAAAAAGTTAATGATAAAAATGAAAATAGATCACAGTTACTTATTTTGTTAACTGTCTTAATATAGACATATCTTTTTGCTTTCTTTCACAAAATTTCTTAAAGACTGAGGTTTCAAAATCAAAGAGGTAAAGAGAGAAAGAAAGGGAACGAAAGGGAGAGAAAGCACAAGGAGTATCCAGACATGTCCTTTATTGTGTGTCAAATTATATTTGTTTCTCAATATTTTTAAAATTTCTATTTGAACTCTGAATTTTTACTTTCATTTTTCTTTGCATTTTCCCAGCCAATTTAAAGCCTCATGGTTTTCAAAAAGGAGCATTAGTTTTCTAGTTGAAAGCTTGAAGTCATGACTTGATTCTATTGTTTATATTTCTCCACAATTCTCAATGCCTTCTCCACTTCTGCTGGATTGGTATGAATCAGTTCTATTGCTGCTGCCCCTTAAGGAGCCCGTACCATTCATTTTGCCTTCCATTCTAGAAACCGCTTGGGAGAAAGCCCCTATCTGCCTCCTGTCCTGCCTTCTGTGGACCAAAAGAAATAATACTTTATGAATCCTTTTTTTTTTTAAATTATTTATTTATCTATCTATCTCTATTTATTTATTTTTGGCTGCGCTGGGTCTTCGTTGCTGCGCGTGGGCTTTCCCTAGTTGTGGTGAACAGGGGCTACTCTAGTTGCAGCGAGTGGGGGCTACTCTTCGTTGTGGTGCACGGGCTTCTCACTGGGGGGCTTCTCCTGTTGCAGAGCACGGGTTCTAGGTCCGTGGGCTTCAGTAGTTGTGACTTGCGGGCTCTAGAGCACAGGCTCAGTAGTTGTGGCGCACGGACTTAGTTGTTTCGCGGCATGTGGGATCTTCCCAGACCAGGGCTCAAACCCATGTCCCCTGCATTGGTAGGCGGATTCTTAACCACTGCGCCACCAGGAAAGCCCCTCAATCCCTTCTTAATTTGTTTATTTATTAAACAAAAAGTTATTGAGTTCTCAGGATGTCCCAGACACTTTGTCAGTACCTGACATAAAGGGGTGAACAAAATGAACATAATCTCTGTTCTTAAGTAGCTTATATTCTTGTGGTCATAAGTGCTATGGAGAGAAAGAAAGTAAATTAAGAGGAAAGGAAGTGGTAGAGAGTTGAGGAAGGCCTTTCTGCAGAGGTGATGAATAATTGGCCAGTGAAAATTTGTGGGAAAAACAATCAGGTAAAAGGAACAACCACCATTGCGCACATCCTAAATCAGTAGCATATATAGTGAAACTACACACACACACAATAATGGTAGTATAAACAAGAGTGGGAGGAAATAAGATCATATCATGCGTGTTCTTATAAACCATGGTTAGGATTTTGGGAAAGTCAGTATTAGAAAGTTTGCTTATTTAAAAGCATGGTTTTTTTTGTATATTACATTTAGCAAATATATTTCTTCTGCAACTGTTGTGAAAAATTTTAATAAAAAGCACCATTGTCTGGTTGGTTTTTCCACTTGTACTGAGGATAAGGTGGCTGTATATAAAATTAATAACATTATGTAGGATTTCTTATATGTTTGCAAATATACATGTATGTGGTCTGACTGAAATAACATTAAAAAAAGGTTTTGAAATTTGTTTGACAGAGAGAAGCCCATCTGGAAGTGCCTTTGGGAGTCAAGAAAATCTGAGGTGGAGGAAGGATATGACTCACTGGCGTCAAAACAATGAGAAGCTTGACAAGTAATTTAACCTTCTGTTTTATCTTACTGATGGGTTTGTTGAGTTTCAAATACAGAGGAAAATGATTACTTTTAGTGTTATTTTTTATATATTAGGCATTCAAATCTTAGAACACAAAATAGTTATATTTTAGTTTTAAATTTTAGATTAAAAATGATTTGAGAGAAGAATTTTTCATATGGTATAGTAAAACAAAAGGTTACGTATTCACATGTTACTCTATTTTCCTCCAACAATCCCCTTTGGAAAATGCATTCGGCAACTACTTTTTAAATATATTTTGGGTGTCACACTGAACTAAATATTTCAGGGATTACAAAAAATTAGAAAACTAATCTTTGCCCTCTTAAAGCTTAAAATATAAAGAAAGACAAAACACTCTACAAGTCTTCTGTTTCTAGCATGGAGGCAAACTAGGTACACTAACTGACCACCCTACCGCCAAAAACAATCCTAAAGGACTGCATCTTCAGCCTAAGGGGAACTGGAAGTAAACCTTTCTGACTGCCCAGGTAACCACAGGTAAAGTTGCTCGGCTTGACACTTGGCATTACAGGTGTCATGGGGCTAACATTTTTTCCTGATAGTTTGTAATTACAAGTTAGCTCTCAAGTAATTTGATTGGCCCCCACAGCTTTGAGCATATGGTGACCAACTCATTTGGGTTTGCCTAGTACTCCTCATTTTAGTAGTGAATGTCCCACGTCCCAGGGAACCTCCCAGTCCTGTCCTAAAGTGAACCTGGATGGTTGGCCACCCTGAGAACCATCTTCAGCCCAAGCTTTAGAGGATTCTCACAGTTGAACTTCAAGAAATATTAGCTCTCAGACAGTAAAATCATGAAACACAGGAAACAAGTCCCTGTGAGAGCCAGCAGAGAGAGCAGTAGCAGGGTCAGTACCATATAGATGAGTTTGGCATTGTCAGAAACAGCCTTAGTCTCTACAGGCTGCTATGACAAAATACCACATGCTGTGTCACTTTTAAACAACAGAAATTTATTCCTCACAGTTCTGGAGGCTGGGAAGTTCGAGATCATGGCACCAGCAGATTTGGTGTCTGGTGAAGGCCCCCTTCTGGGTTACAGACTTCTTGCTGTGTCCCCTTATGGTTTAAGGGCAAGCAAACTCCCTGGGGCATCTTTTATAGAAGCACTAATCCCATTCTCGAGGGCTGTGCCCTGATTATCCAATCACCTTCCAAAAACTGCACCTCCTAACACCATTACCTTGGGCATTAGGTTTTCAATGTATGAATTTGTTAGGGAATGCAGATACTGAATATAACTGTGTTAAAAATTCTTAAAGTTTGAGTTTCTGCATTTCTGTCCTCTCTGTCCATGTTCGTTTCTTTTATTATTTTTCCAAGTGTTGTGTTTTTTAGAAATCAAAAAGCACCAAGATACTATGCTATTAGTATGTTGCTTTATTTCTGCGTTTGTATAATGTGTTCTCTTTGCTTACCTTACTACGTTTTAAGGGAGCCCTTTTTTTTTTGGTGTTTTCCTGATTCTTTTTGTTTAACCATCTTGTTTTGTCATGTTTCTTCACAAAATCTTGCTGGAATTTTAAATTTGAATATTATGTATTTTGTTGTCCAATTTAATTCTAACTATACTGTATTTTCTCCTTTAATTTATAAAATGTAAATTCATGAACTGTTCTCTTTAGTGACAGTAATAAAGATTCAGACTTTAACATCTAAGAACGTTGAAAAGTTAGCATTTAATATATCCTTTTATTTTTGCTTTGATTTATGGGTTTTTTGTCTACTTGGATGTAATATATAGATTCTGTATATGTATTGCAACTAAAACAAATGTCATCTTTACTCATAAATCATATATAGTTATTAAGTTTTTTATTTTCATTAAATAATACTTTTGTAAATATTAGTATTCAAGTAAACCACTTCATTACATCAAGTTGTTTTATTTCTAATGAGTGATTCCATCCAGAGTCTCACTGAAGAGTTAAATCATTTTCTGTATTAAAATTTTTGTATCAAAAATTTAGGGAAATTAGACAAAACTTTATTTTTAAAAAGATCTTTTATCTTAAATAAATATGTTGAAAATCCTTGAAATAGTAATATGAATACTAAACATTTTGAATATTGCTTTACATGAAAGCAGCCCTAAATACAAGCCCACATAGCACCACCTAGTGTCTACATACCATTCAGAATAAAAGTTTTTTCCTGTGTTTGCTGCATCTCTGAAAACTAAATATTTATGCCTTTAGTGGCACTGTAGCACTGTAATGGGGTGAGAAAGTCTGTACTGGCATGGTTGAAAAAATGTAGGTTAAAACAAAACATTTTAAAATATGCAAAATACTGTCTTTTTCCTTATTCTCTTGTAACTTTGCATTCAGGCAAATATTGAAAAATGGTTCCCCTGAAAAAGCAAAAGGGTTCCAAGGTTTTTTATTTCTGTGCATCTTTAAGTCTTTTTTGAATTGCAGATCTATTGGCTTTTCTAAAAGATAAATATAATTTCTTATAATATTTTGTATTAGGTCAAGAGCAGAGATTGAACATGAAGCACTGATTGATGGAAATCTGGCTACTGAAGCAAATCTAATCATTTTGGATACATTAGAGATTGTTGTCCAGGTAAGAACACAAGTTAGAGGAATTTAAAGTAGTATAGATTTGATAAGTTAGGGTTGGGGGGGAAAAGTATTTATTGAACCATATAGTTACATTTAAATATCAGTAGATCCTAGAAGTTATGACCTTGCTTCTCTTCTTTTCTCATTTAAAACCTATTCATTCTCCTCCACCTCTTTTTTTTTTATCCAAATCCATCTCAGCTTCTTTTCCTTGAGGTCTTCCTAGATCCTACATTATCTTTTTCCTATTAAAATTTTTATTTGTTACTTATACATATTCTCTCTCTCTAACCAGATTGCAGTTAACATCTCTATTTTATTTATCTATTTTAAAATTGCAGACAGTTTCTGTAACAGAATCCAAAGAGAGCATCCTTGGTGGGGTGCTGAAAGTGCTACTACATAGCATGGCCTGTAATCAAAGTGCAGTTTATCTACAACATTGTTTTGCTACCCAGAGAGCCCTGGTTTCAAAGGTGGGTTATTTTTGAACCTGCTGTTTTGTCAGACTTTGCTTTCTTTATTAACATTGTCTAAGATCATTTGACACATACATTGATCATATTTTAAATATACTTATAGTTAAAATTTTAGTAATAACCTAAGACTCATGACTCTTCTTTGCCTTTTCTCTACTGCTTACCTTTTGGAATTTCTAAGAGTAGTTCTGATGTGGAAAAGGGCCTGAAATTACTAGCTTATTTTATTTTATTTATTTTTTTAAATAAATTTATTTTATTTATTTATTTTTGGCTGCATTGGGTCTTCGTTGTTGCATGCGGGCTTTCTCTAGTTATGGCAGGGGGGGCTACTCTTCATTGCGGTGCGTGGGCTTCTCATTGCGGTGGCTTCCTTTGTTGCGGAGCACGGGCTCTAGGCGCGTGGGCTTCAGTAGTTGTGGCGCACAGCCTCAGTAGTTGTGGCACGCGGACTCAGTAGTTGTGGCACATGGGCTTAGTTGCTCCGCAGTATGTGGGATCTTCCTGGACCAGGGCTCGAACCTGTATCCCCTGCATTGGCAGGCGGATTCTCAACCACTGCACCACCAGAGAAGCCCAATAGTTTATTTTAAATACGGGGCTTTTTGTGTTTTCTCTTCATTTTATTTTGGCTGTCCCTTATTGACTTGATTTATCAAGAATTCAATGTATAAGTTGTTCAGTCTGTTGAAATTAGCTTATCCTATGGTAAATGGAAAGGAAGGTGCTTTTGCTGTTTGTTCAACTACTTCAAATATTTATTTCCTATGTTTGTTTTCCTCTGGAAATGTGTATTCTTAATACTTGAAGGTAGCTATTTCATCTTAGTCATCTTATAAGATGGAATGCAGAGCTGTTGATGAAACTGAGCCAGTGAAAATAACTTATATACTATTTTGTGATAATAAAAACATTTCACAGAATTATTATGTGTTAGTTACTATAGTAGTAAGTGTTTTATGCACATTATCTAATCTAAGGTAGTCATACAATCCCACATAGATAACATTATTAGGCCCATTTTAAGGATGAGAAAACATGTCCAAGGCCGTATTACTAGTGTAATCCATACTCGAACCCAGTCTGTCTGGCTCTGTGGGCCATGTTATTAACCATTAGTAAATATTGTCCCTTAACATTCTTTTAATTCCTGGGCTACACCAACAAATCTCCACATCAGGCTATATTGACATATCTCTGGGACTTTTACTGCATAAATTCAGTGTTGGTGTTGTTTCTTTACAGTTTCCTGAACTCTTGTTTGAAGAGGAGACAGAGCAGTGTGCTGATTTATGCCTCCGGCTTCTCCGGCACTGTAGCAGTAGCATCGGTACAATACGGTCACATGCTAGTGCCTCCCTTTACCTACTTATGAGACAGAACTTTGAGATTGGGAATGTAAGTGTTTCATCTCAGGATTGTATCTTTGATTCATTAGGAAATATAACTTCTGTAGATAACTATTAAATGGGTTCGGGGGGAGCATGGAATTTTTTTGGTATGTTTTGAGTCTAATATTTGTCTTTCTATTTCTCATTCTGTGGGCATCTTATAAAAGTCCAAATCTTCAGTTTTACTTCCTATACTAAAAACAATGTGTAGTAGTACAGATTTAGAATATAAATGTTGAGCTATTGTAAATTTTAATTATTATCATTAAGTGAAATGAAAGTCATAAGGAAAATTAAAAGTTAAATATCTTGGCTTGATATTTTATGATTATATGCCAGTCTTTGAAGAATTCCATGTTTTCATTTATGTTTTTTTATTTGATAATAGATTTGTGTTGTATTTTTCCTAACTTTATGAGTCAAATATTTAGTTCATTTATTCTTAATCATGTAAGTATTTAAGGTCTAGAATATTCCATTGTGCACTGTTTTTGGTATCTCATGGTTCTGATATGTAGTATTCTCAGTATTCTTGGTTTGTAGATATTTGTAATTTCAGTTTATATTTTCTTTTTAACCCAAAGTTTTAAAGTTTTGATGATAATTTTTAGTTGTTTCTTTTTTTCTGGCCGTGCTGCAGCTTGCAGGATCTTAGTTCCCCAACGAGGGATTGAACCCGGGCCCTCAGCAGTGAAAGTGTGGAGTCATAACCACTGGACCACCAGGGAATTCCTGATAATTTTTAGTTTTATTGCAAAATGATCATACAATTAATATACTGTGTCTCCTTTTTGGTAGTATGGATGTGTGTGTTTGTGTGTCCAATCATGTAATTTTTTTATGAATGTTATGCAAGCATTTAAAAAGAAGGGGTACTCTTTATTTTCAGAGTATTGAGTTAAACAGATATACCTTTTAATTACATTATTCTGTTTTTCTTTATTTTTGGTCCATTTGGTGCACTGAAGGTGATGATTTAAAGCCTATACACTGTCTCTTTCTCCTTTAGGTCTTATTTGGTAAATTGATATTCATAACTATTTGGTATATTTATAACTACTATTCATAGTTATTATATCTTACTATGAATTATTCCCTTTAAAATTGAAAAAGACCCTGAATTGGTTTCATTTAAAATTTTTATATTTTTGGCCTGAATTCTGTCTTGTATGGTATTAAGATACCTCTGCTTTCTTTCTAATTTGAACGTGTCTTCGGTTACCTTTGCCTATTCTTTTGTTTTCACTTTTTTGAATCACTTTATTTTAAACATGCCTCTCATATACAACATAGAGTTGGGTTTTGCCTTGTAATCCAGTCTCTAAGTTGAATTAAACCTTTTCATACTTGTTATTCTGTCAGATACATCCTAGAGTTGTGTTGTATTATTTTGTTACGCTTCCCCACCTCTCTCCTTAAAAAAATTTGTTGGTTGTTTTCATCTTGCACTTATGGTCTGTTCACCTTATTTTTTTGGTGTAGTCTTTATTACATTTAAGAAACTTTGTATTGTTCTAGTGATTACCTTTATAATTATATAATACCTTCAGCCCTCTATTTCTTTAATCATGCATTCTCAGTGGAGGCAGTATTGTCACCAAGCTAGTGAATATTGGTTCTTGGGGGGTGAAAGAAAATCTTAGCTATCACAGTGGCTTTCCTTGAGTTCTTTTATTTCTGCCATTTTTTTTCCTTTCTAAAGTGAATGGCTTCATAAATTTTTTATAATTTAAGGTAAAATATTTTATTAGAATTTTCATCTGTTTCATGACCATATTTTCCTATTAAGTGTTTCTTACCTGGTGTTCCACTGATCTTCTTTACCTTTTTGTTACTCTACATAGAATGAGATAGTTTATATTGGCCCAGGTATTTATAGGACATTCCTTCAGGAATGTGTCTGTCATGGGATTTTGCTGTTGTATACTCATCTTACCTAACTTCCTAAAGTTTCTGGTCAATCTGTTTCTAACCAGTCCCTCCAGATTTTTAGGTCATTTTGTTTCCAAGACAGATAGTATTTAATCACTTCAAAGTGAGTTTCTTACTTAAAAGAAGTATTTTTCCCATTATTTCTTAAATCTGCACCCTAGGATTCCTCACTTTTTACTATCCCCTCCTTGCCTTCCATTGAAACTGCTTCCTATTTAGCTTGTCTTGGCAACCCTTATGCATTTTTCTAATATATCGATTATGTATCAGTCTCCTCATTTTGCTGAAATACAGTTTATGGATTTTTTTCTGTTCATCTTTTATTTTTATTTTTATTTTTTTTTGCGGTACGCAGGCCTCTCACTGTTGTGGCCTCTCCCGTTGCGGAGCACAGGCTCAGCGGCCATGGCTCACGGGCCTAGCTGCTCCGCGGCATGCGGGATCTTCCCGGACCGGGGCACGAACCCATGTCCCCTGCATCAGCAGGCGGACTCTCAACCACTGCGCCACCAGGGAAGCCCCATCTTTTATTTTTATATGAAATCCAGGAGAAGTAGGAACTTGCTGTCTAACACTATCCTATTTTTACTGGAAGCCAAGTCCTCTTTCCTAATTCAGAACAGAAGAATCTAGTTACTTTATGGATCTTGTTTAGTTTTTGAAATAAAGTCCCTAAAATTTGACTACACTTGGAGTTTTCTTGATTCAGTCTTCTGTTATTTTAGGAAAGCTTTATGTAATAGGATGAAAATAGGTGATTTATCATCTTAGTGTGAGGTAGTGCCTCTAAAAAGGAATAGGTAGTTTTTTAACTGGCAGTGATTTTATATAGTTTATAGAATCAAGAAATACTAGTAGAACTAAGTATTAAGTTGTGTTCTAGGTACTGTGGTAGGCATTGGGCAAACATAGATAAAAGGACAGTCCTTATTTTCAAATAGCTTAACATCTACTAGGGTAGGAGATGAACAGCTGATGTTCAGCTAATAATTGTAATAGTAAGTACTTACTTCACATGGTTTTGTGAGGATTATATAAATTAAGTAAAACACTTATGTCAGTAACTGGCTCTGAGCAAATGCTCAATAAGTGTTTGCTATTAATATACTGAGAGGTAAGCACAGGGGACTGTGTAAGCACAGAGAAAAAGAGCTTATGCTCTCAAAAAAAAATGACGTTGGAAAAAAAAAGAAGAGCTTATGCTCTCAAAGATGGGTTTTCAGAAAGAGGAGATGCTTGAACTAAGGATGAAGAATTGCCCAATCAGATGGGTAAGTAGGTGGGTAGAACTTTGTAGGTAAAGAAAATGGCACATAGATAATTAGAAAGGCATTGAGATGAGAGTAGAAAACAGGCAGAGAAGGAAACTTTTTTAGCACTTCTTTTTTTTTTTTTTTTTTGCTGTACGCGGGCCTCTCAATGTTGTGGCCTCTCCCGTTGCGGAGCACAGGCTCCGGACGCGCAGGCTCAGCAGCCATGGCTCACGGGCCCAGCTGCTCCGCGGCATGTGGGATCTTCCCGGACCAGGGCACGAACTCGTGTCCCCTGCATCGGCAGGCGGACTCTCAACCACTGCGCCACCAGGGAAGCCCTAGCACTTCTTAATTTTTATGGCTCAAAGGGAGAATAATAAGAGATAAAATTGTAATTGACATGTCTGTACTAAGCTGTCATAGGGCAGACACTGTTTCTCACTATACTCTCAGTTCCCACCATATAGTTTGACATATTTACTTGGTCAGATATTCGAATTTTATCCTCAAAGCTGTGAACAGCCATTGGAGTATTTTAAGAAGAAGACTGACATGTTCAGATTTACATTTTACAAAAATTTCCCTGATGCTACTTATAGCATCAGGGAGAGAGAAAAAGGGGTGAGAAAAAGGCCGAAAGATTGATTAAGAAGTTATTACAGTAATGGTAAGGGCATAAACTAAAGAAATGGCATTGGGAATGGAGAAAGAACAGATTGGAACAGATTAGAGGATAGTGTGGATTGGATTTATGGTATGAATAATGAGAGGGGAGAATGACAATGGAATGACTCCTAGATTTTTGGCCTGAGTGACTGATTACAAGAATAGTAGCACCATTTATTTAATCAATAGGAAAAGAAGGTGTTTTTTGTTTGTTTGTTTCTTTGTTTTTTTTGGCTGTACTGGGTCTTCGTTGATGCACACAGGCTTTCTCTAGTTGCGGCGAGCGGGGGCTACTCTTCATTGCAATGCATGGGCTTCTCACTGCAGTGGCTTCTCTTGTTGCGGAGCATGGGCTCTAGGCGCACAGGCTACAGTAGTTGCAGCACGTGGTCTCAGCAGTTGCGGCACATGGGCTCAGTAGTTGTGGCGCACAGGCTTAGTTGCTCCGCGGCATGTGAGATCTTCCCGGATCAGGGATCGAACCCGTGTCCCCTGCATTGGCAGGTGGATTCTTAACCACTGCACCAGCAGGGAAGTTCCAAGAAGGTATTTTAGAAGTGTTAAAACTGAGGTACCCATGCGACATTCATAAGGAACCATCTAGTAAAATATAACAGCTTGGAGCTCAAGAGAGAAATATGAACTGAAGACATAGACATGTATCTGTACTGGTCCAAGGCAGAGAAATGGATGAGGCTGTTTAGAGTATGACAAGTGAAAAGGTTTCTTGACAGAATCTTTGGGAACAGTGATATTTAAGAAGGGCAACTGAGGAATAAAGGAGACAGAAAAAGAGTGGATAAAGAATAGAAAAATCAGGATAAAGTGGTACCAGTGAAGATAAGGCAGGCAATTTTCAAGGCAAAAGTAATCAATACATTTAAATATACAGAGATGTCAAGTAGAATATTGACAAAAAAGTATCTTGGATTTGGCGATTACTAGGTTGTCACTGATAACCTCTTAAGAGTGGTTTCACAATGGGGAATGGTGCAACGGAAATGAATTTTCGCTAGAAAAGGAAGAATGTAAGCTCTTATAGGCATCACTCCAAAGATTCTACCTTTTAAGTTTCTTTATACAGGATGTGAGTTATTTTTTCATAGCAGTGGACCTAATGAAAGGGGCTAGAATGCAAAGACCGCATCTAACACTTAAGAATTTTGTGATGCTGGTCAAGTTCTTTAACCCATCTGTAAAAATGGTATTATTATTAATAACATATACCTCATAATAGATCAATGTAAAGTCTAGGCACAACTTCTTTTTTTTTTTTTTTTTTTTTTTGTGGTACGCGGGCCTCTCACTGCTGCGGCCTCTCCCGTTGCGGAGCACAGGCTCCGGATGCACAGGCTCAGCAGCCATGGCTCACGGGCCCAGCCGCTCCGCGGCATATGGGATCCTCCCAGACCGGGGCACGAACCCGTATCCCCTGCATCGGCAGGCGGACTCTCAACCACTGCGCCACCAGGGAGGCCCTAGGCACAACTTCTAATTCGAGTCTAACACACATTTTAATTTTTTACCCCATTTTGTAGGCTATTATTACAGCAAGATTCTAAGCTTTATGTCCTTTTAAAAATAAGATTTCAATATAAACATTTCATTACTTTTTCAAAAATATTTTGCATAGAATGGTATTTTTTTTTTTACTAACCTTTTCCTTTTAGGAAGTAAAAAAAAAAAAAAAATACTTTTTCACTTTAAGCTTTCCTGTATTAAATGTTTACCTGGCAATTTCTCTGTTACAGAACTTTGCCAGGGTTAAAATGCAGGTAACCATGTCACTGTCTTCCTTGGTGGGCACATCTCAGAATTTTAATGAAGAATTCTTAAGACGTTCTCTAAAGACTATACTGACATATGCTGAAGAAGACTTGGAATTGAGGGAGACAACATTTCCTGATCAGGTCAGAAATGCTACTTTTTAGAGCATTAATTGAAAAAGGAATTGTAAATAGGCATTTTCCAAATTGTTAGATCAAACTTTGGTTTTAACTGGAGGAACCTGTATTTTTCTTTCATCCATGTGTGTCATAGATAGGGCTGAATCTCTTTGTGTTAATAAACCACCCTCCCTTCTCAGCATGGTTAATATCTTTGGTGTTTAATTCTGTGAATTTGTACCAAAATAATATTAGACTTAGGCAGTATGGACAAACAAAAAGCTTTATGATGAAACTATTCCCGCTGATTAATGTAATTTGCCTCAAAAACTAAAGTTTCTACAAACTACCTTTTGGGAAAATCTGAAACATAGGAGAAAATTTCCTTTTGTGTTCTTTTCCTGTATTCCCTATATCCCTGTATGTATTTTATTTCTACTTACAGTTCTACTTGTTTCTGGGTGAGAGAACTGAAAAAACAGTCTGCTGAGCAATTTGTATAAAGTTTACTACCCTTCACGCATCTTACCCCAGCATACCCAGACTCTTTAGAACTATATCAAAATCATATTATTTGTTTTGAAATCTTTAGATGCTTATCTGAAATATCTTCCAAATTAATTTAATGATTATGAATGAATAACAGTTGAAGGATGTTTTCATACAATTCTCTGCTACAGGTCCAAGATTTGGTTTTCAATCTCCATATGATCCTTTCTGATACTGTTAAAATGAAGGAACACCAGGAGGATCCTGAAATGTTGATTGATCTAATGTACAGGTAACATTTGTTTGATTCACTTATACCTTGTATAATGGGGCTTAAATTAGTCCAATACACAGAAAACATGAGATTAAAAAAATACAAAAATTGGGCTTCCCTGGTGGCGCAGTGGTTGAGAGTCTGCCTGCCGATGCAGGGAACACGGGTTCGTGCCCCGGTCCGGGAAGATCCCACATGCCGCGGAGAGGCTGGGCCCGTGAGCCATGGCCGTTGAGCCTGCGCGTCCGGAGCCTGTGCTCCGCAACGGGAGAGGCCACAACAGTGAGAGGCCCGCGTACCGCAAAAAAAAAAAAAAAAATTATTTGTCATTTTCTAATGGTAATTGAAAAGTCAAAATGTGCTTTATCAGATCCCCTGTGTCACTTCTTCTTTTAAGAACTATGAATAATTGTTCGGTATATTTATTGATTATCAAAAACAAGAGGATTATTTAAAATAATGACACATTTAACACCTTGGCATCCTGGGCCCTAGATTTCCTAGGAAGGCCCAAGATCCATATTTTAAATGTAAACATCAGTTCTTTAGGAAGAAAATACAGTGTATTAACATTTTACTACAGTATTAATTTTGCTGATTTTAAATATGGTTTTGCCTATAGGATAATATTTATAGGGTATTTTGAGAATTTTGTAATTCCTGTTGCATCTTAAAAGATGTAAGTAAAACTTGACTTTTTCTTTGCCATATGACCTTCTCTTTTTACAGTTTTGGAGTTCCTTAAAGGCACAAAGATGATACAGTGAAACAATCTTTTATAAATTTTTTTCCTTGAATACAAAACTTGTTTATATTCCCATAATAAACATGTAAATTCCCAGTTTTTCCCTTACTGATTGTTTCCTTAGTGTCCAGATTTTCATATAAAATGTTCTTTTTTTAGCCCCCCACTGCAAAAAACTGATATTACCATTCCATTGGCCCACAGTTATTTCTCTAAGCATACTCAAAGACATTTTCATACTACCCAAAAACTTGTCTTAATAGGTTGTGTTCAATAACAGAAACCTAAACACTGAACAAGCAATTTGAACTCCCTTCCAGCTTGGGAAGCAAATGCTAATTGAGAAGAATTTCTGTTCTAACTAGAATTGCCAAGGGGTACCAGACCTCTCCAGACCTGCGGCTGACCTGGTTGCAGAACATGGCTGGCAAACACTCGGAACGCAGCAATCATGCTGAAGCTGCCCAGTGCCTCGTTCACTCAGCAGCACTTGTTGCTGAATATCTGAGCATGCTGGAGGACCGGAAATATCTTCCTGTGGGATGTGTAACATTTCAGGTAGGAATCTGCCAGGTTTACATTAAATCAAGGTATGTCCTTTTTTGGATTTAACTTTTCTCACTGGTGTTTAGATTCATTCAGCTTGTAAGGAAAGCATAAAGACTGAAGGTGATACTTCAGTAGATGAATTAACATTTCACTATCACTTTCATTAATACATTTTTAAAGTATATTTCTCGTTAATTCTCTTCCACATTTTCTTACCTCTGCATTATCAGTGCTGTGTATATTTATTCTCTTTGCCTATACTGCTGTGGACTTTGTAGCATCTATGAAATACATTCAAAATATTGAGAATCAGAATTCAGTGGAAACTCTTAATTGGCTTTTAATTAAAATACCAGGTAAACCAACATTCTCCATTCCCTGTATAAATATGCTAATATATGACTCAGAGATGATAGTTTATGCTCTAGTACGGTTACATCCCCCTTACTCACTAGTTGAATTCTTTACTTACCAAGAGTTAGTTATGCTTTGCTTTTCTTAAAACCTGTTAAGGCCAGGTTTGGGAAGTTACAAAATTTAATTAAATATTATGTTCTCTGATAAATCTAAATGCAAAAAGAAAGTGAGTTATTGTTTCTCGGAAAACCAAGTTGAATGTTTTGCAAAGAGATCAGACAAATAAAGAAAGAATGGGGGAAAAGCTCCAAGAAGTCTAGGATAATTTGATAATCTTTTAAGTTCAAGTTTTTACTCTAAAGAAACCAAAACTGGAAATCTTAAATAAGGGTTGCATTGTGGGTATTTAGTCAAGAGAGATTACATGGAACTCTGATCTCGAGACCCATACACAAAGAAAAGGCCTTAGATCTACTTCAGGAAATTGACAAGTGAGTGTATATCTACTGTGAATATTTAGGTTCAAATCAAATATTTAAGGTATGTAGGTATCATTTCTTTTTTAGAAATTATGGCTGATCCCAATCTCATTGGGTAAGAGGGCTTTTAATATACCTGAGTTTTCTCATTAACTTGATGTATGTTAGGCAAGCCAAGGTACCATTTTTGTACCTTATTTTCCCTGAAAGAGTTTTAGCAAGATCAATTAAATTAAAAGTAAAGATTGTTTAAGTCTCTGTAGGTGTTCTTTGTGATATTATGATTTTCCTTAGCCCATGATTTTTCTTAATTTTCTTTCTTGCAACTTTTTATTAATGGAAAAGTTATCTAGCAGTGGTGTTACACTTTATTGTCATCTTCACAGTACAAAAAGTTTTTGGAGATTTGTCTTTTATCTTTGCATTGACTACCCTTTTTTTAAAAAAACTTAAGCTGATAGCTATATTTCATCGTCAATTACTTCTTCATATACATCTTTCATGTTAAGAAATTAATTCCATTTCACAAGCCTTAAACATTTTTTTCCTCCTAGAATATTTCATCTAATGTTTTAGAAGAATCTGCAGTCTCAGATGATGTGGTATCTCCAGATGAAGAAGGTATCTGCTCTGGAAAGTACTTTACTGAGTCAGGACTTGTGGGATTACTGGAACAAGCAGCTGCTTCTTTCTCTATGGTAGATGACTCTTATTCATTTCTTCCCACAATTACATACTTCTTAATTATTAGTGACATGTATATTTATGCTTTCTGCCTACGACCCTGCTTTTCCTTTATGATAGTTTTCTCTAAGTACCTTAAGAACCATGTAGTAACATTTTCTTTCTAGATTCATCATTGCTTATTCCTTTTTATTTTAATAGTCTGTCGCTTCCTCCAGTGTTTTTCATCTGCTTGTTTGTGAACCAACACTTAGTCTATAAGAGATTTGTTTTTTTTTTTTGCTTTACAAAACTTTACCACCAAACATTTTCTAAAACTTTAAAATTAAAAAAAAAAAACCCAGCAAAACAGAAAGCCTGTGGTACTCAGGAAAATTATGGCCACTCATCCCATTGGTTGCATAGTGAGTTCTATTAGGTAGATATTGAAGTGTTATCAGGAGCTTTATGAACTGCATCCTAGATCCCTTGTCTGATCTACCCTACCATGCTATAACTCTAATCCTTGTCCCTCCCCATCTGTATATGAAGAATTAAAGCAGTCATGTGGATCTGAGATGGGATGTTTGTTGGAGAAGGAAAAAACAGCCAGCCAAATCCCTGCTTACTTTCTTGAACCATGGTGATATGGTCACTTACTTTCTATGAGTTTTCTGCTGAGTGTTTAGTATCCCAGCACCAAGGTTTGGGAGACAGTGAGGTTCATGTTAAGGTAAAAGGGAAGCTTGATGTAATATATAGTGTTTCCCACCTTCCCCATTGTACTATTATTAGGAATTGTTTATTGCTTCTCCTGGCCTTAACCCTCCCCAGAAATATATTGGTTATGGGTATAGATTTAGAAGGCATACAGTCAGAATTCAGATCCTGGCTCTGCTGCCTTAGTAGTTAAATCACTTCAGGCACAAGTTACTCAACCTACCAGTGCCTCACTTTTCTTAACCATTAAATGCATCTAATAATAGTACCTACTTCAAGGAATGTTATCAGGGTTAAATGAGTTAACCTATGTAAAGTGCTTATCACAGTGCCTGGCTCCAAGTAAGTTTTAATGTGTTTGCTATTATCATCCTCTCATCATTACTGGCACTTAGAAGCAATTCATTTAATAATGATTCTGAGATTCAAAGAACGTTAGGCATTGGTCCACTTTAAAATTTCTTGTTTTTGAAGACCTTGATTGTCCCAATTCCTACCCCGGATCTCTGTTCCTTGAGTTTCAGTTTAAGTGATCTGAACTAGCAGGGAAAAAAAGTTTTTTGGTATTAATGGAATATTTTAATAAATATACATTCTCTGTGTATATGTGTTTAATTTTAATAATTCACAGCAGTGAATTTAGATTGGGGTACAGTGGCCTATATTACAGAAGCCTATATTTTGCAAGAGCATATAATTGTGAATTTCATTCTTTTTCAATTAATCTATTTAATATTAAGTAAAACAATTACTGGGCATTTTAGTTACACTAAATGTACTTTACTATTACAGCTATATGTTGCTTAAATATACTCCTGTGAACTGACTAGAAAATATGAGAACCATATGTTTTCCTTGGGAAAATAATATTTGCTGATGTATGAGGCAGTGGGAACTCAGTGGCTCTTGGAAAATATCTCTCCTTTCCTTCACTACAGCCATCAATCCATTACTAAAGGCAAGAGAGTGGGTAGCAGTGTAAACACATTTTGTCCCTTACTCTGATTATAACCAGAGCAACCCTTGGCCACCTACTGACCAACTATCCCCTATTTGAATAAAATCTGGTGGTTCAGAACCTTCTTATGGTTTGTTAAAAATCAGTGATTTTTTCATAGGAGAGTTCCAATAAGATTTCCTGTGCCAATTTAATATTTTGGAAAAGTTAATAATTTCAGTGTCCTAGGAGGCCACAGGTTATCTGATATTTGTGTATCTGTGACCAATGTAATAATTGGGTTTCTTTTATTCCTCTGCTCAGAATTAGTTTCTGCAAAAGTTTATGTGCGTATATGAGGACACACACATACACACATTTATTTTAGTTAAGTAATTACTGGGTAGATAAAAGCAAAATGTCCAATTCAAATTATATAGAAATATAAATATGCATATATTATGTGTGTGTATTTTAAATGCACAGACACAAACACACATGCATACATATCCATTCATCTATCTAGAAGAGATAATATTACATTGTGCAAAATTATTTTTTTAGGCCTTAATCAAATTAAAAATTAGTAGTGTTTGTTTTATGTCCTGTTGGAAAACAGTAGTATTGTCTTAGTAGAAATATTGTGAGTTCATAAATTGTAATTCACTTTCTTATTGATGTAAAAGAAAGCAATATCTTATTATTCTTATAGGCTGGCATGTATGAAGCAGTTAACGAGGTTTACAAAGTACTTATTCCTATTCATGAAGCTAATCGGGATGCAAAGAAACTGTCCACGATTCATGGTAAACTTCAAGAAGCATTCAGCAAAATTGTTCATCAGGTAATGATTGTACTTTCTAGCGTCAGTATAAATGGAGAAAACTGTCTACAAGCATTAGTGTTGCTTTGTACTAATGTCAAACTAGATCTCATGAAATGACCATTCTAATGAGGTTACAAACGAACAGTGTCAAAATGATGGTTCATGGCCAAAAGCAAGACTCATTAACAAAACTGAATTTACCTAAAGTAGATTATGATCATCATAATCTTTCCACGTAGCTTCTCTTTTTTTCCTTCACTTTTTTTGAATTATTACTAGTTGCTAAATTTTTTTAAATTGTGAGTTATTTTCTGTTTCACAGTGTGGGTTATAGTTATGAATCTGATTTTTAAGTTGATTTCTATTCATTTGCTGCCAAAAAAGTTTTTATGTTTAACTTTTTATTAAATGATGTGAAAGTTTAATAAAGTCCTAACATTTTTAATGATTTCAACTGAACTTTTAACTATTTTCCCCATATATTTTTATTCAATCATCCTTTGACATATTTCTAATATGAAAATAATGTTTAGTAAAAATAATGAATAAATGGTTGTCATGTTTATTCAGTTATAATAGTATGACTTCAGTACTTGTTTATAGTTCATAGAATCCACATATTATCACTAAAATTAAAATAAACTTGGTTTAGAAATGAGGTAGACTACCAGCAGTTGATTTCCCTGAAGCTGAGTCACTGGCTCCATTGAAATACTCTGAAGTATCCTGTCAAGGCTCCTCTTTCTCCACTTTTCTCTTCCCTTCCCTGTGCTACCCATGCTGTTGTCTGCTACTGCCATCATCGAAGAAGGAAGTGGAGTACTGGTTTTCCACTTTTTCGTTCGGTATTAGTCCTACTTTATTGTCTATCAACTTGACCTCCTCTTTCTTGCCATGGACTAAGCTGTTCTGGATGAATTGATATAATCTGAAAATTTTTAACTCTTAAATGGGGCCACTATACTGTTAAGCCAGAATTTTATTATCATTACTAAAATGTTGAAGTTGCAAAAGATCATTAGGATTCTTGATCACAACAGTTGGGTCTTTTTATAATCAGTTGTACATATACTGTTAAGGAAATCTCATCCCAGCTTCCAGAGCTATAAATTGCAAATTACACATCAGGTCCGGAACATCTAGAGCTAGTAGCTTCCAAGAAACTTTCATCCATTTGTATCAAAGACATTTGAGTGAAATTTCAATGTCTATTCCAATTTACCTGCGGTACTTCAGTGAAGTGCAGCTCACATTAGTTAGTGATCTAATTTAGACACAAATGAAACAAGTAGTTGGCTTTCTTTCCCCCAAATTTGTACTTTTCACTTATTAAAGTTTTAAAAGGTGAAATTTTAGCTTCTAGGTTTTGAACAAGGAATTTATAATATTATCACAGGTCTTAAGTGAAGGAATATGGTGTTAAAAGTACCCTGGTGTTTTCTATACGAAGAAGAATTTATGGTATATGGTGCCTTACACTACTGAACTTCCTTTGGCTTTTTTTTTGTTCTTTTTAAACAGTTTTTTTTTTTTATGACTTTGCCCTTTTTTTACTTTTTATTATACAGAGTACTGGCTGGGAGGTAGGTAATGTTTTAGTTAGTTAAAGACACTAATAGATTGATTTGATCAGATTTCTTATGCCAATGCTTTGCCCACATGTGCTAGCTGTGGGCATTCTGTTGCTGTCTGCTGTCAACTGAATTCATTAACCAAAGAAATTTTGTTAAAATACTGTAAGTTATGTTAAGAAATTTATTATTAAGAGGTTGTAGGCAGTGCATGGAAATCCATATGTTACACTAATGAGATTCTTTGGTAAATGAGCCACTTTGTCATCACTTAGTTTGTTTTTATCCTTTGAAGCATTTTCTTTCATCAACATTTACACACAAATTTCTTTTTTTAACCATATTGTTTCACCTCATTTTACAGAGGTCGATTTATATGTTATTGCTCAGAGGTGTAAATAAAAAATATTTCATCTGATCTAAGATGCCATCAATTGTAAGACATCCCATTATTTTCCATGCCTTTAAGAAACAAAGAAAAAAAAATACCCTGTGTATTAAACTACAACATTCTATCAGTCAAAAGATGAATGCCAACTACAGAGATACTAAAATATGGGCCAGAAATGTGCATCTTAGAATAGATGAAAGAATGTGTTAATTTGATCTTGAGTCACTTAACCTTGAGTATAAGCACTACTGAGGAAAGAAATTCACTTTTGTCATTTGAATTTTGTTGGAGGGAGGGATAAAGAGATTGAGACAACTGGAAATTTAATTTGACCTCATATTCTGACAATGTTTGATAATTAGTGTTCGATGAAGACTATGTGTGCTTCCTTTTATGGAGTCGTTAGGCTCATGAAGTTATATGTAAGTTAAATCTTACCTGAAAAGTGCCAGGAAGAATTGATTGCCTTTGTTTTAAATCCTTCTGTAAAGGAAAGAATTCTATAAAATTTAAAATTCTACAAAATAATTTATTTTGATGAGGTATAAAGCAAGGTATTAATAAACCAGGTTTATTTAAAGCTAAGTATATTTGTAAAGTTTTCTGCTTTGCCTCTCACTTTGTAGTCAGGTTTATGTTGATTAAACAGCTTAGGCTTTCTCTGTTTGGTTTTGCATTTCAATCCTTGTTTTGAGATCCAACTAGAAACCTTCAGAATAAGTGTTACTATTGCATTCTCTTCCATTTCTGAATTAGTTGCCACCTTTCATTTTTCTTCAGATGAAGCCAGTACAGTTACATCTACCTTAGTTCTCCAGATTAAATGTGTGTGACCTTATTAATACCTAGTATAGTACCTCTCATTTCTGTGGCTCAATTAAGACTTATATAAAGAGACTTTACATGGTTATCTATGAGTGATAAAGTTCCTTATGGATTTCCCAACATGAAATGGAAGTAGGTGAAAAGTAGATAAAAGAAGATACATTGAAACCTCTGAGCAGTTTATTACTAGTCTGCTTGATGCTAAATCGACCCCTGAAAGGTATAATTTTCACTGGTTATGATATTAATATTCTGTCATCATGTTTATTGCATGGTAAAAGTCGCACAGACTTTATTTTCTTGTTTATATTCTTGTCACTACCTTTCACTGGACCCTTAGCTTTGTAGCTTCTAAAATTGTTGCACGTTTGTTTTTTGCTTTTCCCTTGTAAAACTTAAATGGATGCTTGCATTTTAAAAATATGTTTGCTACCATTTGCTGCTTATTTGTTTTGAAATTTCCCTAATTAAAATGCTTCTGTTTTCTCTTCTCTCTTGCCCCTGGTTGCTGACCCTACTCCCTACTTTTACTATTGTCTATTGTGGTAAGTTCCTATCTTGTGAATATTTTTCTTTTTGACTCTGGGAAAACTTCAGTAATTTCATTTTTTCTAAAAGCTATGTTTCCTAGCTAATTTCCTAGTATTCTCAAAGAACTCTCACTGGATTGAGATCCAATAAGGATAACTGATACACTGTAGAAAGGCTCTTTGAATTGATACTCCCTCCCTGACTTAGAGGAACGCTATCTGGGCTTATATATTAGCATTGTATTTCATTTTTTACTGTGCTTCTTGATTTGGTACAAATTATTTGAGTTGGCAAAGCTTTTTAGGACTGTGTGTGGGGGTTTGTGTGTGTGTGTGTGTAAAAGATAACTCTAAAACTTGATATTTAGCAATTTGGTAAAGTATTTACCATTCAAAATAACAAATCATGAACCCTTCTTAAATAATGGTGATCTGCCAATTCCAGTATCTTAATGACTGTTTAGTATTTACCTTTATTTTCTCTTTTCTCAAGCCCATTTATTTTTCTTAAAATAATAGGAAATAAAGTGTGTTTAATAATTTCTCTCTTATGATTGCATTTTAAAATTATTTTTAGAAAAAAGAGAAATATTGAATTTCTATATGGAAACTTACAGCCATTTCATATTTTGTGTCTATATATTTTATTTTAAAAGATACATTTATCCATTTATCGAATAGTGAACAATTTGTATTCAGAAGTAGATTAATGCAAGTTTATATTTTTTAGAACAGTCATTCCCCAACCATTGATAACATAGTCACATAATACTGTCTCCATTTTTTTTCCTTAAAAGATTACAACATATTTCACCATCCTAGGGGAAATATCACCACCCTAGTAGGCGTATATTATAGTCTCCAGGAAGACTTGAGAAGGTGGGCTTAGCTTTTTTAAGCTGAATTCTCTCTACTAAGTCACTAAAGAAAAGTGGGGTACCCTAATTTATGAGATTGAAGCATGCAAAATAACTGTATCATAACTCTTGTTGTATTGGATGGACATGAGTATGTCCATATTCATGTCCATCCAATATTTTGGTTTTTATATGCTGAGAAATACTAGCTGTAGTTCTGGTGCAGTGGCTTCTGTTGAATTTTTATAAGCTTTAATCCACGCTAAAGCTGCGTGAGATAACTTAACTCATCCAAGCCAGTAAAAGAGCAGAATGAGAAACAGCAAATTTTAATAGGTGATTGGGGAGTGGGGGGCTGAAAGAAGGGCATGAAAATAATTCCAAGAGCATAGTCAAAACAAGCACTTTTACAACAAGTAGTTGAGTGGAAAAATGTGACACTCTAAAGAAGAAACTAGACCAGTGTAGGTATAAAACATCCATGACTGTTTACCTCAGGAAAGGTGAAGATGTGAAGTTAGATATGAAGAAAGTTAAGGAAATTAGGGAAAGTGAGAAGAACTTCTCTGTGAGGAGGTACTTTCTGATAGTTGGTGACTCCCTAATAATTGGTATAGACCCATGACTGAGCACCTGATAATGCTGTACCACTGGTCAGGTTTGCCCTTTATGTTACTTTTGATGAGAAAAAGATACAGACAGCAAACATTTACTTTGTAGATGATACTGGACATGATTTGTTTTTTTCTGGACTGGAACATATAATGGTTAAAATTGAACTTCTGATAAGAAATGCAGTAGGATATATCAGAAGAATATATCTGGTAGGTAAACCACCAACCTAATTTTCATACTGAAGTTTACAGGAAGGAGATGCAAACATGCAGTAACAATTACAGTAGAGGACAGTGTTGTAATATAGAGGAAGACAAAATATAGGGAGGGAGATACCCAGTAATTCTCAAACAGTTACTCAAGGAAATCCTCAAAAGTTCTCAAGGAAAGCATCAGAGAAGCGAAAGATGGCTCAGAGATCATACTTATGTTCTAGTGTTTGTATACCAGTATATAGAATATGGGGATTAAATAGCTTAATTAAGAGCTTGGACTCGGGTGTCAGATATATTGGGATTTAACTCTCAGCTCTGCCGCTGACTGGCAGTGTGACCTAGGGCAAGTTACTTTTCCTCATCTATAAAAAGAGGGTAAAAAAAATGGTATCTCGTAGTCGTGCTAAGAATTGACAGAACTCATGTAAAGTGGGTAACCAGTGTCTAGCACATAGTAAGTACTTTAAAAATGTTGGAGATTATTTTTTTAATTGTTGTTGTTATATCATCATCATCATTATTATCATTACTGTTACTTGAAATCTTAACACAATTTAGCTGTGAAATCTAAGAGGTGTTATGTTCCCAGGTCGAGATCTGTGATTAAATAAACTGATAAAAGTATATGTTCTTTAAGAGGAATAAATCTAATAGAAGAGAAGGAGATTACCACTGTGTGAAATACTGGTATGCCTATCTGGCAGTCACTTAACTTGAAGGAGGTGTTACCAAGTCCAAGCTCACTCTGCTTGCCACACAACAAGCCAGTAAATCGGGAGACGAGGTGTTGAGGCAAGGAATAGCGACTTTATTTGGAAAGCCGGCAGACCGAGAAGATGGTGGACCTGTGTCCCCAAAAACCATCTTATCAGGGTCTGGATGCCAGTTTCTTTTATAGAACAGAGAGGGGGAGGAGGTGATGAAGTAAAGTTAAAAGGCCATTAGTTTTGCAAAATATCTCCTGGCTTGGCCAGCATCAGGGAGGGCATGTGTTAATTTCTTTTCTGCAGCCATTCACAGGTGGGCAGGGTCAGATTGTCTCCCTGTGAACTGAACAGAGGCACTTCAGTTTAACATTCATGCAGAGGGTCAGGGTTCCTTGAGGCAGGCCATTATGTATGATTATAATAACAAGAGCAACAAAAAGCAAAGGTTAAAGTAAAAGATCCAACATGGAGTCAGAAGCATAATGGAGAGCTATGGGTGAAGATGAAAGAAGTTTTAGAAGTGATGTCATTGTGGAAATATACAACTAGCCCAACTGAATGTTTCCTGCTAAATAAAGATAAAACTAGAAAAGACTTAAGATAATTGTCATAAGCAATTTCACCCACTAGAGACATGGATAGATGAGTAGATGGATTTCCTTGTCTGGGACATAGTTTCATCAAATACAAGATGGTGGACCCAGTAAGTAGAACTGCTAAGGAAGAATAAATTGGAGTGTGGGAATGATGGGAAGTTCAGAAAGAATTCATGACATTAAAGGAAGGTAATGCTAGAAGAATATAGGCTAGATTGTAGGAAAGTATACTTTTTTTTAATTCAAAGGAAAAATGAGTATCATCCCGTGGTCCAAAACTCTGAAGAGAAAATAAGATGAAGTGATGTTTTTCTTGAAGGTACAGCTATATGATTAGTCTTTCATGAACATGATAGAGTCAATGGTTTTACACTAGAGAACTCTTTGTAAGTTGAAAATAAATTTAATCACTGTTCCCTCCCCCACGCCACTACACACACATTCATTTTCAATTCCAGTAACTCCTATCTGATCTTATCTCCGCTGATCTTCTCCCTCTTGCACACTCTGCTTCAGCCACTCTGGCCACCTTCCTATTCTTCAAACACATGAGGTAGGCACCTGTCCTAGGACCTTTGCACTGGCTCTTTCCTCTGCCTGGAATGCACTTGCCCCAGAAGATCCACATGATTAACTCTCACACCTCCTTCACATCTTTGCTCAGATGTCACCTTTTTGTGACACCTGCCCTGACCACTCTGTTTTGTTCACTGATTTATCACCAATGTCTAGAACAGTTTGCTGACACATAGTAGGCATTCAATAAATATGTGAATAGATGAATGGTTTCCCTCACATACATTCTGTTTAATGACTTCTTATCTTTTTTTCCTTTCCTTCCCTCCCATATCCACTTAGCCATTCTTTTAACTTGTAGAATCCTGCCTGTGTGTCACCTCTTTTGTGACCTGGCTCTAACAAGATTTATCTTTCCTTTCTCAATACACTTTTTATTATAGCATATAACCCTTTGTATTGTAATTATTTGAATACATTTTTTACTCTCTTGGGGAGGTAAGTCTTATTTATTTTTATTTTCCTATTCCTGAGGATGAACAGTGGCTAACACATTATAAGCACTCAATAATTTTTTTTCTTGAACTGACTGTCAGTATGAGAAAGTAAATAAGAGTTTAAAATGGCTGCTCAGTAACTAGTTCAGTTTTAAGCTGCATTAATAAAATTTAAGTCGACATCCAGGGAGGCAGTGAGCCCACTGATCTCTACACTGATCAGATCACATCAACAATATTGTGTTTATTTCTGGGATACCACACTTTAAAAGGTGGCATTGAAAAACTAATAAAATGAAAACAGCATAGTAATTCCTATCATATGAAGATGATTGAGAACTGGAAAGTTTAAGGGAAACGAGTTCTGACAGCAGTCTTCAAATATTTAAAAGATCATAATATTGAAGATTTAGAATAGGGTTTTAAATTGGGACACTCTGAGGGGAATACAGCCAGAATAACAAATTTTAATATTTGTGGTTTTAAAAAATAAATAAATATGTACATTTATGGCATTTTTGGAAAAAAACAATCACAAATTGTTAATTTTCTCAAATGCCTTTTTTATTTTCCAGGTAGTGGGGTCTTCATTTCTTGATTATATCAGAATTTGCTATTATTATATTGTTCCATTGGCTTATTGATGGTTTTAATCAAAATTTTGATTGAATACATTTCAGTCAAATTCAGTGAATACATTGAATCTCTAGAGAGATTTCATTTGCTATAGAAATCAGTTAATTTTTATGTTAAATTTTGAAGCGACTGAAAAAAAATTTTTTTATTAGCAACCTCAAGTTTCTTTAGCTCAAAGACATTTTTCTTTAAAACTGTATTTCTTCTGGACAAAAATGTGGCGATATGGGGGCTTCTCTGGTGGCGCAGTGGTTGAGAGTCCGCCTGCCAATGCAGGGGAAACGGGTTCGTGCCCCGGTCCGGGAAGATCCCACATGCCTCGGAGCGGCTGGGCCTGTGAGCCATGGCCGCTGAGCCTGCGCGTCCAGAGCCTGTGCTCCGCAGCAGGAGAGGCCCGCGTACCGCAAAAAAAAAAGGGGGGGGATATTTTTAGTCACTGTATTTTTTTAATTATTATTATAAGGCTGGAAAATTGAGGATCAGAATTTCCCATTTTGCTTTATTATCTGTTTCATTTGTAACTTATTTTACGTACCCTTTTGCCTTTGCAGTAAGAAGTCAGTATAGGAAAAATAAGTACCAAACTTACTAGGCTTAAAGAGAATTCAGAGGTATATAAACACTCATGTATGGCTGTGTATATGGGCGCTACCCCAAAATCCTTCTGAAACATCTTTGTATCTAAATTGTAAGAATTGCATAGAAAGCTTCCAAGTATTTTATCTTTATTGAGGGAATCTGTTTTCAAATGTGCTGTGTAAGAGTTCAGGTGACCTTAGTGTACATTGTACTTGGGATGAATGTGTGGTTAATGTATGCAGTGGGTGGTTTGGGGACTTTAGAAAACCAACTCTTCTCAAATTTTTTTTTCTTTTTATCTTTCATTTATACATTTTTTTCTTTCTATTCCATTTTTAATTACTCTTCCACATATCAATATTTTTATCAGCAGAGGGATACTAATTGTAAATATTTTGCTTCAGTGCTTCTGGATGGTCTTGACATTTACTGACCGTCTGCTCTGTGCCAGGTGCTATACTTGGCTCCTAACTTTTACGATCTCATTTAATATATGTAAAGAGATAATATAAAGGCTAATGGTAACTAAAAACATTAGTGTTGTTTTTAAATTTAACTTTAGTATGCTCTAATTTCAGGATAATTAGAACAGTTTGTTTGATACCAAGCAACTTTTCTTGCAATAAGGAAAATGAGTTAATTTATCTCAATTGTATGACATTAAAAAAAAAAAAAACATAGACCTATGTGAGGACATCACTTGGTACAGTCCCTGAAAAACATATGCCATATATGATTCGGTAAAAGCCCTAATTGCACAATGTTATTTATTAGAAATAATGAAAAAAAGAAAGATTACTTTGTTTTTACTTTCATTTGAAAAATAATAAAATACTGTAGTTTTGAATTAAAACTTCTGCAATGTTTTGAGAATTTTATACCATAGCAATCTAAACAAAATGTGTAAAACAAAAAGACTTTGTATTAAAGTTTCTTTATTTTCCTACACCTAGGATGGTAAGCGGATGTTTGGCACCTATTTTCGTGTTGGTTTTTATGGAACCAAGTTCGGGGATTTGGATGAACAGGAATTTGTTTACAAGGAGCCTGCAATAACCAAACTTGCAGAGATATCTCACAGATTGGAGGTGAATGCTGTGGTGGTTCACAAAATGTCATCTTTAATTTGTATTTTCTGTGGTGAATAGACTTTCAGATCCAGATCTAATCATTTAATAAGCCAGATCCTGCCAAATAAACTACTCCTTTAGAGTATAAGGATTTTTGATAGGTACAGTATAGTCTTTTGAATTTTTCAAATCTTTTATGGCAACAGTAAAATAATATTATTAACTTGATTTTTTTTGAGGGTGTATTTTCACACATATTTTAGAAATCCTATATCTTTCAGAATTACTGTGATTTGTGGAGAAATGTATAGTATTATCCACATTTTGAAAAAGGTATAAGGTATTAATAAGCATGGAACTAGAATTAGAACCCCAAGGTATTTCTGACCCAAGTGCATTATCTTTTTGGCATAACTGATTCCCAGTGAGATAATCTTTAGAACTTAAAAGCTTGAAATTATACTTTAAAAACACTGCTTAGAATCCCTTAACCTTTATGCAGCTACTTAATTTTCACAATAAATAATTAATTTTAATGTTTATGAAACTAACCAATCTTTTCTGCTATAGTTATCCTTTCCAACTTTTCTCTATTCTTGGTTCTCCAAGTGTGGTCCATGGACAGAATCTTTATTGACACCACCTGGGAGATTGTTTGAAATGCAGAATCTCAGACCTTACCCCAGACCATCTGAATCAAAATCTGCATTTTAACAAGATCCCCCGATTATTTATATAGACATAGGAGTTTGAGAAGTAGTGCTCTAGGCTAGTTTTTATTCTCAGCTGATGTTAATTTCTCAATGTTGTATTCTTATTGGTGATTTCACAGGGCTCAACTTCCATAAATTTGTTTAAGCTGGACTTTTTGTTTTTCAAGAGCCTATTAAGTAAGCCTTGGGAAATACTGAGACAGTATTTCCCAAACTTAATAAGTCATAAAAATTATCTTAGGGGGAGGAGTGGCTGTTCTCCTTTGAGGATTGAGATTTAATTTTTCCTTTTGAATAGCTCCATCCTTTGGCCATGCTGCTACTCAGTGTCATATGGAAAAGTCAGTATGTTCTTGACCCAGGGTTACCTTTTCAAAATCTGAACTTTTCAATGCTTTTATTTGAAAATTCTTGAACATTACATTAATCATTCAGAAAAATGAATGTTTGCTCATTGACTGCAAGAAATTAGGCTACATCAAACTCAATAAAAGTTAATATCCTATACATCAAGTATCATGAATTTCTTTTGTCTCTGCTTTCTCTTCCCTTTTTGGTTTTTTTTGAGGACCTCTTATGGAATGCTGTATTTTCAGTGGTGAAATTTTTTTTTTTTTGTATTTTGTGTTATTTAAAATGAGTAAATGGCAGTAATATCAAATAAGTATGGACTAAGGCCATGCTAATTTGATAGACTAAATTTAACTTTTGTGACTGCAAATAATTATTATTTTGTAATTATTGACATGGTTGTACAAGAACTTACTAAATGGCCTGATTTTGCTCAGGAGTCTCCCTCAGAGACCTCCTCTATTTTCTGCTACTGTTAACTTCATGTGAAAGATTTCTTTTTCTTATTTTAGGGATTTTATGGAGAAAGATTCGGAGAGGATGTGGTTGAAGTAATCAAGGATTCTAATCCTGTAGACAAGTGTAAATTAGATCCTAACAAGGTATGGTTGATTAGACTGTAATGGCACATAGGTATATCTTTGAGACTGATTTTTTTGGGGAAAGACTGAATGATGATTTCACAATGGAAATGAAGGACTTTTTCCTTTCCCAGGCATATATTCAGATTACCTACGTGGAGCCATACTTTGACACATATGAGATGAAGGACAGAATCACATATTTTGACAAAAATTATAATCTTCGTCGTTTCATGTACTGTACACCCTTCACTTTAGATGGCCGTGCCCATGGGGAACTTCATGAACAATTCAAACGGAAGACCATTCTGACTACTTCTCATGCCTTTCCTTATATTAAGACAAGGGTCAATGTCACTCACAAAGAGGAGGTAAGTCTCCAAATAGGAAAATAGAATTAGTGGAGCAAATACATTGGAGCCATGTGAAAACAATGTGGATATAGCATTGTGTATCATTCCTCACGTGGTAAGATACTAGAACTTTACCCATTTTTAAGTCATTAATTTTCAGCTTCTTTTCTAAGTCCCTAATTCACCCTTCGCTTATGCTTTAAAAGGTTGATTTTTAAAATTTTTCATTTAGTGATCCAAATTTTGGAATTTTATTATTAGATAATAGTTTACAATTGGTCACCACTTTTTTCTTATTTTAATTGATTGTATATAAAGCTCACTAAATATTTTTCAATCAATACACTGACCTAATAGATGTTATTTGACCCAGATCATCTTAACACCAATTGAAGTTGCTATTGAAGACATGCAGAAAAAAACTCAGGAGTTGGCATTTGCAACACATCAGGATCCAGCAGACCCCAAAATGCTTCAGATGGTACTCCAGGGATCTGTAGGCACAACAGTGAATCAGGTTGGAGCATTTGCTAATACTGTGCGATTTAAGTTATAAATGGAATTTTGAATGATTTCATTATTATATTTTACAGAGATCACAAATAAGTGTCAAAGCAAGTGAAAATATGTTAGAAGTAGCTGCAAAAGTTAAACTGAAAAACAAAATTTTTAGTATAATCTCAATTATTAAAAAATTTTCACACCTGCCTTTTATGCTGCCTGTTTTTCTAACTATCTGTTCTGAAACATTCTATTAAGAAGGGATAGATTTCACTCAAAATGGCCTTTCCTTTAAAAGCTTGTACTGAAAGAATGTGGTCTAAAAAGAAGGGCTCATTTTCAGAGCTACGTGTTACATGCATGTGTGTGTATCTACTCTCTTAGATACTCCCTGATGTTATCTTCTCCAGGTCTCCTTCACAGTGAGCTGAGAAAAGTAAATAAGTAATGTGAAATCATTTTGAAAATTTGAATAATGTATATACACAAGATATTGTTGTTTTGTCATATGCAGATTAGAAGCCATCCCCATTATCTCCTTGTAATGGGTTCATTCAGCTTCTTTTGCTGATGATTAGTGAATAGTCCAAGGTAAGGGAAAATCCAAAAAAGCTTCAAGTAAGATTTCATGTAATATGTCTTACCTTTTTTGGGGTTAAAGAAATGAAGCCAAAAAACGCCCTACCAAAACTGAAATGAAGATTTTAAGACCTTTACCTCCTAAAAGTATACGTGATTTGGAGGTTTTACTTCCAAATGACATAACTTAGAAAAGATCACCTTTAATTCGCAGTATAGGAACACATTTGGAATGCTGAGGGAAGCTGTTTTAGTAAAATCAAGTGTCTAATAATCAGTGGACTCACAACTGATTGTCAGTAGCCTGACAACTTTTACATCTAGGATAAATTTAAGAATATAAAAAATATAAGGCAGAATACATTAATGAATACAAGAGTCAGTCCTTTAGCTCCTACTCTTTTTCTTTGAAATATGAACTAGTAAGTTCACTGCTGTGGGCAAGAATATAGATTTGACATAAGGAAAAACTAAAAATGTATTATCAGAATCCATCTCTGAAAAGTTTTAATATAGGCATAGACATATATGTATCAAGCTTAGTGCTAAGAAAAATGGTTTTGGCAAATTCTATCTCTGTGAATATATAAAAAACAAAAACACACTTTTTATTTTCTTTTTTTACAGGGGCCTTTGGAAGTTGCCCAGGTTTTCCTGTCCGAAATACCCAGTGACCCAAAGCTCTTCAGACATCATAATAAATTGCGACTCTGCTTCAAAGATTTTACTAAAAGGTATTCAAGGTTTCCTACATAAAGATACTCAAATTGAGACTGTCCAATACACAGTTTGATGTGAGAGTCTTCAGGGACTATTGAAAAGAGAAACTATAGGAAAATGGTTCACAATGAGAGGTTGTCTGTGTATAACTTACTATTCCTTATGTATATATATCCCTGTCCCCCAGTACTGTATATAATGCCATGTTTTAAATTTTAAAGATTAGAAAAGCCTAGACTCGGGAAATTTTTTCAACTTGAAACTATTATTAGTTTAACATTTAACTTGTTAACTTGAAAGCTGTTATTTATTGTGAACATTCAATGTGAGAGTTTCTGTTTCCCTTCCCTCAGAAAATATACAAGCAGCAAACTTGGAAGCAAAAAATTTACGTTCAGATCTTATCCTTATCATTTTATGTCTCTTTTCCAGGTCACTTATTTATTATGATCCTCAGTTTTCTAATGTATGAAGTAAGGATAATAATATTTACCTCACACAGGGAGGTTGTGCAAATTAGGTGAAATAATACATGGGTGTCAGGGTCCCCAAGAACACCCCCAGTTTTGATGATTTGCTAGGAGGACTCACAGGACTCAGCATGTAGTTGTAGACCTGGTTATGATTTGTTCCAGTAAAAGAGTGCAAAGTAAAATCAGCAAAGGGAAAAGGCACAGCGGGTGAAGTCTAGAGGAAACCAGGTATAGGCTTCAAAGGGTCCTCTCCCAGTGCAGCCACATAGAAGGTGCTAATTGTTCCAGGAAAGAGTTGTGGCAGCATGTGTGAAATGTTGTTTACCGGGGAAGGTCAGTAGAGACTCAAATGCCAACCAGGATTTTTATTGGAGGCTGGTCACGTAGGCACCTTTTCCCTGACAGGTACCAAAATTCCAGACTCCCAAAAGGAAAGCAGGTATTTAGCAGAAACTATAGTGTTTGTATAAATGGTTCAGGCACAGTGAGCCACTCTTATCTTCTGGGTATGATAGGAACCCTTCCCAAATCCAAATTCCCAGACAGTAACCAAGGGCCAGCCTTGCAAATAGGACCTAAGGATAGCAGGCTCAGGCCTGCTGTTAACTCTTTTCTTCACAAATAATACTTGGCACGTAATAAATAGGTATTCAGTAAATACTAAATTTTGAAACAATAGGGGAAAATAGTCATCAACTTGATACTGATTCCTGCTTTACTAACACTATGAGCACAAAAGAGGGAATGATAATTTACTTGATGATGTCAGGGAAGATTTCACACAGGAATTAACATTATATATGGACCTTGAAGGATGAATATTAGTTTTTCAGACAGAAAAGAGGGGGTAGGGTATGCTAAAAACAAACAAACAAACAAACCAGCATGAGCAAAGTTCAAAATCTGTTCTGAGAAAGATGAATAGTTTAGTGAAGCTGGAACTGTGCAATCTATGAAAACAAGTAGTCAAACACTGGGAAAGTAGGTTGGAATTAGATTGTAAGGGCCTTGTGTACCATTAAGTAAATGACTTGGCACTTAACAAAGCAGCATCAGAACCATAGTCAGAATCCAGTCTTTGACTCCCTATTATGGTTTCTCTTATCAAATTATGAACTGTGGTTTCCCTTATCAAATCATTCATTGAAAGGGTTTATTGGGGTAGACATAATTTTACTTTATATCAGTTTTGTCGTCAGGAAAATATGAGGCATGCTACCTTGTTCAAGTCTCTTGAGACAGTATGTTCCTTATTCTCACTGCAATAGCTGTCATGAATTTCTGTCAGTTTCTCCTGCGTGAACATGGTAAATGTCTTTTAAAAACTTCAGATAGCTTCATTGGAAGTCTGGGATTTTATAATCTGATTATTGAGCTAGACAATCTTATAGGTTTGGTTATAGGAAACATAGCTCCTAATGTATGGTATAGATGAGCTGCCGTAGTAAAAGAAAGAAAGCTGTTTTGTACTTGTAGAATAGACTGACTTCTATTGGGACTGACATATACACACTACTGTATATAAAACAGATAACTAATAAGGACCTACTGTATAGCACAAAGAACTCTACTTAATACTCTGTAATGGCCTATATGGGAAAAGAATCTAAAAAAGAGTCAATATATGTATATGAATAACTGATTCCCTTTGCTGTACACCTGAAACTAACACAACATTGTAAATCAACTATACTCCAATAAAAATTTTTTTTTAAATGGACTGATTTCTAGCATTAATTTTATTATTTGGGAGGTTTCAAATAAGAACCAAAATATCCCTGCTGTGCTTGTGAGCCAGATGATCTTGAAACAATACATACTTCTTTAGGTCATAGACATTTAATAATAGATGCTTATTTTCTTGCTATTGTTTTGGAATTTTTACCGTGACTACGATTCTAACACAAATGTCCTCCTCTTTGTGTATATTTACTATAGGGTAATGAAGTCCTGTAGTCTGCAGGTCTTCTTAAGGGTTACCACAGAGAAGGTTTTCTCCTTTTAAATTACAAAAAGGCAAAAAACAAAACTACATGATATAAACCTTACAAGTCATAGCCAATACTGCCTTTTTAATTTTTGTGTGTATATATTTTTATGCCAATATGCATATATATTTTACCATAGCTCAGTTATAATATACATATTATCTTAAATTCTTATTTTTCAATTAAAGTTAAAACTGTTATTCTAATAGTTATATTATCTCATCAAATGTCTGAATTTATGTTGAATTTAAGTGTGGTATAGTTAACAAATGTATCTTTTTTCTTTTGTTGAATTAAAATATTAAGCATGAGATGACTGAGCCAAAGTACATGAACATTTTTATTGGCCCCTAATATGTAGTCTATTCCAAAAAGTTTCTAAATATTAACAGTGCCAAGAATGCAAGTGTACTAGTCACAGTACACCTTACTTTAAGTAATGCCATTTAAATAGGGTGTCTCTTGTTAATCAGTTTAAATGGTACTTCAGTTTGCATTCTTTTATTCCTAAAAACAATAAACACTTTTTCTTGTATTTACTCTTTATATTTTGGGGCTTATCTTTTGAAACTTGTTTTCATTAAATCTTGAGTAGATTCAAAATAGTATTTATAACATTTGCTATTAAAGAGTAGGGAGAAAAAAGTTATGTACCTACCACCCAGCTTTTAAGAAATAGAGCATTAGCATTGCTTTGAGATCCCTCCTCACATGCCCTTTTCTGATATTATCACCCTCCCTTCCTTCAGAGGTAACCACTACATGAATTCCATATTTGTCATTTTCCTTATTGTTTTCATAGTTTTATCATAAATGAATATATCCCTATTACACTATTTAGTTTTGCATGTTTTTTTAACTTTATATAAATGGAGTGTACATATTCTTCTGTGACTTGCTATTTTTAATGTTTGTGAGATATTGCTATAATAAATGTTGCTTTATTTATTTTATATGTTTCATTGTATGGATGTGCCATGATTTATTCATTCTTCTGTTGATGGATATCTTGGCTGTCTCCTGGTTTTTGTTTTTTGTTGTTTTTAGTTACAAAGAATACTATTCAAATATTTCTTTACCTACTTCTGGATGTACAAGAGATAGCCTAGGGCTTATATACCTAAGAGTAGTGTTGTTGGTTCATAGGTTCTACTTCAACCAGATAATGTCACATCTTTTTCCAAAGTGTGAAGCCAGATTTACATTCTCACCGGTAGTGTTTGAGAGAGTTCCTATTGCTATGTAACCTCACCAATATTTGATATTGTCTGACAGTTTTTAACCAATCTGGTGGGTGTGAAATGATTATGTGATTATGGATTAAATTTGCGTTTCCCTGATTACCAGTGAGGTTGGACATCTTGTCATGTGCAAGATGTAAAGTTATATGTTCAAGTTTATTCCTCTCTGTAAAGTTATATGTTCAAGTTATTTTTTTGTTTGTTTTTTGGGGTTTTTTTTGCCATTTCCTATTGGATTCTTTTCCTTACGGATTTCTAGGAGTATTTACATATTCTTGGATATGTAATGCTTTATCATTTGTAAATATCATAGACACCTTCTCTGAATTTGGGGCTTTAGCACCTTTTTTTTTAATAAACAGAAGTTGTTAAATTTAATATAGTTAAATGATTCAGTCTTTTCTGTTATGACTGTTGCTTCTTGTGTCTTAAGAAATTTTTTACCTGAGGTCAGAGTAACATTCTATGTTGACTTCTAAAAGTCAATATAATGGTATCTCTAAAATTCAATATAGCCTAAACAAAAGGGCAAGAAGGCAAAAAAGGCCTTTTTACTTTTTAAAAAAATCTGCTTAAATTTGATTTCTGTATATGGTTCAAGGTAGGGATCAGTTTGATTTTTGTCTATACTGGTAACTGAATATGATGTAAGATAGGAGTCAGTTTTCTGTTCCCATATGGATGTGCAGTTGACCCAGCACCATTTATTTCAAAGATTACCCTTTCTCCACTGCTTTGCACTATTACACATCAAGTGCTCATTTTGTGTGCATCTGTTTCTAGGATCTTTGTTTTCTTCCACTGTTTACTTATCTCTCCTTGAACTAATATTATGGTGTTTTGATTACTGCAGCTTTATAATAAACTTTCATATATGATAGAGCAGTTCCTCTCATTTTGTTCAGGGACTACTTTTGGCCCTTTTCCTTTTGATACAAATTTCAAATTTTAGAATCAATGTATCTCTCCCTCTACCCCACCCCAAATAATAACCTGAATCTGAATCTATAGATCAATTGGAAGAGAATTGACTCTTCCAAGAAGTCCATTAATACGGTATACTTCTCCGTTTACTTAGATCTTCTGCATGTTGTTGTTTTTTTTTTTTTTTTTTGTAGAGGCCTTACATATCTTTTGACTTATTTTTTGGTATTTAATATTTTTATACTTTTGTTAATGGTATCTTTTAAAATTATATTTTCTGTTTGCTGGCATACAGAAATGCAGTTGAATTTTATATGCTTTACATGAGAATACTGCCAAATTCACTTGTTAATTCTAATAATTTGTCTGTAGAATCTCTTTCTTACAGTAATGTTTAGGACCTCCATTACTGTGTTGAATGGGGATAGTGATAGAGGGCATCATTTTCTGGTTTCTGATCTAAAAGAAATTTTTTCGGCATTGAGTATAATGTTTTCTTCATGTTTTTGTAGATATTTTTAACTAGGTGAAAGAAGTTCCTACCTGTTTGTAGTTATGCTAAAAGTTTATCACGACAGATTTTTAAATTTTATCAAGTGGGTTGTACGTGGGGAGTAGGGATGTAATATGGTGTTAGAACAGTTTCATAGTATTTTGTTTGGGAGTTTTGCAACTGTTTTCATGGGTGAGATTGAATTACAAGTATTTTCTTATAGCCCCCATTAGGTTTTGGTGTCCCAACCTTGAAAAATGAGTTTGAAACTCTTCTCAGGAATAGTTCTTTTTTCCCCCTATACCCTGGAATAGTTTTTTATATACTCTGGAATAGTTGTGTTACAAAGGGATTATCTGTCCTTAGAATGTTTAGTAGAATTTGCATGTTTATGTTTTCTTTGTGGGTAGATTCGTGATTTGACTGACTTGATGGTTTTAGGATTATTCATATTTTTGCTTAATAAATTTTATTCATATTTTTTGCTTAATATTTTTGGTAATTGATCTAGAAAAGTAGAATTTCATATTTATTTGCATTAAATTGTACGTAGTATCCTCTGTGCCTTTATGAACTTATGCTGTATTTGACTTTATGTCCCATTTTTAATTTCTAGAAGAGGATACTTGGCCTTTTCTCATTTATTCTTGCCAGAGCTTAGTCTATTTTTTTAGATTTTTCTGACAACCAACTTTTGCATTTTTTAATATAGAGCTATCATACTTTAGAATTTTATTCCCTTCCTTATACTTTGAGTTTATTCTGTTCTTTTTAAGTTGCTTGTTAGCTCTTCAGTTTTAGTCTTCTTTCCTTAATATAAGCATTTAAGGCTATATGTTTTCCTCTAAGTATCACTCTAGATGCATTCTACAAGTATTGATATGTATACTTTTTTTTAAACACGCTTTTTCCATTTACCTTTTGGAGTCCAGATATTTTTTCTTAAATATCTAAGTTGGATAAAAGATATTATCAGATCTATTCAGTTGTTAAGAAACATTTATTTGGATAAAGGCAAACCACTGTACGAGATGCCATTGTTGCTACATAAATGAGTACGGTTACATCCCTTAAAGAACTTTTAGTCTAGTGGTGATATGTGGGGGAAAAAAGGGTGTCAGATTTAATATTAAAGTATATATAATTTTCAATTCTGAAAACTGGAGGCGGATGTTAGATTTTAAAGAAACTCTGTTGATCATCTCTTCCCTGCTTTAAACCTAATTGCAAGAGAGGATGTTTTACGTACAACCGAAAAACTGAATGTCCTTGTCATGGTGAATACATATATATATGCATGCCCTAAAAGTTTGCCAGAAGAACTCTTTTGATAACACACTGTTTTTCCTAGGTGTGAGGATGCCTTAAGAAAAAATAAGAGCTTAATTGGGCCAGATCAAAAGGAGTATCAAAGGGAACTGGAGAGAAACTATCATCGCCTTAAAGAGGCCTTACAGCCTCTGATAAACAGAAAGATCCCTCAGTTATACAAGGCAGTATTACCTGTTACCTGCCACAGGTATGCTTATTTTTTCTATTACTTTGGATATCTTCAGAAAAATGAAATCTGCTTGAACTATTTAAAAGTGAATTTATTTAACTTTTATTAAATAATTTCAAATATTGTCTTCTGAAACCTAACAAGTTCAACTTATGTAAGCCTTGCATCATCTGTACCTGAATCAGCCTACAAGATAAAAGTCAGTTCTTTCTGTAATAAAGAGAATAATAAAGCTGTTTTAAGAACTCATACTAACCAGGACACCACACATAAGTCTGGCCTCCTAGAACTGTTCCTTTTAATGTCCTGTCACACTTTCTGTGAGAGAAATTCTCATTTCTATGAGAGAATTTGCTAGAATATACTTGAAGCCAGGTATTCATTTCCCTTATCCCTGACAGTAAATAGTACAGAGTATGTTCTTCTAGATTTGTATTAAAACAGAGAACCCCACTGAGTATCAAGACAACTTCACTATTTTTCTTCACTTTCTAATTGTGACAAATAAAATTAGAAGTGGAAGTAACTTGGAATTTTCTACAACTGACCATAATTCTACTTGAGCAGATAATTTAATCTAATTTTAGATTTCTCCTCTGTAAAATAATACCTTGAAGAGGTTGTTGTGGAAATTAAATGGCATGTGAAGTTCCAAGGACAGTGCTTATTAACATTTTTCCTTTTAACCCCTGAATCCCGGACAGGGCATGTTAACTGCTAAAAGTAAACTGCCTTCTTTGCATTTTGAAATCCAAATGTACATACATCTATTGAATTGTTGTGGCACCAATATTTTACTACCCTTTTCTTTGAATTATGGCAGTGAAGCTATTAAATTGTACTTACCTGATCAATTAATATTTGGAAGGTTTTTGAAGTTGCTTATATAAATGGAATGTAAATGCAAAGTATAATATACTACAGAAGAAAGTTTAACTGGCTATTTGATCAAATGAGAATATTCCCTGTTCTTCAGTGATCTAATATTTGTGTACTTCTAGGCCTCTGAAAATGTATACCAAGTGCCCGCTGTATGTCTTTTCCCCTACAGGGAGCATGTAGACAGACCATCTACAGGAACAGGAGACCAGGAGGCCTGTTTTAGATCCTTTCTCTGGCAGAATATATTATAATTTGCTTCCACCATTCTTACGGTGATGCAAGACACCCTGGGTGGTTTCCTCTTGAAATTCTTGATGGGAAGCAACACTAGTTCCCTCCACTTTGGGCTTCCCTTTCAGTCTTTTTGGAATTTCTTACTTCTTGCTGCTCTGCCCACCTCCACCAGTCTTACAGTCATTGGTCAGAGGTCCTGGGATGGGGTGCTGGGTCCCTGAAGTAGTCAGGAAGTCTCCTAATGGTAGTCTCACTTCCATCAAATCTCTCCAACTCCTTTCAACGGACAATATTGTTCCTATCTGAAGGAAGCTTTCCATTACACCATTACCCTGAGTTTTGCCTTCCTCTCTGATGGTTATTCCTCCAAGCTTTAGTTCTTAATATTTGCAGGCAGTTTTTTGGAATTTAGAAAATCCTTTTTCTTGATGAACACTCTTTTAAGACTGCTATTTTCCAAGAAAAAACCAAGCTTCAAGATTCAAAGCTGAACATGATCTCTTTGTACCTGTCCTCTCCTTTCCTGGAGATTGGAAACCTTAAGAGACTATTAACGTTAACGGCAGGAAAGATAAGCAAAACAAACCAGCTTAAGGAAAAAGGAAAATACATTAAGAAGTATTGAAGAATTATCCTCTTCACTCTTAATTTCTCAGCACTTAGAAAATAAAATTCCCATAGAACTTGAACTTTTTATTTTGCTGATTTACAAAATCTGGGATATTATTTTGCAGAAAGCTTAGGTTTTAAGATGGTGGTTCTCACGGTATAATCTGGGACCCATGCGAGGGGTCCCTCAGACCTTTTCAGGAGGTTCCTGAGTCAAAACAAATTTTCATATTAATGCCAAATATTATTTTTTTCACGCTCATTCTCTCATGAGAGTACAGTGGAGTTTCCCAGAGACTATGTGCCATGTAAAAGACTGAATGCAGAAGCAGATATTAAGAATCTAGGCTTTCTATTAAGCCAGATGTTAAATATGTAAGAATGCCACTCTTCTAAAACTGTTGCAAATTACTTTTAATAAACAGTGCTGTTTACAGTAACATGTAATGGGTTATTTTATAAAATAATTTAAAATGTTCTTAGTTTTAATTTCTAATATGGTAAATATCAATATATAATCCATAAACAAAAGCTTCCTTTGGGGTCCTCAATTTTTAAGAGTGTATAAAGGACCTAAATCCCCAAAATTTGAGAACCAGATTTAAGGCTTAGAATTTAATATTTTAAGTAAAACACTTGCCTTTTGCCTTTTAATAACCCCAAGTAAATCTTTTCCTGAAATCTCTCCCATTATCCCTTAGTTCTTGTTTAATCACAATATTTAATATATTTATTGGACAAATGAATAAATGATCAATGGACTTGGATAGAGTGGTTACTATACTATAATATACTTCTAATCTATAGAGAACTCTACAAGTTAGAATATATAAGGCAGAGTGTGTAGGATGAGCATGTAACTTGAAGTGTTAAAAGAGCTTTGGTGGCAAAAAAGTTTTAAAGTCAGTAAGCTTTTGGTGGCAAAACTTTGAGATAATTGGCAGAAAGCATGTAGACATATTTTACAGGATTATATAAAAATTGTTTACTTATAACTATATCCTTTCATTTTCTCTCCAGGGATTCCTTCAGTCGAATGAGCCTGCGCAAAATGGATCTCTAATATAAATGCACTTGTTTTTATTCATTTGAAAAAAGCCATGTATTCAACATTGAGTGTGAAAAGAATTTAAGAACTTTTGAAAAAGACTTGGGACTTAATTCTGGAAATTATAGCATTAATTTACTCATGGAAGAATGCAGTGGCCAAACAATATCAAATGGCGATCGCTGAAGTTTGAGAATCATGGCTGTGGTTTCTAATGTTCTGGTAATATGCTGTTATCTTTTTTAAGACATTTTAATGACTCAAAGGTACACTTACATTTACCATTATTTATACCATAGCTAATGTTAAATTTATTTACTTTAAGTTTGTATTTTTTAATTTATATTACCATTTATAGATTCGTTTTGGAACCATTTTAAATGTAGTAATGCTTATTTTAAAGGTACTATTAAATATGTGAATGTTTACACTAATTTTACTGAGACTTAAAAAAATTTTTTTACTGACAAAAGCAGAGAATAAGTTAGTTGATTCAAGAAACAGTTCCAAAAATAGCAAAATGAAAGTCATAATTGACAGTCACTTTATGGGCCCAGATAATAGCCCCCAAATTAAATAAATGAATAAATTAATGGGTGGAAATAAATTATTGATAACTGGTTTGTAAAGCCTTAAAACTGGTTTCTAAGGTATTTTCCATTTAGGCACACAAAAAAGGGATTTAGAATTGCAGAAGAAACTTTACCTGATAACTTCTGTCTATAAATAACGATTACATACTGGGATAGCTAATACCAGTGACAGTAGTTTGACTCTCAACCTTATTATAGTAATGATAGTAGTATAAGCTGACCCGTAGCAACTAAAATGAATGATTCCTCTGTTTTAAATTAAACAAGACAGTCACTTCATCAGTTCTTAGTGTTCTAAACTGGTAAATTAGAAATCTGCTTTAAACTTACCTTGCATCACCATAAAAATAACAGAGAGCTGATGTTTGATTTTAATTTACCAGCTGAATAAGGTATAGTTATTTTTTGATACTTGTATAGATTTTACAGTGTATGTATAAAAGGTAAAATTAGCTGTTAATTAAGAGCTAATTAATTTAAAATTGTAACTTTATGATATGAAAGACTAATGCAGGTTTTTTTCCAACATATATTTCAATTATTTGGCAAGTTTTTCCAAGGAAGTGCATAATAATCATTTCTGGAAGTGTTTGAACATTTTTTTCTTTGTACAGTATTGTAACTTATAGAAAGGTATCACTTGTTCCATCCCTTTGATCTACTGATCACTTACATGAATCACTTACGAACTGATCAAATATAATATGGCACGTTCATTCTCCTGACAGCGTAGATGTGATGGCTGATATTCCCCGCTCCAGCCTACCTTTACAACAGGCAGTATCATCTCAGATTCCTCTTATCTACATCAATTCAAAGACTGAATCACAGAAAGGTTTTTCAGGTGAGTCTACAGGTGGACCAAAACAGGTGAACTAGGAGTCAGAAAAGCATAACCTCAAAAATATATATTTGGGAACAGAGGATCCAGATGGTCAATAAGGAAAGGCAGTCAAGAACGGAAACTCGGGCTTCCCTGGTGGCGCAGTGGTTGAGAATCCGCCTGCCGATGCAGGGGAAGTGGGTTCGTGCCCCGGTCTGGGAAGATCCCACATGCCGCGGAGCGGCTGGGCCCGTGAGCCATGGCCGCTGGGCCTGTGCGTCCGGAGCCGGTGCTCCACAACGGGAGAGGCCACAACAGTGAGAGGCCCACATACCGCAAAAAAAAAAAAAAAAAAAAAGAACGGAAACTCTTTAAAGCAAACAGAAAAGGTAACTTATTTACATACTCTCTCCCTCTTTAGGGTGGGGGTAGGGGGAAGAATATTAAGTAATTCCTAGGTCATTTCTCATAAGGTTACACCTGTGTAAGAGTTTGGATTGTCACCTATCTCAGGGACAATACCAAGAACTTTAAGATTTATATAATTACGATTTAATTATCAGACAATAATTGTCTGATGTGAAATCAGAAGAGGATTCCTCTCTTAAAACACTGGTGTAACTGAACACTTCCTTCCTAACTAACTTACCGTGTTCAATTTTCTCAAAACAAACTTTCTCATATCAGGAATCTACACTAGTTCTTAACTAGTATAGTTCTAGGCTGTCTCTTGAGTGTTACAGAAGCCCAAGTTCTATCCTAGAACTACTCCATCAGAAGCTTATGAGTAGTGTTCAAGGCTGCTCATTTTAAAAGTTCTGTTAGTGACTCCTACTCCCTCAGCTGCTTATGGGTAGTGTTCAGGACTGTTCCTTTTTAAAAGTTCCATTAGTCATCCTGAACATAGAAAGTGGCAAGAACTGTGACTTTTTATGTCACACCATCTTGTGAAAGAATGTGTAAGACATTAACTGTGTAGTTTATTAGCTGACAGGTACTCTTTATTTGTTGAAGTGGTGTATAACAGCGTTATTCCAAGAGTTATGTATTCTTTGGAAGTATATTTCATATTCTTAATACCAAGAATGTCCATTTAATAAGTCATAATCAATCATTTACCAATTTAATATATTTAAAGTGAAAATATGATCAAGTGTTTTGTGTACCCAAAGCCTCACCTTAAGTTCTCCAGTTTTGGATTCCATAGTTATATGTCTAAAGGTATGACTAGGTATGACAATTTAGATGGACTAAGCACAATTTCTCCTATTTGAAATTCAATTTCTTCGCCTCCAAATGTCAGAAAGTACTATTAAAGGTAATTATGCATGTTTATTCTCTTCTGTGTATATATGTGTGTATAGTATGTGTATATACACACAAGTTTTTTTAAGAGAATCCAGCTATATTTATGGTAAAAAATATGCAAGTAAAAAAATCCTCAAGCATTTGTATACATAGTTGTTAAGCAGTTTAAATTTTATTGACCTCCTGGTTTTTTTAAAAAAGTTAAATTTAAGGTCACACCTCTAAGTTCGATGCATTATATACAGATCGTGCAGAGTATGACTATGAAGAGATACAAATTAGTCCACACTGAAAAAGATTTACTAGGGTACAGGATCATTTTCATAAATACATATAAAATTCTTTTGAAGATAGAAGAGGACTGACTCTTCAGGTTTTCTGAGACACTTTTCAAAGTGACTGAAGGCACAAAATGTGCACTATTGTGAATACATACACGTGCCTCTAATACAGCCCATCAAAGGTCTGGCTTCATGACTTACAAAACTAAATGTACTGAAATGAGATTCTGCTTCTTAGCTGAAAAACCACAGAACCTATAAACATCATGTAGATAATTACTCCAAAATATGGAGATAAAAATACAAGCACTTTATTTGAAAAAGCAAACACAAAAGATAGGTGTAAATTCAAAGTGTTTAAATGCTTCCATTTTGAGTAATTCAGTTAAGAACCTATACAAGTTTGTTCCCAGAAGCTAATGCATCAATCACTAGTCTCCACTAAGGAAAATGAATTCTAAAAATTAACATGGTTTTCAATAACTCAGATTTCACTATTTATATAAAAACCTAGAGAGACCAATAATATCCAATAGCTTCAAAAGATAAAGACTTTTTGATGTAATCAATTTACCAATGTTTGTCCAGGTCTGTTTAATATACACACAAGGAAAATACCCTCACTCTATAATTTCTTATAAAATAGCAAGTAAGGAGTAGATGTAGGAGATGTAGAAGGGGAAAGAGAATTCAAAAAGTCCTTCTCTTCAGTAACTTTCACTTCAGAATCATCAAAAAGCAACCACTTCCCCTCATACTCCTTTAAGCTTTGCACTACATATGAAATTTTGTTTTCAAAATCACTCATGTTAATGCCTGTTTGGTCATTGGATTCCTTGTTTCTATCAGATTCATGGGTCCCATTAGTATTGTTAGTCTCAGAATTTCTATTTTCAGCAAATGCTGTACTGGCAACTTTATCAGGATTAGATGCTTTGTTGTATAACTCATAATCTGCTTTAGTCTTTTGTCCTCCGAGAAGTCCAATAGCTTCTACTTTTTTTTTGTTCAAAACTTTACTTGGCTGGGTATTTCCACTGACTCCAATCGACACTTCTTCATCGTCACAGTTTTCGACCACACCCCTTGCTTCCTCCTCATTCAATGGTTCTGGCTTACCTACTTCACACATTTGGTTGATCACAAAATTTTCCTTATCTAGTTCTAAACTGTTAAGGTCAGTGACTTTAACAGAAGCAGTATAATGCCCGCTACTAATTGTAATGCCACTATGCATCACAACTGCAAATAATCCATAGCTGTCGTTGGTTGGCTTTGTACTCCATTCTTCTAGTGACAGTTTAAGAGGTGTCAGTAAAGGAGTGTTGATCTTGGAAAGTCCACCACCATAACCATCAAACCTTTGGAAGGGGGGAAAAAAAAGGTTTTCTGGGATTCCACTTCATATATATTCAGTTTTACACCCAGTGTGAAACCAAGTAAGTCTGAATGAACCCTTAATATTTACTGCTCATATGAATAAAACACAAAGTAAAAAACAAGACCCCAATTTTGTATAATACTTACAGAAAGAATACTGAAATAAGTACTAATATTCAGGTGCTTCTGTGAAGGATATATGGCACTTCCCCCCTTAATTTTCTTTATTTTCCTAATTTTGTGCAATAAGAAAATAAATGGCAGTAAAAGAAAACACTGATCTTCAAAATCCTTTTCCTTTATACTTAGTAAGTCATTTTAATGTGAAGTCTGTCTCTACAACCAAGATTTGGGGACAAAAAATAAAATTGTACTGTAGCAAAGGAAAAAGCCACTGAAAGAAAGGACCATGTCATCTTCTGGCATGAGAAAATGTGTGGAGAGCTACTGGTAAGCTCTCATGGTAATTTCAAACAATTCATTAATATAGAAAGGAATAAAATCTACAATGACATGTATACATGTCAGAAAAAGACAGACTATCTAAAATGTAACTGGCATTTTTATATTTATTACTGCTTTCAGATATTTAAATTTTCAACTAAAGAAGAATCTCTCAAATTGTTCAGACTAGTTTTATTTCCTGGCTTACTTAAAAGTAAAATAATTTTGCTTTTTTGCTCCCCTCAAAAAAATGTTGATGTATGTACGAAATTTGTTCCCTGCTTTAATCAATTAATTAAAATAATCAAATAAAGAATGAAAATGAAAAATGTTTGAACAAATCATACGCATTCATACAGAAGGATTTAAACTGATGCGTTTTTACAGGGAAACTTAATAAAACAATAAACTTTTCTAAGGTAATATTTGTAAATTACTTCATTTCAGTAGTTTCTATTACACTATTGTACTGTTTCCTTACTATCATAGCATTTTGAACAAAATTTTAGAATACTCACTCCAAGCCACTAGCAGCAAAGCACTTCAAATGAATAGTTATAACTTCAGGCATTTTGTCAAACAAAAGACTTCGTTCAGCTTCAGTATAATGATGGCAATTTTCACAGAAATATTTATCTTCTCCTACAATCCTCTCCACTGAAGCAAACTGTGAAATTGCCCATCTCAGGGTCTTCATTTCTGTTTTTGGCTCTGGAGAAACTACGCAAGAGAATCCTGTCACTCACAAATGAAAAATCTCTCAGAAATTAAAAACTTAAGCCACAAATTTTTATGTTCAGAATTAGCATACAATTTTAATTGACTAATCCTCCCCAAATAATAACTAAAGAGATTTCTTTTTTAGTTTCACAAACTTGTAAGTTCATCTTCGACAGTGCACATACCTCTAAATATTTATATCTGGTCAGCCAAAAAATACTGAGGTCAGGGACAGCAAAATCAATGTAAGCCCTACCCTCTGACTCCATGGGAGAAAGACTTTATATTTAATAGTCAATTTACATTATCTGAACAAGTAAACCAGTCTCATGATCATTTCCCATGGCATTACTACTTTTTGTGGTTTATACAAAAAAAAACACTGGCTCAAATACGGTGTTAACAAAAATATCCTCAGTAGCTCTGAGATTCAGGTACCCAAAAATTAACTTAGTAAAGCATTTCATTTTCCCATTATAACATACTCTACACATCAAAATAAAGATGCCAGGGCTTCCCTGGTGGCACAGTGGTTGAGAGTCCGCCTGCCAATGCAGGGGACAAGGGTTCATGCCCCGGTCCGGGAGGATCCACATGCTGTGGAGCAGCTGGGCCCGTGAGCCACGGCCGCTGAGCCTGCGTGTCCGGAGCCTGTGCTCCACGAAGGGAGAGGCCACAACAGTGAGAGGCCCGCGTACCGAAAAAAAAAGAAAAAAAAAAAAGATGCCAGAATTTTCCAAATGCTAATAACTATTGACAAGTGTAGCTATATAGGCAGAAAGATGTTATTATACCAAAGACACTAAAAGAGTTTTTTCTCAATAATTATATAAGCCACTTATTAGACAGTGTTTTGTTGAGGAAAACTCTAATTATTCCATAGTCCATGCAAGCCTCCAATTTTGCTTACTTTCAGAACTCTCCTCTACTTTGGAAAGCTCATCTTCTTGCACTGGTACACTGATGTCTTGAAAATCTTCTCTTCTTTCTGTTAAACTTTCACATTCTAAGCAACGAGTCCTTAATACCAGCTGACCTTGAAATAATTTCTCCACTAGCTCAAAACCAATTTGCTCTGCACCTAAAACAAAAAAAGGAAAACACAAATCTATACAGATGAATTCTTCAGTACAGCCCAAATAACCATTATTCCATTTAAAGTATATCATGGCTAAAAGGCTGATTTTCATATCTCAAACTTGCTTATTAGCATTAAGAGGTGACTTATTCATGAAATATAAACTCCCTGTAAAGATAATTTTGAAATTAATTACTGTTATCTCTAAAAAAAGACAGTTTCAACACATGTGTGTCTTCTTAACTCCCTTCCTAAAGATACCCCAAAGGATGAAATTTAGTCATGTAAGTTCTACAAATTTTCCCTGAGATCTGTGTGAACCTAAGCAGAAATCCAGTATGGTATAACTACTTAGCAAATGCAATTTCTTTCATGAGTTTATGTCAAATACTGCATATATAAAGGGGTAAAATATTCTCTTGCCATTAAGATGAACTCTCCTAGTTTATAAACATAAATTACTATTACCTTAAAATTAGTGAGATTTATACACACACACAAAATACATGTTAAGTGTAGTGCTTGAAATGCCAGTTCACATTGTGTTAAATTTCTCTTAAAACTTTAGCCAGGTATCATACTGTATATGGATCTAAGAAGAGAAAATTCCGGCAGCTGTTAATCCTACCTATCAATGTCCAAGAATAAATTATACTGACCTTTGTTTATGGGCTTAACTTCATTAACAGGCATAACATTATTCCCTGGAGATTCAAGTCCACAACGATTAGCTGTATTATCATTCTCATACTTCCCCATGTCCTCTTCAAGACCATATTCATTTTCTTTAGACTGTCCTTTGGATTCTTGGTTTGTTGTTATTTTACCCAGACTACAGAATTTAGAAATAATGCTGGGTTGCTTAGCTGGAGACTTTAACCAGTTTATTTTAACTCTTGATTTCTTTTGTGAGGGTCTTGCACTCTCATTTTCAGAAATGTACTTGGGGATTATTTTAGCAAGAATATCTGATGAATCAACTGTAGCTTTTCTTTTTGATCTGGTTTGTCTCTGGTTTTCTTTCAAAGACTGGTGTTCCTTAGAGACTTTAACTTTTTTCTTCATGTTACCAAATTCAGTGTCACTTTTTCTTTTCCCATGTACTTTTGGCAGTTTTTCTTTATAGTCTTCAGAATGCCTCATACTGTCCATCTCCATGCTGTTATTACCACTCATTTCCTCTTTCTGATGTTTTTCTTCTACCTTAGTAGATAACTCTGCCACATTTTTTACTTCTTTTTTTAGGAGTTGGCATGTTTCTTGAATGTGTCCCAAAATACACTGTAATACTTCCTGTGCATCATGCTGTAGATATCCTTCATACATAGGGTTGAGTTCCCTATAAATAAAAATTTCCATTTCATCTATTCCAGTTTTGAAGATATAATACCAAAAACCACCTTTCCATACAGAAATGAATTCATTTATGGGGATATCATAAATTATTTAAAAATCCAAAAACATTTAATTCAGCTACTAATTTGAAACTCCTAAATGTGTAACTAAAAACAAACTTAACCTGATTTTCATTATCACAAATACTTTGATCTTCTAAATATTGTTAATAGCTAATGTGTATACAGTATTTACTGTGTACCATACTTTATTCAAAATGCCATATATATATAATTTTTTTTTTTTGGCCTTGCCACATGGCATGTGGGATCTTACTTCTCGGACCAGGGATTGAAGCCCAGCCCTCAGCAGTGAAAGCACAGAGTCTTAACCACTGGACTACCAGGGAATTCCCTCAAAATGCTTTTTATATTATCTGTATAATTTTCACAATAACCCTGTGAGGTAAGTACCATATCACCACTATTTACAGATAACTTGCTCAAGGTCACAGAGATGCAAAAGTCAGGATTCAAACCTGCTCCTGGACACCACGCTACACTGCCTCTTTAACAAATGTATGGCAATGTATTACATCTAGGTCTATTCCTAACCTAAACTATTAAATAATTTTTTAAAGACTTAAACCCTGTAGTATTTTGGATACGGCTATTCTGTATATAGGATAAAGTTTCATTTTTAAAGATAATACTACAAAGAAATCTAATCCAGTTAACTAATATTTCTCTTCTAAGTACATACAACAAAAATAGAAAACTTGGAATTTACAGTTCTTTTATATAACGTATTTTGAATATAGACCTATAATCCCTATCTGAAATCCTTAGACCAAATGTGTTTGGTAATACAGAAATTTTCAGATTAAAAAAGAATCTGGCACATAGTTAAAATATGTATCACCAACATAATAGGGGCAGTATCCCATAATTACACACATTACTACTACTACAGAAAAGAGTATGAATATTCACATTACAGATAAATATGAATAAAGACTATAAAATATGAATAAAGACTATAAACAGCCTCACACAAATTCACATTTAATGAATTTAGTACCAATTGTAAGAAAAAATTTCCAGTCTTTGGAGCCTCTGGGATATTAAGGACTGTAGATCTGTAGTGTCTGTTTTCCTTGCCCTTTATTCCCCCCATTTGTTCACATGTCACTCTCCTCCAAAGAGAGAATGAGCTAAACTGGAATCCTAAAATTATATAATACACTATACCTGAGTGTGTTAAGTAGTCGCCTTGGCTGAGTAGCAAGTTCATCAGTATATTTCTCTGGATGTAAGAGAAAACTAGCCTGAAGCTGTTCGACTGAAATGATCAAGGAATGTAAGCTGCATATTAGTTCATAACTTACTGAAGAATCTTCTTTGCAATTTCCCTGTCAAGAAACACACAAACATTTTAATTTTTGAACAAATTAAGTACCTTCCCCCTTCTTTTTCTCACTAGACAACACTAGCTTTTCTAAATCTAATTTCGTAACACTAATTTTCTGGAGGTATACAAAATAAAGTTAAAAAAATTTTAAGCATATTTTTGGTTACTTTCTATTATGTGGGTTATAATGGTTTTCTAATTATGTAAGTCAAAGGTTTCTTTAAATTTATTTAAGTAGTAAAAGTGAGTCAACTTAAAAACAGCAGATAAATAACAGGGTAAAAGGGTACGATATGGGTTGAGAATCCGCCTGCCAATGCAGGGGACATGGGTTCGTGCCCTGGTCCGGGAAGATCCCACATGCCGCGGAGCGGCTGGGCCTGTGAGCCATGGCCGTTGAGCCTGCGCGTCCGGAGCCTGTGCTCCACAACAGGAGAGGCCACAACAGTGAGAGGCCCACATACCGCAAAAAAAAAAAAGATATGATATGTTGTGACAGTGGTGTGTGTGACAATGTTTACTGGTAAACAGTAAATTAGAGGACTGGAGAAAACACTATAAAAGGGGGTAATCAAGTTAGCTACTTACCCCACAAGGATGAAATAATCAAGTTAGCACCTTACCCCACAAGAATGAAAAATAATTGCCAATGAGAAATTTAATTCTCAGATGTAATTTGTTAAGAGAAATAATCTTTGTCATTTCTCCTCCCAAATCCTCTCTGTATTTATTACTTTTTCATTTCTAAGCAAGTGAATTTCCATTAATTTTATTTTTTACCTTATCTTTTTGACTGGCTTCATCTTTTAGGGCTTCTTTCTTCCTTGAAATAATATTAAATAAGTGCTTCACTCCAGATTTAAAACCAGGACAAAAATATAATACCTATAAAGTGAGATTGTCTTGAGTATTTACTGAACAAACAATATACCTAAAATCATTAAAACACTATCATGCTTTCTGTAGAGTATGTTCATATGTGCATTACTTAAAATTCTGAGATTAAGATGTGTGTCAAAAATTGTTCTCTATTTCATCATAGTAGCCTGCTGTCTTCCCTCAGTGCAACAAAGCACTGAGCCTGACCAGATACAAGAGTACAACACGAAACAGATATAGTTACAAGGGTTACAACACATATCACCATAGAATCAGGAATCGGACAGAAAAACTAAGTTTGCTATCTTCAATTTAATCAACATCTACTCAATTTTGCTATCCCAATTTTATTTAATATATCATTTTCTCTTACCTCAACGGAAATTTGTAACGTGCAATTTAGAATCATGATTATTTTACCCCATTCTGGTTTACTTACAAAGACAAAGACAGTATTATGGACAACTGAAATCCTCCAATAACCTGAACTCTCAGAAAATATTAAGTGTTAACATCATTCTTTGCCTGCTAAAGTTTTATTATATAGCAAAATTGTCAACTTACCTGAAGTATACTATTAAGATAACAAGTATTGCCGAGATTATTCAGTCCCACAAACGGTAACAGGTTTTCTCTCTTCTCACAGTTGACAGGTGAGGACTGTGCTGCAGGAACAACTTGATCACTATTAAGTACAAAGAAGAGAAAGGGATAAGGAAGTAGAATTAAAGTGGAAATATTACTTCCCTAGGTTTAGTCTTTTCCCAAAAGTTGTATGACCCGAAAAGTATATGGATTTTATTCAGATGGCATTTTAAGACAATTAATCTGTACAGGTGCAAAAATTGCTACACACCCAGAATAAAAGTTTTACAAGCACTTTAAAAATATTACACTCAACAAGCTTCAAAACAATTCCATTAAACGACTGTTAATCCCATTCTACAGAGCAGAAAATTGCAGAATTGGTACTATGATTTGTTAAGCCAACAGGACATTTTAATCAAGTAGTTTAACTCTGAATAGAAACCTGGAAATAACCTGAATATGACAATATTTGGGAGAGGCTGCACTATCTAAGTCAGATTCTGTTTACAAAAGATTAAAAGGAAACAGAGTCTATGAAGATACTTATACAGCTGTTCCTCACTTAAAAATGAATTGTTCAAGTTTATAACTCTTTTACCTCAGTTTAACAAACAGTCCTCACAGCATTTTTATTTATTTTACAGCTGCTAGCTATAACTCTAATACCTCAAAGTGTTTATAGGCACGAATGCTGGTAAGCAAAAGGTTCACACACAATCTCCTAAACTGATTATTGGTAAATATTAGGAAATTATACAGGGGAGCAAATCTACATTAGTCATATAGCAGAGTGCCTATGTGCTGAATACGGAGCAAGTGTAGACTCCAACTAGAGCAACTATTGGTGGAGTAAAGCATTCCATTTTGTTCTGATTTCTTTTCAGTCACTGAAGGATTTATTTGTATCAAAAGCATTTCTTATTTTTAAGTTTATTTTAAATATAATTTGCAATTGTACACCAACAGGTTTGAGAATTCATATACTAGGTATGACTACAAAGACGAAGTTTATGCCAGGTTACTGTCCCCCATGAATTTCTTTACCCTTACATAAAGTGTGTTGCACTAAAATCAAATTTAAATTGAAAAATAATTTTAGTCAATTAGTATTTCTCGAAGTTAGCCTAATCGGCTGAGCACAATTTAAATGAGTTATAATGTGAACTGTGATGTGATCCCTGTGGGGAACCACCAGTTTTATCCTGTTTCTACTATTACACACTGCTAGACTTGTCTCACTAATGTGTGCTTTTTTATCTCCCTCTATGGACTATCAGGTCAGAATGACTGCAGATATCAATCTAAGTTCACTGCTTTTTCACTGATGTGGAATTTTAAAAAGTACAGAAATATACTGAAAATAACATACATTTCAGATCCTCTATATTCAGAAGTTTTTTCTTCATTTTCTTGAGAATCTGTGAAATCCAAGGCTCTCTTGGTTTCCTTTTTCTGAAAAAACTTCAAGGAAAGTCTGGGTTTTTTTGATGGACTACCTCTTGAAAGCCCATTACTTTCACTAGGTATGTCACTGGGCATTTTCTCTTCAAATCCCAAGGAGTTGACGAGAATTAATTTATACAGGGACCCTGTAATCACCAATCATATCTGTTAATCAGAGAAAAGGTTATTAGTTTTCAGTTATTGGCTGTAGGCAACAGAATCATCATTTCTGAAAACAAATTTACCAAGGAATGGTATTAATTAGAACTTTGTATTTGAAAATCTAATGCCTGCCAGTAACAGGCAGTCAGTGTTTTATTGCTTATAGGAAGGAGCTGCCATTTGTCCTTAACTTTCTCAAACAACAAAAAAAAGATACTGAACTTTTACTAGCTTGCTATTAGATTAAGGGTCACATCACAAAATACCCCACTTTAGTAGTAGACCCCATTGTACTGGTAGTAGTAGTAGTAATGGTAAAGTAGTATCATCAAGGGGTAAAAACTTTATTATCTATTAGTTCATTCAGGAAACACTGAGCAACTATCATCTCTAATTCTGAAGTACAAGGTGGGAAACAGAGGGATGAATGGGAAATCAAAGGAGTGCTAGAAGTGGCTGAGTTCTCCTTCCAAGGTCTTTTCTAGTTATACAAAATAAAGTCTATTTAAAGTATAATCTGCATACAAGGAAAGGCCTAGATCTAGTGTTAAGTTTACACCTAAAAACTTGTGTGAAAAGTAATAAACCATATGCAAAGTTGGGATAATGGTGTAAAAAATTGCTGCACTTTGTGTATATCAAATTCTTATGCACTAGAAACCAAAATATACTGACTTTCCAAACTTCTTTTAACTACAGAATTTTTTAAGATACTGCTTTAAGTAGGAAAGAAGTTTGCCTTGTGCAAACTTTATTCCCTGTTTTAAAATAAAACTTTTGGACTAAAAAAAAATGGCTCTATTTGTGGTAGTTATTTTACATTTTAGTCCTATTTTTCATTAGGAAGACACTACTATCTGACCCGAGTATTACCAGAAAATCACCTAAGAGTCCAAAAACTCAGCAATGACTTTAAAATATAATATAGGTAGAGACTAACAGGACGAACTAAATTTCATCCTTAAGCATAAGCGAAAACTCGGCTGCCTCTGAACTGGGAATTCACAACACTGAACTCGGCAGTAAAACCACCTTTTTGAGACAACTCAGGAATAACTGGAAAGCCGACCAATTTCCCCATCCCCCCTCCAACTCAATTTACTCTCCTGGCTACTAATGCTACTGATGAAATGCTATCACGAATGATAAACCAGCCTGCACTGAAGTGTCAGGGATCTCTAAGCACTAGCGATTTTTGTAAAACGTTTTTTCTTGGGAGCCAATTCTAATAAATGATGGAAACTGGATTCTCTAACAGAGTAACCGGACTTAAATAAATATTAAAAAAAAACAATGACCAAGCACCTGAAATAACATTATCAATCCTAATCAATAAACCACCCCTCCAGGCTCCTCAAAGCAATGATTAAACATTAACATTACCTAGAATATAACATTTTACCAGGTGCCGTATCTTCTGCTATACCATTTCTTGCTCCTGGCTGTCCGTATCACTGGGGGTTGTTACATCAAAAATGTTTCTCCCCTAACTCTAAATCAAGTTTCGCAGAAAAAACAACAGAACATTAAATGTTCTTGACAAATGACAGTGTGAACACTAAGTCTCATTAGTTTCAAGTTTTTTCCTCTGTAAGATGGGACGACTCAATCCCAACTTTTCACGAAAAATGTAAAACAAGAATAACATCCTCGACAAAGGTTTAAGACACGTTCCGTTCTAAATATTTGTAGAAAAAGTAAGTTAAACTGCTCGGTAAAATTTAGCAATCACCGACACAGAACAACGTGAGGGCAAACATTTCTTCTCCCTATCCCGCAAACTCTAGGAACGGAAAAGAAAGTGAGAAGATGACGGGACGGTGATGATGTCCGTGCCCGTCAAACGCGGCACCGGCCCGGCGGGCGGCGTCTTTAAGCAGAACCACAGCTCGCGGAGTTGGCCTATTTACTCCCAGCCCGCACCTGCCTTGAGTCCCCAGCGGCGGCGGGAGGGGGCGCCGCCCGCTGCGCGGACGGCTTGGCTGGCAGCTGGGCGGGGGCGCAGCACCGAGGGAGCCGGGGTCCTCCCCGCGGCCCCCTCGGACTCCTGCCGAACTTGCCGCGGCGTCCAGGCACCGGCCCCTCCTCCACGGGCCCTCCTTACCTGGTCATGGCCCAGAGCGAGGTCCGCGGCGGTGACGCCGACGAGTCTAACCGGGCTGAGGGCGGGTGCGACAGGTGAGCCCCTGCCCCGAGCCTGCGGGGGCCCGCGACCCACGGAAACGCTGGCCGGATCGCCCTCCCCGCAGGGGAGTGACCATTCGCTCTCAAGAGCGGGAACCCGGGCTGCGGCTCGGTCCTGCCTGGCGCCGGCACCGACTACATCCCCAAAGAGGCGCCCGAACACGCCCGCCCCCGTCCCCGCCCCGGGACGGCAAGGAGCGCCAGAAGCGGCTCCGCTCGCCCGGCGCCCGAACCGCTGGGGTCTTCCCCACTACACCGCCGACGGGAACTTGGCGCGTTTTCCTCAGTCTCAGGACCCTTGTGTTTTAGCCTCCGCCCGCGCCAGCGCTGCGATTGGAGGTGGCGTCCTACGAAAGTGCCGGTTCTAGTCTCCAGGCTGCAGAGACGCGAAAGGCTAGAGCCACCCCGCGACCGCCACTAGCCCTCCTGGCAGGCACGAGCTCCGGAACCAGCCGGAACGGTAGTTGCCCCAAGCTGGTAACGGGTTCTGCAGTTTCAAACAGCGCAGGCAACGTCACGGGCAGCTCGCGCGGGTCCTCGCGGAGGGCGCGCGCTAGAAGCTAGAGGCCTGGCTGGCGGGCTCGAGCCTCACATCCTTTTTTTTTTTTTTTTTTTTTTTTAACCACCCGTGCGCGACAGTTGAGGGGATAGCGTACGGGTCGGGAGACGGGACAGAGAGATGGGACGGGCTTCTTGCTCGGGAAGTTACCGCCAGGTGCTCAAATCCACCAATCCGTGATGAACAATCCCCAACCCTGCCCCCCGCAGCCCAGGAGGAGCCAGTCAGAAGTACCTAGACAAAAAAAACCCACCTGGTTGGGGGGAAAGGCAGTCCAGCCACTACCAAAAAGAAGAGAGGAAGGCTCCAGCCAATCATTGTTGGGCATACAGAGTGTTCCTCAGGCGCGTTTCCCCTCCTTCCGCTCTCATTGGCGCTCGAGTGCGCGCTTTCGCTGCCGACTGTTAAGTCTTGCTCTGCGTTTTGTGAATCCTCGAAGGTGGGACGTCAGCGGGGGTGGGGTTTCCGGAGCGAGGCCGTCACAATAGGTCCCGCCCCCGTTCCATGAGTACACACTAGGCGGGGTTACCCGGGAGTTAGTTTCGGAAAATGGCTGACCGCCCTGCCTCCTTCTCTGCGCTTGAGCTTTCTGTACCGAATCGCAGCCTCAGCCCCCAGGCCATCCAGTAAAAAGAAGCACCGCCATAGATGACAGTCAGCTCTCAACCGAATGCTGCGGAGCTGAGGCTCCCTCCTCAGCCCCTCCACGCCTCATTTTCTCGCGTTTACCCCTTCCCCTTCCCCACCGGACAAGGAAACGAAAGAGCATTCTTAGGGCCCAGCTCTGGCTGGGGGAGCTGCAAGGGGTTCCTGTACGAGCCCTTACTAACGGGCTCAAAAACGGCGAGGCAGGCCTCACCTGGTTTCTGCTTCCGTCTGTTGTATGCCTACCTCGGTGAGGTGACCTCACAAAGCAAGGGTGGCAGTGAAGCACAATAAGTTCAGTCCAAATTCATTTAACCAAGCTTGTTTTGAGGTGCCTAGTGTGTGCCAGGCATTCCCTGCTCTATAGGGGCTTGACATGAGTGACAGGGAGAGGAAATAAGGAGTATGCTCTTTTAGGTACGTAGTCTTGATATTTGAGTAGAGAGCTGAATGAAAGTGCAGCCAGCCTTGCAGGAATCAGGAAGAACGGTCCAGACAGGGAGAAGAGCAAAAGCTACCAAAGTCCTCAAGGTTCACGTGTTTGGTGTTCTGGGAGGAAGCAAGGAGCCAGGGTACTTAGACCACAGTGAGTCTAGGTGTGATGATTGTGGGAAATGAGATTAGTTACATGGTTGGGGCTCTGATTAAACAGGGTAAGGAGATGGGAGTCATTTGATGGTTTTGAGCTGGGGAGTGGCGTAATTTGTAAAGCGGCTGCTTGTGGTGGTAGACTGTTGACCTTCAAAAGTGCAAGCTGTAAGATCCCCTAGGAGGCTATTCCAGCAGCCCAGGGAATAAATTAGGGTGGCCTGGAATAAGGTGGTAGCAGTGGAAATGTTGAGAACGGGTAGGATTCAGGATATATTCTGAAGTAAGGCCAACAGGATCTGCTGATGGGGAAAAAAGAGACAAAAAAAGACAAGGATTTTTTTTTTTTAACCAAAGCAGTTGGATAGTGGTTTGTCCTTGTTAAAATGGAGAACATTGAGGTAATGATGGGTTTGGTGGGAGGGGCCATTGTTCTGAGACGGAAAGATTGAGACGCATATTTCACATGCAAATAGAGATACTGAGCCAATAGATTTCAAGTTTGGAGGTCAGTAGAGAATTGAGATCAGGAGATATAATTTGAGAGTCACCGAATGGTATTTAAATACACAAGACTTTAAGCAATCACCTATAATGATATTTATCCTAAAAAAATCTGCAGGGCATTGATGACCTCTACCCTTGCGAAGCCAGGAATTCTAAACCCAGAAAACTGCTCCTTAACCTACCCATTTATCAATCACCTAGAATGATATTTATCCTAAAAAATCTGCAGGGCATTGATGACCTCTACCCTTGCCAAGCCAGGAATTCTAAACCCAGAAAACTGCTCCTTAATCTACCTATTTTAGAATCAATATCCATCCCAAATGCTCATTTTAAGAGAGACTTATAAAGCTCCTGATGACATATTTAAGATCATTTAAAAAGCAAAATGAAGTAACTAGTATTCAAGCAACCAAAATGGAGCCGGGTGGCCATTGTGGATGTGGTTTCAGACATGTTCCTGCATCACAGAGAACTTGAATTTTCTGAACTGTAGCAAACTCAAGGACACCACATGTTTTCAAAATAATATCTTCTAGCAGTTGCCAGCTGCTACCTTATGGTCTCAAGTTCTCCCCTAAGCAATCCTTGCTTAACAAGCACCCTTCTTGCCAGCTCAACCAATTGGTAGCCCTGATGGCAGCTGCTATGCTCAGATGTGGCATATTTGCTAGGGTAGACTAATACAGCCCCAGGTATTTGGTACACATCATTGATTTAGTGAATGCATTCTTTTCTGTTCCAATCATAAGAAAAGATCAGAAACAGTTGGCATTCCCATGAAACAGAAGTGTACATTTACAGTTTAGCCCAAGGCTATGTTAACATTCCTGCCCTCTGTCATAAAATAGTCTGGAGAGATCTGGACCTTCTGGACATCCTTCAGAACTTCACATTAATCTATTACATCAATGACATCCTGCTGATTGGGCAGGTTGAGCAAAATATGTCATTTTGCTCAGGATTAAAGGACTAAGAGTGTACATGTGCGGTGGAAGTGCAGAGGAGTGTGCTAAATCCTTACCTTCCGATTGGGAACTCAATAGATGATGGCTAACCAAAATATCAAGAAGTAGAAATATGAACATGTTATCTAGACAGGTGGAGGTAAATACCAAAGAATGAGCTAAAAATTGAAAGTGGCTGCCTTGAGGGAACGGGAAGTCTTGTTGAAACTAGTTAACTCTTCAAATCATGTACAACTTTGAAAAGAGCAAAAAACTTAAATTTTTTAAACAAGCGTGGTAAATGAACTGCTTTCTGATTTCATCCCCTGGGAATGGTCAGAGCAAACAGGCTCAACAGGAGTGCATTATGTGGGTTTGGGTTGACAATTCTTGCAGCCCTCACCTTCCAGGTACAAGGTAAAGGAAGGCTCAGTATGTGAATCCTTGGCCTTTATCCAGCATCTTTAGTAATCGCAAAAAGCAATCAACCTCAAAACAGCTGGTAAAACCTCCATCCAGTAGTTAAATTTAAATTTAAAATATTCCCACAAGTTAAAGTCTATTTAAAAGGCAAAATCCACTTGGCTTCAGAATTTTAAATCCTCTTCCACAATCTAAAGCCCCAGGGTCAGGTGGGAGGTCCTCCCATACCTATGAAAGGAATGCCTTGCCCCACTTCCTTAATGTTTGGTAGTAATTTAGTAGATGAATGTCCGGTAAGTGGGTGGGTGCTGAGGAGGTGGCAGGAAGATTTATGAGCCTATTTATATTTCACGGGAAGAGAGTCTTGTCTTTCTCATGCCACTAAGATTCTCTTATCTTTTGTATGTTTAACCCATCCTGTAAAGAGCCCTACATGTAAACTTCAACACAATATTTTTCCTTCTCTGAATAAAATTTACTTGAATAAAGTACTAAGTATTTGAAGGGAAAATAAGTTCTAATTCTTTTCTTTTGAGTATCATTATGGACTCATGGCTTTTTACAGTCTTTTATTAAATTAAGCATAATTTTTATTTCCTTTTTGAAGCAAAACCTTTCACATTTTTAACCAGTGTGGACTCTTTTTAAACTGACTTCCAGGTCCTCTCAACATTTCCAAAAGCATCCTTACCTCCTGGAAAATTCCAGGTCCCTCTTTAAAAATATTTTCTAACTAACTTGAGTATACAGTGTAATACATTGTTTTACCATAATATTATTAAAGGTTTATAAACTTTAATTTTTTAAAAAAAAATCTTATTTATGTCCTAAACTATTCACCATACATTATTTTACCATTTCATTTCGGGCTTTGCAAAGAGTCCATGTATTTTTCAATCAGACAAGAATACAAGTGGTTCTAACGTGGAGAATGTATGATAACTGTGATGTAGTTTCCCCTTCTTTCAAACCAGCTAATTTGGAATTAGATTTTAAACAGCCCTTGGTATGGCACCACCCCCAAACTTGGTGGCCTAAAATAACAACTTCTTATTTCTCACCATTTTATGGCTTGGACACTGGCTCTCCTGCTGGGTTCCCTTGGTGGCTGCACTCAGCTGATCAGTCGACTGGGGGCTGGGCCCAGCAGGCCCCGTGGGCCACCCACTCCCTGTGGTCGCTTCTCCTCAAAGAGGCTGCATGGGGCTTCGCCATTAGGCATCTACAGCGGCATTCCAAGAAGGCAGGACCCAGTGTGCAAGCGTGTTAACAAGCCTCTGCCTGTATTAATGCATTACATTCCCTTTGACCAAAGCAAATCCCAAGACCAAGCCCAAAGTCAGTGTAGGGCAGATCTTCACAAGGGCATGGATATGGGTGGGGAGCCTGAATCTTTGGGGTCATTAATGTTACAGTCTACTCCACTCTTCTGTGAATATTATCTTAAAATATAAATCCTACTTCTCATGGATGTATCAGACAGACGACCTAATATTGACACAGAATTTTATATTAGATTTGGTCTAAATATCCCCTTAACTATAGGTGGTTTTTATATACAAATATATATTCCCTAGTGTCATTTTAAATCTTTTATCTAAGGCAGTTCACTGTTGAACATTACCTTTAAAAAGTCTTTATACATAGATGTGTGTGTGTGTGTGTGTGTGTGTGTATTTCATCTACAGCCCCAAAAGCCAATTAAGAATTTTAAAAGTAATTTAATTTTAATAAATACAATAAAATTAATATTGTAATTAAAAATTATCACAAATATCACAGTTTAAAAACTACCCAATAGGGCTTCCCTGGTGGCGCAGTGGTTGCAAGTCCGCCTGCCGATGCGGGGGACATGGGTTCGTGCCCCAGTCCGGGAAGAGCCCACATGCCACGGAGCGGCTGGGCCCGTGAGCCATGGCCGCTGAGCCTGCGCGTCCGGAGCCCGTGCTCCGCAACGGGAGAGGCCACAACAGTGAGAGGCCCGTGTAATGCAAAAAAAAAAACTACCCAATAAGATTAAAGAAATGTTGTATTTTATATTTTTCATCTGGGACTTATAAGAACTAATTTAATATTGTTAAAATGACCATGCTACCCAAGGTAATCTACAGATTCAATACAATCCCTATGGTAATGCCCAATGGAATTTTTCCCAAAAGTAGAACAAATAATTCTAAAATTTGTGTGGAAACACAAAAGACCTGAATAACCAAAACGATCTTGAGAAAGAAGAACAAAGCTAGAGGTATCACACTCCTTCATTTCAAACTATACTACAAAGATTCAGTAATCAAAACAGTATGGTACTGGCACAAAAAGAGACACATAGATCAATGGAACAGAATAGAGAGCCCAGAAATTAACCCACAATTGTATGGTCAACTAACCTATGACAAAGGAGGCAAGAATATACAATAGGGAAAAGACAGCCTCTTCAATAAATGGTGTTTGGGAAACAGGACAGCTACATGATGAAGAATCAAACTGGACTACTTTACCATACCATATACAAAAATAAACTCAAAATGGACTAAAGACCTAAATATAAGACCTGAAACCATAAAAATCCTAGAAGAAAACAAAGGCAGTTTGCTCTTTGACATGGGTCTTAACAATTTTTTTTTTGATATGTCCCCTCAGGCAAGGGAAACAAAAGAAAAAATAAACAAATGGAACTACATCAAACTAAAAAGCTTTTGAACAGTGAAGGAAACTATCAACAAAACAAAAAGGCAGCTTACTGAATGGGAGAAGATATTGCAAGTGATAAGTCTGAAAAGAGGTTACTATCCAAAATATACAAAGAACTCATACAACTGAACTCCAAGAACACAAACAACCTTATTAAAAAAATGGGCAGAGGACCTGAATAGACATTTTTCCACAGAAGGCATACAAATGGTCAACATGAAAAGATGTTCAACATCACTAATCATCAGGGAAATGCAAATCAAAACCATGATGAGATATCACCTCACACCTGTCAGAATGGCTATTATCTAAAGGACAACGAATAGTATTGGTGAGGATGTGAAAAAAGAACCCTCTTGCATTGTTAATGGGAATGTAAATAGGTGCAGCCACTATGGAAGTCAGCATGGAGTTTCCTCAAAAAAATAAAAAAATAGAACTATCATACAATCCAGTAATTCCAATTCTGGGTATTTTCCCAAAGAAAACAAAAACACTAATTTGAAAAGATATATGCATCCCTATGCTCATTGCAGCATTATTTACAATAGCCAAGAGATGAAAGCAACCTAAGTGTCCACTGATAGATGATATATCTATATCTATCCATTTTATACCATATAAATATATGATGGAATATTACACAGCCATAAAAAAGAATGAAACTTTGTCATTTGCAACAACATGGATGGACCTAGAGGGTATTATGCTAATTGAAATAAATCAGACAGAGAAAGACAAATACAATATGATTTCACTTATGTGTGAAATGTAAAAACCAAAACAAACGAATAAACATAAAACAAAAACAGACTCATAGATACAGAGAACAAAGATGTGATTGCCAGAAGGGAGTGGATGGGGGGATGAGTGAAATAGGTGAGGGAAATTAAGAGGCACAAACTTCCAGTTATAAATAAATAAGTCAAAGAGATGTAATATACAGCTTAGGGAATATAGTCAATAATATTGTAATAACTTTTTATGGGGACAGATGGTAACTAAACTTATCATGGTGGTCATTTTAATAATGTATAAAAATACTGAATCACTGTGTTGTACACTTGAAACTAACATAATATTGAAAGACAATTATGCTTCAATAGAAAAGAATGAATTTATAAGAGAATGGGTATATGGATTATATTACATTTCACCTGTAATATGTTTACCTTTACTCTTTTTACCACCATAAAATATTTTAGCTACTTTAGCTTTAGGAAAAGATCCTAATCTTTGCAAGGAATAAAATAAACCATGTCTGTATTCCTAATTTTATATTTTGTAGGATTTATACTTTCCCTTCAGGTGTGAACCATAAGGTCACTTTTAAAAAATTAAAGTTCAGGGGGGCTTCCCTGGTGGCGCAGTGGTTGAGAATCCGCCTGCTAATGCAGGGGACACGGGTTCGAGCCCTGGTCTGGGAGGATCCCACATGCCATGGAGCAACTGGGCCCGTGAGCCACAACTACTGAGACTGCGCGTCTGGAGCCGTGCTCCGCAACGAGAGGCCGCGACAGTGAGAGGCCCGCGCACCGCGATGAAGAGTGGCCCCCGCTTGCCACGACTAGAGAAGGCCCTCGCACAGCAACAAAGACCCAACACAGCCAAAAATAAATAAATAAATTTATAAAAAAAAAAAAAAAAAAAAATTAAAGTTCATTAAAACGTTTTTTTACCCATAGATTTTCTTTATAATTTTACTTATTAACATTAAGTAAGGAAATTTCCACAGTAAGAAATGTTAATGTTCCTAGATTCATTATGTCATATATTTTATTACCTTTGAACTTCAACATTTAATATGAAAGTTCTAAAATTTGGAATTAAAATTTACATCAAAATCAAAACCCTCAAAACTCTGAGTTTTCCTCTCTACCAAAAAAAGATAAAGGAATAGCTAAACTCCCTTATTATCAGCCCAGAAACCAAGGTCTTTGGAGTCAAGATTCAAAGTGACACCTTTTTTTCTCACTTAAGAGTGAAGTATGGAGGAATTTGTTACCAGATGTGTAGCTAAGTGTGTACACATGTGGGTATACAGGCATTTTATAATTATTACACCATAATATAATTTTTTGTATGGATGCTGCCACTGTTTTGGAGCTTAAAAGTTCATTCTTTTTCTCCTGTAGGGTTATGCTGAAACACAAAATTAGTAGTTAAAACAATTTAATTCATACCACCTTAGGATTATGGATTTATTACAATTTAATCACAATACCAATAAAAGTTGTATCTTTAGACTTGTGCACAAAACACAAAATTTGCTTATGCATGTCCATTCTTGAAAATAGACATTTTAAAATACTGTGTTTTTACATCTTTTAACAATAGAAGATGTTTTCAATTAAGGATTTTATTTGGCTGCTTGTAAGGAACCTTTCCTAAGCAATAATTTTTGAGATCTTGAGACATTTTAAAAACCTCTTAAAAACTCAATTAGTTTGCAGAACATTTGCACAAATTACATGGCTTTTAGGTCATGCCTCCTCCTTAAAAGCAAACAACTTATTAACTTATATTAAAAGTTAATTATAAGTATAATTTTTTAAAAATTTCTCATTTTGAATTATAAAATCTGTAATAATTTCTGCCATCTCTTTGTCACTCTCTTGTCTTTTTGTCAGTGGGGTATAAGAAGTAGGTTGGGCTGACTTCCCCAGTTTTGCTGAAGAACTTTGACCCTGGCCGTTTTATTCTTTAAGTCTCCCCAGCTGAGATTTCTACAAGTACTTCGTTGTTTTCTCATACATTAAAAAGTCCAGTCCATTCCATTGGGCTTTCTTGGAGTGTCCTGCTCCCTTGAGTTTCAAGTGCATCCCTAAGATAGCAACATCTCGTCACAAATTTCCTATGGTATGCCAGTTTCCAACATTCATGAATCAAGAACATTTATGTATACATGTAATATGTTAATGGACATGTCCTTGGAATTGCCCTCTTTCTCAGTTCTCGCTTAGAACCTTGGACAACTCAGTCTTGGTTTACCCAGGGTATTTCCTCAATTCTCACAGGGGAGCAGCACGCTCAAATTGAGTCTGTGATCTGTCGGCAAAAGGCATGATCCTAGACTAGAGTTAGGCTGTCAGGCAGCTCTCAGTGGAAAGACCCCAAGAATGATTTCAGAGGCTTTTGGTGTCAGTGTTGAATATTCATCCAACTATCCATCTATTAAACAAAGTAACTCAAATCAAGGGACCATAAATTATTGAAATATACCAGGCTTCACACTGTTTGTTAAGATCTGCTGCTGGGCAGTAATTTAATTTGGCCAGCACTTCAATAATCGCTGGGGAAGGAATGGAAACGATTAGGACTGAGAACATCTGCATAATCAAAATTGTCTCTTACTCCTAGAGGCAAGACAGACACATTTTTACAGTGAAAAAGTCACATAAAAGAAATAGTTTTGACATTTTTCCACTTCAGTTTTTTTTCTCCATTTCAATCTTTTTTTCTCCATTTCAATCTTTTAAGTAAGCATGAGATAATCTGAAGCTTACAACTATCACAAGCATTGCCATCAAGCAGCTATATTTATTAGAAATCCCTCATGTTCCTCGTACAAGCCTAAAAGACCTAAAACAGACCTAGAACAAGTTTAGCTAACACAAATTTAGCTAGAGTTTGTTTGAGAGGGGAAGATTCCACACAAATAAAAAATATATGTGGTAGAGCAAGAAAAGTTTTGGAGAATTTTCAAAAAACTACCCATAATAAATTTATACCCACTCTAGTAACTTTTGTTACCATCTTAGACTACTTCTTTCTTACCCATTGAGTCAACTTTCCAAATGTCTTTTATTCATTAAGAACTATTTGAGAGATATGGAAAAATACACAAGGCATAAATGTAAGTTATGAAGCATAATAATAAAATGAGTACCCACGGAACCACCAACAAACCTAAAAACTGAGCATCATAGCACTGAAGGCTCTCATTGGACCCCTTCCGTCTCCCATCCTCCTGCCTCCCTCCTCTAGGTAATCACTATTTTAAGTAGTTTTTTTCATTCTGCTCTTATCTTTATAATTCTGTCAAATATATATATGTGTGTGTGTGTGTGTGTTGGGATACATTATGTTTGATGTTAAAGATTATATAAGTAGTAACATTTTCTGACTTGGTTTTTATATTAGCTTTATGTTTGAGGAGTTCAGCTATGCTGTTGCATGTAGCAGTAGTTGATTTATTTTTCACTGTTGTGCAGTATTCTGTTGTGCTACTATGCCACGATTTATTTATCCATTCTCCTGTCAATGAACATTTGAATTATTTCCAGTTTTTTTCCGTATTATCACATATATCCATATATGACTACTGATAGACGTGCATTTCTTTGTGGTATATGTCAACTTTACCAGATAATGCCAAACTGTTTTCCACAGTGTTTATACTAGTTTACACTCACACAAGCAATGTACAAGAATTCCTGGTTCTTTCATCCTCACCAACACTTGATATTGTCAAATTTCTTTATTTTAATTTTCCCTAAACTGAAAGATATAAAAGAGTAACTTACTGTGGTTTTAATTTGTATTTTCCTAATGATTAATTACGCTGAGCATCTTTTCATGTGCTAATTTTCCATTTGTATATTTTCTTTAATGACATTTCTATTGTAGAATTAAGCCCCTTTTTTTTTTAATGGCTGTTTTTCTTCCTATGAGACTTCTTTTTATATTTTGGATACAAGTCTTCATCAGCTATGTTTTGCAAATATTTGCTCTCATCCTGTGGCTTCTCTTTTTATTATCTTAACAATGCTTTTTGAAAACAAAAATTTTAAATTTTGATGAATTCCAATTTACCATTCTTTTTCCTTTATGGGTCATGATTTTAGTGTTGTATCTAAAACATCTTTGCCTAACCTAAGGTCAAAAAGATTTTTTCCTATGTTTTCTTCTAGAAATTCTATAGTTTTAGTTCTTATATTTAATTCTATTTTAAGTTAATTTCTATATGTGATGTAAGAGTTGAGGTTATCCAATTTTGCATATATAGATATTGTAGCACCATGTTTTCAAAAGACCATCTTTTCTCCTTTGAATTACCCTGGCACCTTGATTAAAAATCAGTTAACCATATACAGTTGTCACTTGGTATCTGCAGGAGATTGGTTCCAGGACCCCAGTGGATACCTAAATCCATAGATGCTCAAGTACCTTATATAAAATGATATCATATTTTATGTAATCTAACACACATCCTCCCATATACTTTAAATCTAGTGTAAATAAATCTAAATACTTTTAAATCTCTAGATTACTTATAATAACTAATATAATGTAAATGCTATGTAAATAGTTGTAAATAAAATGTAAATGTTGTGTGAATAGTTGCTGGTACATGGCAAATTCAAGATTTTTACTTTTTGGAACTTTATGGAAATTTTTTTTTAATGTTTTCCATCCAAGTTGGTTGAATCTGCAGATGCAGCCCCTGCAGATACAGAGGGCTGACTGTAGATGTGGGTCTATATCTGGACTCTATTAATCTATACGTTTGTCCTTACACCAATATTACATTATCTTGATTATTGTAGTTTTCTATTTTGTACTGAAATCAAGTAGAGTCAATCCTCTGGCTTTGTTCTTTTTCAAAATTATTTTAACTATTCTAGAGTTGCTTTGCATTTCCATGTAACTTTGGAATCAATTGATCAAATTTAAAAAACACAAAAATACCTATGAGACTTACCTTTTCACTCTTTTTATGTTTTGTTTTGTTTTAATGAACAGATGTTCCTTATTTTAATATGGGCAAATGTATCCATCTTTTTTTTATGGATTACTTTTTTTTCTTTTTCTTCTTGCATTTTGTCTAAGAAATCCTTCCCTAGCCTGAGATTTAAAATTTTTCCACAATATTTTCTTCAAAAATTTTTAAAGTTTTATATTTGGCTTTTATCAATTTTTGTATATGAACCCAATTTTATTTTATTTTAATTTTCATATGGATAAAATGTTATCCCAGTCCATTTATTGAATAGTCCATCTTTACCTCAGGGATCTTTGGTACCCCTCTGTCATATATCTAGTTTACATATATGAGTCTCTTTATGGATTTTCTGATTTATTACCTGTATAAATACTATAATTTTGAAATAAATCTTTATATCTGGTAGGGCAAGTATGTATATCCTGTTTTACTTCAAGAATGTCTTGTTTACCACATGAAAAAAATGCTCAACATCACTAATCATCAGGGAAATGCAAGTCAAAACCACAATGAGATGTCATGTCACACCTGTTAGAATGACTCTTATCAAAAAGACAAGAGATAACGAGCACTGGTAAGGATGTGGAGAAAAGGGACCCTCCAGCACTGTTGATGGGAATGTAAATTAGTGCAGCCACTATGTAAAACAGTATGGATATTCCTCAAAAAATTAAAAATAGAACTACCATATGACCCAGTAATTCCACTCCTGGGTATTTATCCAAAGAAAACAAAAACACTAATTTGAAAAGATACATGCACTCACATGTTCATTGAAGCATTATTTATAATAGCCAAGATATGGAAGCAACCTAAGTGCCCATCAATAGATGAATGGATAAAGACGATGTGGTATACATACACAATGGGATATTAGCCATAAAAAAGAATGAAATCTTGCCATTTGTGATAACAAGAATGGACCTAGAGGGTACTATGCTAAGTGAAATAAGTCTGACAGAGAAGGACAATACTGTATGATTTCACTTATATGTGGACTCTAAGAAAATGAACAAACATAACAAAAACAGAAACAGTTATAGATACAGAGAACAAATAGGTGGTTGACAGAAAGGAGCTGATGGGGAAAGAAAGAAATAGGTGAGGGAGATTAAGAGGTACAAACTTCCAGCTGCAAAATAAATGAGTCATGGATATGAAATGTACGGTGTGGGGAATATGGTCAATAACTATGTAAAATCTTTCTATGGTAACTAGACTTATGGTGGTCATTTTAAAATTCATAGAAGTATTGAATCATCATGTTGTGTAATAGGAATTAACATAGTGTCGTAGGTCAACTATATTTCAAAAACAAGCAAACAAACAAACAAATTAATAGAAAAAGAGGTCAGATTTGTGGTTACCAGAAGCAGAGGCTGGGGGAGGTAGAGTTGGATGAAGGTAGTCAAAAGGTACAAACTGCCAGTTATAAGATAAATAAGTACTAGGAATGTAATGTACAACATGATAAATAGAATTAACACTGCTGTATGTTATAGATGAAAGTTGTTAAGAGAATAAATCCTAAGGGTTCTCATAACAAGGAACATTTTTTTTCTATTTTAAAAATTTTGTATGTGTATGAGATTATTTTCACTAAACTTATTCTGATGATCATTTCATGATGTGTGTAAGTCAAATCATTATGCTGTACACCTTAAACTTAAACAGTGCTGTATGTCAATTATATCTCAATAAAACTGGAAGGAAAAAATAAATTTTAAAAAAAGAATGTCTTCTCTATTTTTGGCCTTTATACTTCCTTATAAATATAAGAATCAGCTTGGAAAGTTCCATTAAAAACCCAGAGTAGCTTGTGTGGGTTCTATTTTGCTCTCCTCTTGAATCTGGTCTGGCCCTGTGACCGATTTTTCCTGATAGAATGTAGTAGAAGTGATACTTCATAATTTCCAAGACTGGTCTTTAAGAGATCTACAGCTTTTTCCTTTGCTGTGTAGAACACTCTCTTTTGGAATTGAGACACCCTCAAAGGGAGCTCAAACTAACTACATAAAGAAAGCCATGCATATTGACACAAAGAGGTTCTAGTCTTCCAGCCAGCTCTGCCAAAGCATCAGACATGTAAGTGATGCCATTTTGGATGCTCCAGCACTAGTCATCATCTGACAGGCAACATGAGCCAATGTCATGTGGAGCAAAAGAACTACCCACCCAAGCTTTGCTCACTTTCTTCCTTTCTTTCTTTCTTTCCTTTCTTTCTTTCTTTCTTTCTTTCTTTCTTTCTTTCTTTCTTTCTTTCTTCCTTCCTTCCTTCCTTCCTTCCTTCCTTCCTTCCTTCCTTCCTTCCTTCCTTCCTTTCTTCCTCTCTTTCTCTCTTTCTCTCTTTCTTTCTTGCGGTACGTGGGCCTCTCACTGTTGTGGCCTCTCCTGCTGCGGAGCACAGGCTCTGGAGGCGCAGGCTCAGTGGCCATGGCTCACTGGCCCAGCCACTCCACGGTATGTGGGATCTTCCCGCACTGGGGCACGAACCCGTGTCCCCTGCATCGGCAGGCGGACTCTCAACCACTGCACCACCAGGGAAGCCCTCACATTCTTGACCTACAGAATTATGAACAAATAAAATGGTTGTAGTTTTAAGGCATTATGTTTTGGTGTGGTTTTTATATAGCAGGTAAAGGCCTGCCTGAAGAGCAGTATTTGGCAATACTGTCATCTGTAGTACATGTAAGATAGAAAATATACCTGATAAACTTGTCTTATTTCTACACTCTATGTCTTGTAATTTCTTCTTTATATTTTTCATAGATTTGACATCCAGCCTGTATTCTGTAAAATTTCTTCAGTCTTATCTTTCATTTCATCAATTCTCTCTTTAATGGCATCCAGTGTTCTGTTTACCCTAGCACTGAATTTTTCATTTCCTTTGTGATATTTTTCCTTTCTTAAAGCTATATATATATGTATTTTAATCTGCCTGCATATTTTGTTGATCTTTTGCTCCTTAATCATGTTTTAAATTTATTTTTCACTTATCTAAATAAATAAAATATTGTTTAAATATTTTTTATCCCATAATTCCACTATCTGAAACTTTTGTGAGTCTAGTTCTATTGCTTTTTCTCTTTTTTGGTTGACTCTTGCTCATGACCCTTGCTTTTCTCTTATGTGGGTTTTTTGATTTCTTGTTTTGTTTTGTTTGCCTTTTAAAATTGTAAGCTCATATTTGTTGCAACTATATCTGTAGAAAATATTTTGAGGGATGGGTGAGGGTCCTTGTGGTAGATAGAATAATGGATGCCCAAAGATGATGTTCTGTTGCCTGAAACCTATGAATATATTGCCTTATATGGAAAAAGGGACTTTGCAGACAAGATTAAGGTTAAGGATCTTGAGATGGGAAGATTATTCTGAACTGTCCAGTGGACCCAATATAATAACGTCAGTTCTTCAAAATGGAGAATTTTCCCCAGCTGTAGTGAGAGAAGGAGATGTGACTACAGAAGAAGGGTCAGAAAGATGTAAAGTTGCTGACTTTGAAGATAGAGGAAGGGAGATATGAGCAAAGAAAATGTGCTTAGCCCACAGAAGCTGAAAAAGACAAGGAAATAGATTTTTGCCTAGAACCTAGAGGTAGGAATGCTGAAACTTTGATCTTAACCTAATGAGACCTATGTTGGACTTCTGACCCAAGGACTATAGGATAATAAGTCTGTGTTGCTTTAAGCCACTATATGTTTTGGTAATTTGTTACATCAGCCATAGAAAAAGAATCAAGTATTTTTCCCAAGGAGGATTTCTTCAGTTTATCACTTACGCCCAGAGGTACTCCAGACCTGGGTCCATTTTAAGTAATGATTTTTGGGGGGGAGGAGTGGGTTGAGTTTTTAAGACCTTCTTAAGTTCTTTTTAAGGTATTCTGGCCATATCATGTGAGAGCTGGTCAGTAACTAAAATTCTCAGGGGAGACTTTCTTTTTTTAAACTTCTCTCCAAGCCAAGGCCAAAACAAACTACTTTCCTCATTCTCTACCTTTGTGAGAAAGATTTCTTCCCCCTAGCTTCCTGGGAATAGCCTTTCCTGTGTCCTAGCTTTACCTAGCATGGTCTCTCTGCTGTCATCTGCCCTGGGTAGGCCCAAGGCTTTATCCCCAGCTCCCTCTGTGCAGTGGTACCCCTGCCCTTGGTCCTTGTATGTCTATAGGATATCTGAAGCCTTTATCATTCACATCCCTCACTTATTTCATCTGCCCTTCCTAACCGCATGCTCCCCTCCCTGGCCTTAAACTCCCAATTTCACCCCTAGCTTCATCAGGTTTCCCTTTCCTTCCCATATTTCATCTAATCATGTAAAGGAGTGAGAGAGAGTGTGTATTAGTATTTTATTGAGTATTTTTAGATGATATCCAGCAGAAGAATTTCAGAATCTCTAGTCTTCCATATTGCCAAAATGGTCTCAAATATCTTTGGAGTCTGTCCCTTTCTCTCTGTCTCCAGGGCCTTAGTTCAGTCTGCACTCTCTACTTGTACACCTTCCTGCCAAGTTTCTCTTATTTAGTCTCCTTCCCACTCCAATCCAGCTTCTCCATTGCCATTAGAGTTGTCTTTCTAACACACATATCTGTACACAGTAATGTCCTAACTCCCATGTATGGCATGCAAAGCCTCCCATTATGTGTGTGTGTGTTTTTTTCCTGTTTCTCCAGCCTAATATCCCATCAAATCTCTGTTCCTACCCTACACTCCAAATATAGCAAGTAATTTGCAGTTTCCTGATGGCCTATGCTGTTTCAGAAATCTATCTTTTTCCATGTGAATTCCTTTGCTCAGATATTCTTCTTTGGCCTCTTTTTCCCCCCTCAACCCCCTCTTCCCTTGTAAACCTTTAAAACTCCTTCTTAACTTTAACACCCAGCTCAATTTTCCCCTTGATAAACCTTCTTCATCCTTTCCCTCCCCTGAGCACAATTCACCCAGCCTTGACTGGTGGCTGTGTTGCATGTCCTGTGCTTGCCCAAAGGTTACAAAATAAATAAGACCAACTTTCACCCTCAGGGAACTCATATTCCAGTAGAAGGACTCACTGAGGAGTGGGGTTAATCATGCCATCTTTATGTTACCATTGCACATTTTACTTACTCCTATTATAGTAGTTTACACTGGGCATTGATTTCTTTGTATGCATGGGTAGATGATGTTTTTATTTCTATTCCAAACTACCAAAGTTTATTCTGGTTTTATACAGAAGGGGGGAAATAAATAATTTGCTTATACTTCTGCTTCCCCTACTAGGCTGTTGGCTCTTTTAGAAAATGAACCCTATATGATTTATCTTTGTGCAAACAGTAGGCACTTAATAAGTGAACAGACAAATGAATAAGTTCCCACCTGTTCTGACATTCTGTGGTTCAAAGGTTACCTCTGTAGACTCTCACACAGAACTGACTGCTCCCTCATCTCTTTCCTGGTGTGACTTCATATAGACTTCCATTTTAGCACTTAACATTTGATCATATGTATTTTTATATTGTTGTTTTCTATTGAGATAATTTTAAAAACGCTGTTTCCCCCATGTCTAGTGCCTTCCTCAAAGAAAGTGTTCAGTGAAAGTAGAATTGAAGTTATATGTTATAGCTCATAAATACAAGCCCACTGAGCTCATCTTAGAAATAATTACTTAAATCACCCAGAGTTAAAATAATTTAAATTTTAAAACTTCTTAAGCATTTAAAAGACAGAGCTTTCCAGGTAAAAGGGGGCCTGTGCACAAATAGTTGGCTGGTTAACTAATTAACTAGTTAAAGGTTAAAGGGAATTGTTTAAGTTTTAACTTTTGAACTACCTAACTGAAATAAGTATCATCTAAGTTTCATCCACCTGAAGGAACAAGTCATGCCATGAACCAAATTGAGACATTAAGATTACCTGAGAGTGCCTTTAAGCTTCTCAGCAGTAGGTGGCACTCACATCATAGTGTTAACTGGTCTTTAATCTGCTGGTTTTCCAAAAGATATTGACTTGGCAATGAAAAAGTGTGGTTCCCTGCATTCATTATGGAAGCTAAGGGCAGAGTAGGTAATCGCTATAAAGATTTTTTAAAAAGTATTGTATTAAAAAATCAGTATTGTTAATATTTTACCCAACTTCTGTTGGTTAGTACTCTAGACACTCCAGCAAGTTTCTTTGCCTGAGTGGTTTCATCAAAAATCTGCTTAGAAGAGATAAAGGCATTAAAAGTGGCAGCTGAGCATGATGTGAAGTCATTTAATGAAGTGTTTGAAAGTTTGCAATTAGGCAGATCTACGCTTACATAAAATGGGGATATTAATACTACTCCACAATATTTTTTTTTTTTTTTTTTTTTTTTTTTTATTATTTTATTTTATTATTTTTTGCGGTACGTGGGCCTCTCACTGCTGTGGCCTCTCCCGTTGCGGAGCACAGGCTCCGGACGTGCAGGCTCAGTGGCCATGGCTCACGGGCCCAGCCGCTCCGCGGCATGTGGGATCTTCCTGGATCGGGACACGAACCCGCATCCCCTGCATCGGCAGGCGGACTCTCAACCACTGCGCCACCAGGGAAGCCCCCTCCACAATATTTTTAAAGCTAATGTGTGTTGAGTGCATACTATGTACCAGGCACTAGGCTTAACCCTTTGTGTGGATTATGTAATTTAATCATCACAACAATCTTGTGAGGTAGGAGCTTGCCAGTTTACCAATTAGAAACAAATCCTTCCTTATTCTGGTCCAAGATGGTAGAGTAGGAAGATCCTGAGCTCACCTCCTCTCACAGGCACACCAGAGCAACTATTGATCAGAAAGACCAGAATCTACCAGAAAAGATCTTCTATCTAAAGATATAAAGAAGGAACCATGACGACACGCATAAGGGGGCAGAGTTGCAGTACAGTCAAGACCCATACCAGGTGGGCAACCCACAAACAGGAGAATGATTACAATTGCAGAAGTCCTCTCCAAGGAGCGAGGCGTCTGAGTACCACATCAGGCTCCCCAGCCTAGGGGTCCTGCACCAGGAAGATGAGTCCCCAGATTGCTTGGCTTTGAAGGCCAGCAGGGCTTACTTTCAGAAGATCCACAGGGCTGGGGGAAATAGGGACTCCACTCTTAAAGGGTGCACACAAAATCTCATACTCTCTGGGACTCAGGGCAGAAGTAGTAATTTGAAAGAAGCCTGGGTCAGACCCATCTGCTGATCTTGGAGAGTCTCCTGGAGAGGCAGGAGGCAACTGGACCTCATCCTAGGGACACAGGCACTTGCAGCAGCCATTTTTGGGAGCTCGTTCTATCATGTAGATACTAGTGCTGTCAAATACCATTTTAGAATCCTCCCTCTAGACTATCAGTCTCGGGACCCAGTCCCACCCCTGCCCACCAGCCTATAGGCTCCAGTACTGGGATGACTCAGGCCAAGCAACTAGCTGGACAGGGACACAGCCCTACCTACTAGCAGGCAGGCTGCCTTAAGACCCCCTGAGCTCACAGCTACCCCTAGACACAGCCCTGTCCATCAGAGGGCCCAGGACCCAGCCCCACACACCAGTGCACAGGCACCAGACTAGGAAACCCTAGGGCCCTGCAGCCAGAGACCCTGGGACTCAGATCCGCCCACCAATGAACAGGCACCAGACCCAGGACCCTCTGGGCCCTGGCCCTACCCATCAGCAGGCAGATACCAGGCCCAGGACCACTGCAGCCCCACAACCTTCTATGGCAGAACCCAGCCCACCCACCAGCAAGCAAACACCAGCTATGAGATACATGGAACTCCCCAGCCAGCCACACCAGGATCCCTAGGGCCCCACTCACCAGTGGGCAAACACCAGCTTTGGGACACCCTGGAACCCATAGCCAGTTGTGTCAGAAAACAGCCCCAGCAGACCAGTACCAGATCAGGAACCCTGGCCCTGCAACCACCCACCCCAGAACTAGGTCTGCCCATCAGTGAGCCAGCACTAGCATTGGGACCTCCTGGGGTTCCACAGCCAGCTGCCTTATGATCTGGCCCTGCCAACCAGTAGCTGGCAGCTTCCATACAGGGCAGGGCCTGGCAACCAACCAGACCAACTAGCCATGCCTACCAGACAGCCCACAATAGTCAGTCTGCCACAACAGGAAGAACCACACAGCCCACATGGGGAGCACCCCTGGAGCATATATCTCTGGTGACCAGAAAGGAATGTGCTGCTGGGATACATGGGGCATCTTCTACAAAAGGCTACCTCTCCAAGGTCAGGAAACATAATTAACCTACCAAATACATAAAAATAAAAATAATGAATTAGGCAAAATGAGGCAACAGAGGAACATGTTCCAAATGAAAGAACAAGATAAACCCCAGAAGAACTAAGTGAAGTGGAAATAGGCAATCTACTCAATAGAGTTCAAGGTAATGCTCATAAAGATGATCAAAGAACTTGGGAGAAGAACAGATGAACACAGTGAGAAGTTCAACAAAGAGTTAGAAGATATAAAGAGAACCAAACAGAGCCGAAGAATACAACAGTTGAGATAAAAAAAAAAACACAACACTAAAAGAAATCAACAGTAGATTAGAAGATACAGAAGAACAGATCCGTGAGCTGGAAGACAGAGTAATGAAAATAACTGAAGGTGAGTGGGAAAAGGAATAAAAATAAATAAGGACATTTTTAGAGATCTCAGAGACATCGGGCATACTAACATTTGCATTATAGGGGTCCCAGAAGGAGAAGAGAAAGAGAAAGGGGCAGAGAGCATATTTGAAGACATAATAGCTGAAAACTTCCCTAACCTGGGAAAGAAAACAGACATCCAGGTCCAGGAAGCACAGACAGTCCATCCATGATCAACCCAAAGAGGAACACACCAAGACATATTGTAATTAAAATGGCAAAAATTAAAGATAAAGAGAGAATATTAAAAGCTGCAAGAGAAAAGCAACAAATTATGTACAAGGTAACTCCTATAGGGTTATAAGCTGACTTTTCAGCAGAAACTCAACAGACCAGAAATGAGTGGCACAACATATTTAGTAATGAAAGGGAAAAACCTGCAATCAAGAATACTCCACCTGGCAAGGCTTTCATTCAGATTTGATGCCAAGATCAAAAACTTTACAGACAAGCAAAAGCTAAAAGAGTTCAGCACCACCAAACCAGCGTTACAAGAAATGTTAAAGGGACTTCTCTAAATGAAAAAGAAAAGGCCACAACTAGAAACATGAAAATTATGAAAGGAAAAGCTCATTGATAAAGGCAAATACACAGTAAAGATAGTAAGCCAACCAAGTACAAAACTAATAGGAAGGTTAAAAGACAAAAGTAGCAAAATTATCTATATCTGCAACAAGCAGTTAAGAGATACACAAAAGAAAAAGATGTAAAATATGATGTCAGAAACAGTTATTGTGGCAGGAGGTAAGTAAAAATGCAGGGTGGTTAAAATGCATTTGAAATTAAGAGACCAGCAACTTAAACAATCACTTATATATAGTGATTACTATATGTAAACCTCATGGTAACCACAAATCAAAAATCTACAAAAAGAGAAAGGAATCCAAACATAATGGTAAAGGTAGTTATCAAATCATAAGGGAAGAGAACAAAAGATGAAAGGAACAAAAGAGGACTACAAAAACAACCTAAAAACAATTAACAAAATGGAAATAAGTAAATATGTATCATTAAATGTAAATGAACTAAATGCTCCAGTCAAAAAACATAGAGTGGCTGATCGGAGAACGGTATGGAGGTTCCTTAAAAAACTACAAATAGAACTACCATATGACCCAGCAATCCCACTACTGGGCATATACCCTGAAAAAACCATAATTCAAAAAGAGACATGTACCAAAATGTTCATAGCAGCCCTATTTACAATAGCCCGGAGATGGAAACAACCTAAGTGTCCATCATCGATTGAATGGGTAAAGAAGATGTGGCACATATATACAATGGAATATTACTCAGCCATAAAAAGAAATGAAATTGAGCTATTTGTAATGAGGTGGATGGACCTAGAGTCTGTCATACAGAGTGAAGTAAGTCAGAAAGAGAAAGACAAATACTGTATGCTGACACATATATATGGAATTTAAGAAAAAAAAATGTCATGAAGAACATAGGGGTAAGACAGAAATAAAGACACAGACCTACTTGAGAATGGACTTGAGGATATGGGGAGGGGGAAGGGTAAGCTGTGACAAAGCGAAAGAGAGGCATGGACATATATACACTACCAAACGTAAGGTAGATAGATAGTGGGAAGCAGCCACAGAGCACAGGGAGATCAGCTGGGTGCTTTGTGACTGCCTGGAGGGGTGGGATGGGGAGGGTGGGAGGGAGGGAGATGCATGAGGGAAGGGATGTGGGAACAGATGTATATGTATGACTGATTCACTTTGTTATAAAGCAGAAACTAATAAAAAAATAAAAAAATAAAATAAAATAAAAAAACATAGAGTGGCTGATGGATACAAAAACAAGACCCTGCCTACATGAGACTCACTTCAGATCTAAAGATACACACAGCCTGAAAATGAGGGGATGGAAGTAGGTATCCCATGCAAATGGAAATCAAAAGAAAGCTGGAGTAGCAATACTTATATCAGACAAAATATACTTTAAAACAAAGACTGTAACAAGAGACAAAGCAGGACATTGTACAGTGATCAAGGGATCAATCTAAGAAGAAGATACAACAATTGTAAATATAGATACAGCCAACATATGACCACCTAAATACATAAAGCAAACATTAACAGACATAAAGGTAGAAACTGACGGTAACACAATAATAGTAGGGGAATTTAACACCACTTACATCAATGGACAAATCATCCAGACAGAAAAACAAAAAGGAAACAGGGGTTTAAATGACACATTAGACCAAATGGACCTAATTGATATTTATAGAGCATTCCATCCAAAAGCAGCAGAATACACATTCTTTTCAAGTATGTATTGAAAATTGAAATCATATCAAGGATCTTTTCCGAACACAATGCTATGAGACTAGAAATCAACTACAAGAAAAAAAATACAAAAAACCACAAACATGTGAAGGCTAAACAATATGCTAGTAAACAACCAATGGATCACTGAAGAAATCAAAGCAGAAATTTAAAAAAATACCTGCAGACAAATGAAAATGAAAACACAACAATAAAAAATCCACGGGACACAGCAAAAGCAGTTCTAAGAGGGAATTGTGTAGTGATACAAGCCACTCTCAGGAAATTAGAAAAATCTCAAATAAAAAACCTAACCTTACACCAAAAGGAACTAGAAAAAGAAGAACAAACAAAACCCAAAGTTAGGGGCCTCCCTGGTGGCGCAGTGGTTGAGAGTCCGCCTGCCAATGCAGGGGATACGGGTTCGTGCCCCGGTCCGGGAGGATCCCATATGCCGCGGAGCAGCTGGGCCCGTGAGCCATGGCCGCTGAGCCTGCGCATCCGGAGCCTGCGCATCCGGAGCCTGTGCTCCGCAACGGGAGAGGCCACAACAGTGAGAGGCCCGCGTACCGGAAAAAAAAAACAAAAAAAAACCCAAAGTTAGTAGAAGGAAATAAATCATAAATTTCAGAGCAGAAATAAATGAAATAGAGACTAAAAAACAATAAAAAAGATCAATGAAACTAAGAGCTGGTTCTTTGAAAAGATAAACAAAATTGATAAACCTTTGACAAGGTTCATCAAGAAAAAGAGAGTGAGGGCCCAAATCAATAAAATCAGAAATGAAAAAGGAGAAGTTACAACCAACACCACAGAAATACAAAGGATCATAAGAGACTATTATTAGCAACTGTACAGCAATAAAATAGACAACCTAGAAGAAATGGACAAATTCCTAGAAATGTACACTCTCCCAAGATTGAACCAGGAAGAAATAGAAAATATGAACAGACCAATTACCAGTAAAGAAATTGAATCAGTAATTTTAAAAACTCGCAATAAACAAAAGTCCAGGACCTGATGACTTTACAGGAGAATTCTACCAAACATTTAGAGAAGAATTAACACCTAGCCTTCTTAAACTATTCCAAATTATTGCAGAGGAAGGAACACTTCAGAACTCATTCTATGAGTCCACTGTCACCCTGATACCAAAACCAAAGATATCACACACAAAAAAAAGAAAATTATAAGCCAATATCACTGAGGAACATAGATGCAAAAATCCTCAACAAAATATTAGCAAACTGACTCCAACAATACATTAAAAGGATCATACACCATGATCAAGTGGGATTTATCCAGGGATACAAGGATGGTTCAATATCACAAATTGACCAAACACCACATTAACAAATTAAAGAATAAAAACCATACGATAATCTCAGTAGATGCAGAAAAAGCTTTTGACAAAATTCAACATTCATTTCTAATAAAAACTCTCCAGGAAGTGGGCACAGAGGGAACATACCTCAACCTAATAAAGGCCATATATGACAAACCCACAGCTAACATCATACTCAATGGTGAAAAGCCAAAAGCATTTCCTCTAAGATCAGGAATAAGACAAGGATGTCCACTTTTGTCACTTTTTTTTTTTTTTTTTTTTTGCGGTATGCGGGCCTCTCACTGTTGTGGCCTCTCCCGTTGCGGAGCACAGGCTCCGGACGCGCAGGCTCAGTGGCCATGGCTCATGGGCCTAGCCACTCTGCAGCATGTGGGATCTTCCCGGACTGGGGCACGAACCCGCGTCCCCTGCATCGGCAGGCGGACTCTCAACCACTGCACCACTAGGGAAGCCCTTTTGCCACTTTTATTCAACATAGTTTTGGAAGTCCTAGCCACATCAATCAGAGAAGAAAAATAAATAAAAGGAATCCAAATTGGAAAGAAAGAAGTAAAACCATCACTGCTTGCAGATGACATGATACTATACATAGAAAATACTAAGGAGGTCATCAAAAAACTACTAGAGCTCATCATTGAATTCAGTAAAGTTGCAGGATGCCAAGTTAATATACAGAATCTGTTGCATTTCTATACACTAACAAAAAACTATCCAAAAGAGAAATTAAGGGAACAATCCCATTTACCATCACATCAAAAAGAATAAGATACCTAGGGATAATTCTAACTAAGGAAGTAAAAGATCTATACTCAGAAAACGATAAGACACTGATGAAAAAGATTGAAGACGACATAAACAGGTAGAAGGATAAACTGTGTTCATGGACTGGAAGAATTAATATTGTTAAAATGACCATACTACCTAAGGCAATCTACAGACTCAGTATAATCGCTATTAAAATACCATGGGCATTTTTCACAGAATTAGAGCAAATAATTTTAAAATTTGAATGGAAACACAAAAGACCCTGAATAACAAAAACAATCTTGAGAAAGAAGAACGGAGCTGGAGGAATCATGCTCTATGACTTCAGATTATGCTACAAGGCTACAGTAATCAAAACAGTATGATACTGGCACAAAAACAGACACATAGCTCAATGGAACAGAATAGAGAACCCAGAAAGAAACCCACACATTTGTGGTCAATTAATCTATGACAAAGGAGGCAAGAATACACATGGGGAAAAGACTGTCTCTTCCATAAATGGTGCTGGGAAAACAGGACAGCTACATGTAAAAGAATGAAATTAGAATATTTTCTCACACCATAAACAAAAGTAAACTCAAAATGGATTAAAAACATAAATGTAAGACCTGAAACCATAAAAATCGTAGAAGAAAATGTGGGCAGAACACTCTTTGACATAAATCATAGCAATATTTTGGGGATATGTTTTCTAATGCAAAGAAAACACAAGGACAAATAAACAAATGGGACCTAATTAAACTTAAAAGCTTTTGCACATCAAAGGAAACCATCAACAAAATGAAAAGACCACCTACTGAATGGGAGAAAATATTTGCAAATGATGTGACTGACAAGGGCTTAATTTCCAAAATATACCACAGCTCAAACAGCTCAATATCAAAAAACAAACAACCCAATCAAAAAATGGGCAGAAGACTGAAACAGACATTCCTCCAAAGAAGACATACAGCTGGCCCACAGGCACATGAAAAGATGCTCAACATCGCTAATTATTAGAGAAATGCAAATCAAAATTACAATGAGGTATCAACTCACGCTGGTCAGAATGGCCATAATCAAAAAGTTGACAAATAATAAATGCTGGAGAGGGTGTGGAGAAAAGAGAAACCTCCTACACTGTTGGTGGAAATGTAAATTGGTACAGCCACTATGGAGTACAGTATGGAGGTTCCTTACAAAACTAAAATAGAGTTACCATATGATCCAGCAATCCCACTCCTGAGCATATATCTGGAAAAGATGAAAATTCTAATTCGAAAAGATACATGCACCCCAATGTTAATAGCAACACTATTTACAATAGCTAAGACGTGGTAGCAACCTAAATGTCCATCGACAGATGAATGGATAGACAAGATGTGGTATATATATACAATGGAATATTACTCAGCCATAAAAAAGAATGAAATAATGCCATTTGCAGCAACATGGATAGACTTAGGGATTATCATACTAAGTGAAGTAAGTCAGACAAAGACAAGTATCATATGATATCACTTATATGTGGAATCTAAAAAAATGATATAAATGCACTTATTTACAAAATAGAAATATACTCACAGATAGAAAACAAATTTATGGTCACCAAAGGAGGAAGGACAGGGAGGGATAAATTAGGAGTTTGGGATTAACATATACACACTACTATATATAAAAGAGATTAAAAAAAACAAGGACCTACTGCATAGCACAGGGAACTATATTCAATATCTTGTAATAACCTATAATGGAAAAGAATATGAAAAAAATATATATATGTATATAACTGAATCACTTTACTGTATACCTGAAACTAACACAACACTGTAACTAAACTTCAGTTTTAAAAAATTGCAGTACTACTCAGCTATACAGAAGAATTAAATTTTGCCATTTGGAACAACACAAATAGACCTGGTGGGTATTATACTTAGTGATATAAGTCAGACGGAGAAAGACAAATACTGTATGTCATCACTTATATGTGGAATCTAAAAAATAAAACAAATGAATGAATATAATGGAACAAAAACAGACTCACAGATATAGAGAAGAAACTAGTGATTACCAGTGGGGAAAGGGATAGGGGAGGGATAAAATAGGGGTAGGGGATTAAGAGGTACAAACTACTATGTATAAAATAAATAAGCTAAAAGGGTAATTGCACATCACAGGGAATATAGCCAATATTTTATAATAACTTTAATCACAGTATCATCCATAAAAATTCTGAATCACCATGCTGTACACTTGAAATTAGTATAATATTGTAGGGAAGTCCCTGGAGGTCCAGTGGTTAGGACTCTATGCTTCCACTGCTGGGGCCCCAGGTTCGTTCCCTGGTGGGGGAACTAAGATCCCACAAGCCACACGGTGCAACCAGAAAATAAAATAAAAAACAAAAACTAATTAAAAATTTAAAAAGTATTGTAAATGAACTATATCTCAAAAAAAAGTAACAAACATTTTTAAAAATTTACAGTAACAGCATCATCCACAGATTTAAAAATGCTGTATCTCAAGCAGCTTAACTGGAAATTAAGATGATATGCTCTGGAAAACTGTGTTAAATGACTTAAGATTCAGATGGGAGTATTAAAACAAAGTTAAAAAAATTTAATTAACTGTTTTAATTAAAAAAATAATATTTTTAAAAAAACAGGGCTTCCCTGGTGGCACAGTGGTTGAGAATCCGCCTGCCAATGCAGGGAACACAGGTTCGATCCCTGGTCCAGGAAGATCCCACATGCCACGGAGCAGCTAGGCCCACGAGCCACAATTACTGAGCCCGTGTGTCACAACTACTGAAGCCTGCGCGCCCTAGTGCCCATGCTCCACAATAGGAGAAGCCACCGCAATGAGAAGCCCGTGCACCACAACGAAGAGTAGCCCCCGCTCGCCACAACTAGAGAAAGCCCGTGTGCAGCAATGAAGACTCAATGAAGCCAAAAATAAAATAAATAAATTTATAAAAAAACCAAAAAACAAAAAACCAAATCATTCCTCAAAACCCTGCATAACTCTCTAGATGCTGCCCTTTCCTATTCTTCAGAGCCAATTACGATTTGTTAATATTTGCTGTTCCTATTTCCTCCTCTCCGCCTCACAGCTCTACTCTCTTCAGTGTGGCTCCCACCTCCATTACTGCCTCAAAACAGTTTTCTCTAGGGGAAGTGTTACCCTCCATGTTTTCTTTCCACACTGAACCTCCTTATAACACTCCTTCCCATGGCTTCTGATGGGCCCATGATGCATGGATCTTCAGCAAGACTTGAAGTGAATATAAGGAATGTTATGAATGCTGCTTGTTATAGAAGGAAAAGGAAAGTTAGGGCAATCCATAGTTCCTTTGCTTTAAGTCCTTCCTTACTTAGTAAGGTGAAGGTGAAGAGTGTTGCTAGAATATGTGTGTATCATGCAGTGAAATAAAGCCAGTTAAGTTCGTTTTGTGCAGCATTTCCACTGTCCTGGTAAGAATAAAATACACATTCATGTGTGAGCTTTGAAACATGAATAGGGTGATTTCAGTGATTTCACATATGAGTTAAATGTTCTTAAATTTGCATTTAAAACTGCCATTGTGCAATATAAAGATGTATGGCAATACATGCTAATAATTTAAATTTTTAATTTTTCTTTACTTGAATGACATGAAATAGCAAAATAAAAGTACCATGGCAAGTTGAGAGAGAGACCTTGGAAGAAAGGAAAAAGCGTTACGTTTTTAGGACCTTTAACAGCATATTATTCCTGCTTTTTGAACAAGGAGTCTTGCATTTTTATCTTGCACTGGGCCCTGCAAATTATGCAGCTGGCCCTGCTCACAGCCTTGACTCAGGAGCGCTAAAATGTAACTGTGTTTTTGAATTCGGACTCTGAGCCCCTATTCTGCCTAATGCAAAAATCTGATTGCTCCCATTCAGGGAAATTCAGTCCAATTCAATAATTTCTTTGTCACTTTATGTTCAAAACACAGTTAATTCTGGGTTCTACCCATCCCAGAGTGGCATCCTTTGTCCTCCTAGGTTGGCATCTGAGCATCAGGGATAAGAGATTTCTGATTGGTTGTCATCTTTGGCCAGTGTCTGCTGCTGATGCCAGTCTTGTGTCTCATCTTTCTTTATTTCGCACTGTATCCACTGCATTTGATGAGATAATGACAACTAATTGAGGCTCTTTTCTAAGTTCTTGACTTATATCACTCATATAATCTGCATAAAAATCCTATGAGGTAGGAACTATTATCACTTTCATTTTACAGGTAAGAAAACCAAGTCACAGAGAGGTTAGGCAAATTGCCCAAGGTCACACAGCTAGGAAGTAGCAGACACACTAGCTCCAGAACCTGCTGTCTTAATTATACACTAGGCTACTTCTCTCAGCCTGGTGTTCCCCAAAGGCCCTACTTGGTCATGATAAATGTTTTTAGTTTTTTGTTTGTTTCTTAATATAGTGTTAAACTTGACAAAAAATTTTTAATTTAATTTTTATAATTCATAAGAGAGATTGGCTTATAATTTTATTTTCTTAATTATTTGGATATCAAAGTTGTACTAGTCTCATAAAATAAATTGGGTATTTTCCCTATTTTTCTATTCTCTGAAAAAATGTGTAAGAGCTTATTTATCCTATAAAGTTTTGGGAGAGCTTATCTGTAAACTGTTTAGGCTGGTGAATTTCCGAGTCTAGAGAGAATTTATCTAACTAGCTTCCCCCAAGAAGACATGCTGAACCAGACTTGAACCTCATGCAGGGAGCGCTGACTGGCATCTTCCCCCTACTGTCCAAAGTGCAGAGTGCAGGTGGCAGAGGTGATGGCTGTTAAGTTTCAGCTGGGGCGGTCCATGATGTGGTTAGGCATTTTTCCTGGTTGTGCCCTGACCAGTGGGGCCCTGACCACTTCAGTGCCGGCTACATGGTCTACAAGCCTGGCTCTCTGGCCCTCTTGGAGGATCAAGGAGGTACCTAATATCTTATTAGTTCTTTTCTGCTTAAATTAGCTTGAGTAGATTCTGTTGTCTGCCAGTAGGAATAAACTTTAGGACATAATACATGGTCACTCTTTGTATATTTATACTCTGTTTATTTAGTACTAATTTTTTAGTCCATTTGAGCTATCATGTCTGATAGGAGTATATTAAAATATAACATGCACAATATTGAAAGAGAAGAACAAAGTTGGAGGATGGATACTACCTGACTTCGAGATATGCTATAAGGCTACAGTAATCATGTCAGTGTGTATTGGCAAAAAAAAGAAGACAAATAGATCAATGGAACAGAATAAAGAGCACAGATACAGACCCCCATAAATATAGTCAACTGATCTTTGACAAAGGAGCAAAGACAAAACAATGAAGCAAAGACAGTGTTTTCAGCAAATGGTGCTAGAACAACTGGACATCCACATAAAACAAAAGAATCTAGGTTCAGACCTTATACTCTTTATAAGAATTAACTCAAGATGGATCACAGACCTAAATGTAAAATGCAAAACTGTGAAACCGTTTTTTTGGCTGTTTTTGGCTATGCCGTACGGCACGTGGGATCTTAGTTCCCCAACCAGGGATCAAACTCTTGCCCCTTGCAGTGGAAGCTCAGAGTCTTAACCACTGGACTGCCAGGGAAGTCCCAAAACTGTGAAACTCTTAAAAGATAACATAGGAGAAAATATAGATGATCTTGGGTTTGGTGGTGACTTTTTTGATGCAACATTAAAGGCGCAATCCATGAAAGAAAGATAAGCTGGACTTCATTAAAATTAAAAAGTTCTTCTCTGTGAAAGACACTGCCAAAAGAATGAAAAGAGAAGCCACAGGCTTTTCAAAATACAGTCTGAAAAAGGACTGTTATCCAAAATATATAAAGAACTTTTAAAATTCAGCAATAAGAACACAAACAACTTGGTTTAAAAATGGGCCAAAGACTTTAACAGACACCTCACTGAAGAAGATATAAGGATGGCAAGTAAGTATATGAAAAGATGGTCCACATCATATGTCATCAGGGAGGTGCAAATTAAAACAACAAAGGGATACCACTACATGCCTATTAGAATGGCCCAAATCCAGAACACTGACAACACCAAAATGCTGATGAGGATGTGAAGTAACAGGAACTCTCATTCATTGCTGGTAGGAATGCAAAATGGTACAGCCAATTTGGAAGACAGTTTGGTGGTTTTTTATAATCATATTCCTACCATAAAAATCCAGCAGTCACACTCCTTGGTATTTACCCAAAGGAGTTAAAACTTATGTTCACACAAAAACCCTGCACATGGATATTGTAACAGCTTTATACATAATTACCAAAACCTGGAACCAACCAAGATGTTTTATAGTAGGTGAATGAATAAATAAGTTGTGGTACATCCAGACAATGGAAAAATGTTCCTCATTAAAAAATGAGCTATCAAGCCATGAAAAGACATCAAGCATATTTAAATGCTTATTACTAAGTAAAAGAAGCCAGATCTGAAAAGGCTATCTACTGGATGAGTCCAACTATATGACAGTATAGAAAAGGCAAATCTACGGAGATAGTACAATAATAAATAGTTGACTGGAGTTAGTGGGGAGGGAGGGATGAACAGATAGAGCAGAGGATTTTTAGGCACTGAAACTGTTCTGCATGATACTGTAATGGTGGATACATGTCATTATACATTTGTCCAAACCCATAGAATGTACAACACCAAGAGTGAATCCTAGGGCTTCCCTGGTGGCGCAGTGGTTGAGAGTCCGCCTGCCGATGCAGGGGACACGGGTTCATGCCCTGGTCCGGGAGGATCCCGCATGCCACAGAGCGGCTGGGCCCGTGAGCCATGGCCGCTGAGCCTGCCCGTCCGGAGCCTGTGCTCTACAATGGGAGAGGCCGCAGCAGTGAGAGGCCTGCGTAACGCAAAAAAAAAAAAAAAAAAAGAGTGAATCCTAATGTGAACTATGGACTCTGGGTGATAATGATGTGTCAGTGTAGGTTCATTGATTGGAACTAATGTACCACTTTGGTGAGGGATGTTGATAATGGGGGAAGCTATGCATGTGTGGAGGTAGGGGGGTAAATCATTCAATTTCCTGTAAACATAAAACTTCTCTAAAAAATGAAGTCTATTTAAATACATATACATATTTATATAACATACTATGTTAATAAATGCCTTTAAGTTCACGATTTTGGGGGAGGCAAAATGTTCCTTTTATTATCAGGTATTGCCCTTCTTTCTCACTGCTGATTACTTTTAGCCCCCAATTCTATTTTATCTAACATATAATTTTGTAATTTTGCTACACAGGCTCTTTTTCTATTTTTTTTTTTTTTTTTTTTGCGGTACACGGGCCTCTCACTGTTGTGGCCCCTCCCGTTGCGGAGCACAGCGGCCATGGCTCACGGGCCCAGCCACTCCACGGCATGTGGGATCTTCCCTTACTGGGGCATGAACCCGTGTCCCGTGCATCGGCAGGCGGACTCTCAACCACTGCACCACCAGGGAAGCCCTACACAGGCTTTTCTAAGTTACTTATTTATATTAGTTAGAATTAGGTTCAGCTGCAAAGAACTGAGAACCAAAATAACAGTAACCTAAGTGAGAGAAGATTTTTCTCTCCTACATGGAAGTCCTGAGATAGGCAGCCCAGGGCTGACACTGTGGCCGTTTCCCAGGTCCTTGGGGACCTAGGTGTTCCAGGGTTGCTACCCAACCATCCATACAGCAGGCCCTTACCCTCATGGTCCTCCATGGAACTAGAAGCCTTCTCAGCAGAATTTAATAAGGCTCCCTCACTCTGGCAGTATCCTGCATCCTCTGCAGGATACCTTTCTGTGGGTTTAAGATAGTGTCTGGGCTCTTCATCATCTCAACTATAACTTTCCAACTTTCTGCCTCTCATGTCCCAACTCAGCAATCTTTCAACTCCATTGAAACCTTCCATCGAACTGATTGATCATCCATTACAGCTGACATCGTCAGTCTGCCCCCTGCCACTCTCCATGAGCATACAACTGAACAATTATCTCTTCCATTTTCCATCTTCTCTTGATCGCAACTCTCCCTCCCTCTGCCCCAACTACTGTCCCATTTCTTTACTCAGTTTTGCATCAAAATACTTGAAAAAGTCGTCAGTTCTCACTGTCTCCAATTCCTTCTCCCCTCATTCTCCCTCCCACCCACTCCATTCAGGATGTGTCCCAGGTCACCACTGAAATCTCTTCCACGTTGCTAAGTCCAGCGGTGGATTCACAGTCCTATCTGCTGGGAGGTCAGGTTCCTCTGGGGCCAGAAGAGGTGGAGCCGTCCCCACGGAGCCAGCAAGTACTGGGCCTACCTGACCTTCCCACACATGTCAGTGTTCATCCCGCCAGGGCAGTTTGGTTTCACTGACAACAAGTATTACCAGTTAATTATTTTATAAGTTACACGGCAGGGTTTGTGTTTCTGACTGCCCACAGGTCTGCGTGTATGGAGACCATCATTGGTGTACTCACATGTCATTCTCCCTCCAGAAAAACCTGCACAGCGACCTGGTGACTTCAGCTGCAAGCACTTCCGGGAAGCCCAGCCTCATCGGAGGCTCCTGCTGCAGCTCAGGTGAAAGAACCAACACTGAGCTGGGGGCGGAGGAACGGAAGATGGGGGGAAAGATTCATCATTATCATCAATTTGTCTCACGAACAGAACAAAAACTGAAGAGGGCTGTACACATTCAGATCCTCTGCATTTGGAATCTGAAATAATGTGAGAATGAAAATTCGGAGTTTCTTTTTGCAGGCTCTATCCTTTATCTTTCTTTTTTTTTTTTTTTCCCCCAGCCACATGTCATGTGGGATCCTAGTGTCCCGACCAGGGATCAAACCCACGGCTCTGGCCTTGGAAGGGCGGAGTCTTAACCACTGGACCACCAGGGAAGTCCTGGTGCTCTTCTTTAAAAGCATTCATCAAGTAAAACAATAGTTATCCAGCTGGGCCCACTTAAATCTCACTTTCTGTCCCAGTCACTTCCAGCCCAGATGCTGGATCTGTGGTTTGAGCAGTCTGACCTCTTTCTTCGAACAATTGATAGATTCAAGGTACCCAATGTTTTACCACAGGGCTCCCAAGTTTGCCTCTGATATCTGAGGCTATTCGGATTATTCTCAGTCAATTTTCACTATAGTATTTTCAAAGGTGGTGGAATAGTTGATTATTAGAGTCGTTAAGGCATACCCACAGAATGCAAACTTATGATGGAAGTCCATTCATTAGCACTGAGATGTTATTCCAGGCAACTGCTATGAACACAAGTAGTCTCACCACCAAGTTGGTCCTGGAAGCAAGTACAAACCATCCCTATCTTATGCCTGGGTGAAGATTTCATATACAAGGTGTTCCCCCACTCTCTAATTTTTATAAACCTGGACAATTACTAATAGGTAACCTTGGGTTCCTTGTTTCTACCTTTGCTTCCTGTGCCATACTATTAATGGGTCCTGATATGATGCAGGCTTTGTAGGAATTATTTTTCCAGCCATGAACACAACAGGAAACAATCCACTTTTCCATTTCACTCAAATTTTAATAATCGAATAAAATATATTAAAAATACACTCTGGGGCTTCCCTGGTGGCGCAGTGGTTGAGAGTCCGCCTGCCGATGCAGGGGACACGGGTTCGTGCCCCGGTTCGGGAAGATCCCACATGCCGTGGAGTGGATGGGCCCGTGAGCCACGGCCGCTGAGCCTGTGCGTCTGGAGCCTATGTTCTGCAATGGGAGAGGCCACAACAGTGAGAGGCCCACATACCGCAGAAAAAAAAAAAAAAAAACGCTCTGAAGAGACCAGTAGTCAAAACCAACTTTCTCTAGAAGAGCATTTCTCAACCTTAAAAAATTTTTTTTTTGCTATTTCCTTCCTAAGGAACTTTTTTAGTGAATTTTCCAAGTCACCCTTCTCCCCATAAAATTTTAATATCACAGATATACTGTATATCTGGTTTTGTACTGATAATTGATTGATCATGTTGCTGCCATGAACCATTGTAACATCTAAGATTTTGTCACCTTCATTTAAGAACACATGCTCTAGGACAATTGGCTAAGAAATTAGGAAACTAGGGAAAAGATTATTCAACATGACATCGTCATTTTTCATCCATAGCTCCCATTTCTTTATCTGGCGTCCAGAATGCAGTTGGTACTGTGACTCCCTTCTTCAGCCAAAGTCTCTAGAACACTTGCCCCTCCAGGGGACTGGCCAGGGACTAGTGTGACCTCGAGCCCCCTTGTATACTAGGGGCCAGGGCTACTATCCTGGCACTATTAACAGCTTCTTCTTCTCAGGTCTGTGTTCACTTATCTCCACCTTGAGATCCTGCTAGCCATCTTTATTTGTCAGATTTACAGTTTAAAAATGTGGGACACACTAACAGTTTAAAAATGTGGGAGGTTGATTGGGGGTTGGGGTTAAGTCCAATATGACTGAGAATGTTCCCTGTATGATTTGGGGCTATAAAGTCTCTTCAGGAAAAATATCTGAACCAGCACATACTCCAAGGTTGTTTCCTTTAGGGTACCTCTCAGCCAATTTAGCCAATTGGCTAAATGGGGTTAGCCAATCCTAACCCCAAAATAGAGCTAATCCAGCAGAAGAGCCCTTGTGGTCAGCTTAGAGGGGAACCAGTTCAGAGGGGAGTGGGAGGCTGGAGGGACTCAGGAGGCATGTAACCAAGAAAAAAATAAAGCGGGTCAATTGCCTCATGTGTTTGAACATCTTGAGAGATTTATACTTCAGTACCAGAGTTTGAAAATTAAAAAGTGATGGTTACCTAGAAAACGAAACAAACAAAACCAAGGCAATTATTAACTTGAGAGAAAACCAAAAGTTGTATAAAACACCAAAAGTTGTATAATAAAGTTAATTATAATACATAGTTCTAATAATGTTAACATTGAGTATTGATGTTAGGCTGGGGTGTCTTTTTAACCCCAGTATTTCTAATTCCTAATCTCTTCCTCCAGGGATACTTGAATACTATTTAGCACTTGCCGATGTTTCTCATACAGAAATTATGAAGACTGGCCATTTATTTCCACTACCACCCAATGAGTCACCATTATCTTTGAATGAATGCCATCATTGGTGAGGGAGAATCCTCCATCAGGGGCTTTCTCTCCAAAAGGGGACCCTTCCTCATATCAAAAATACATCCACTCCAGAACTGGGAATCAGCCCATGAAGAGGGACAGTTATGCTCACTGCTGAGACACAGTATGGTGTCCCTGATAGAGACTAAAGTCTGGATGTGAACAGCCCTGAAACTTCCAGATTTGGAAGGGGGATCTCCTGCAGTAAAAATCGTATCATTGGACAGGGGTGAGGTGGGGAGTTGTGGTCTCATTAAGATTATTTTTTGACTGGGGCTCTAGGATCCTGAAAGAATCATCTCAATATTCTCTTGCCACATTTATAGTTTCCCATGTTGCTGCTGTAACAATTTACTAAAAAAAATAGTGGCTTAAAACAACACAAATTTTGTTATAGTTCTGGAGGTCAAAAGTCTGAGATGAGTTTCACTGGTTAAAGTCAAGGTGTTGTCAAGGCTGCATTCTTTCTGGAGGCTGTAGGGGAGAATCTTTGCCTTTCTAGCTTCCAGAGACTGCCCACATTCCTTGGCTTGTGGTCCCCTTTCCTCTTCAAAGCCAGTAAATGCATCACTCTGACCACTGTTTCTGTTGTTACACCTCCTTCTCTGACTCTGACATACCTGCCTCCCTCCTATAAAGACCCATGTGATAATTTTGGGCCCATCTACCTGGATTATGAAGGAAAACCTCCCTAACTTAAGATCCTTAATTTAATCACATCCACAAGTCCCTTTTGCCTTGTGAGGTAATATAGTATCTGGTCTGGTGGCTTAAGACGTGAACATCTTTGAAGCATCCTTATTCTGCCTGCCACAGTAGGGGCCCTAGGTAGTGGGTCTGGTGGGGGTGTGTTGAAAAGGGTGGCATCAGGGCTTCCCTGGTGGTGCAGTGGTTGAGAGTCCGCCTGCCGATGCAGGGGACATGGGTTCGTGCCTCGGTCCAGGAAGATCCCACATGCCGCGGAGTGGCTAGGCCCGTGAGCCATGGCCACTGAGCCTGCGCGTCCGGAGCCTGTGCTCCGCAACAGGAGAGGCCACAGCAGTGAGAAGCCCGCGTACTGCAAAAAAAAAAAAAAAAAAAAAAAAAAAGAGTGGCATCAAATGGAGCAGCTGTGACCACAGCCCTCTCAACCCTAAGTCTAGAAAATATACTCAGGCCAACCTTGGCCTAGGGCTTCCTTCACACCCTACTTCCCAAATAGCTCTAGCCCAGGTGTTTGGATGCCATTCATGACCTACCTGTGTCCTACCTGACCCAGGGAGCTATGCTTAGACTTGCAGTTTCACCATCTCTGCAGATCTGCAGTTGTTCATATAACAACTCCATCGTTTCTGGAGCGATGCCTCAGCCTGTCAGCATACCATAGAGAGTTCTGGAGAGTGGCCTGGAGGATAGAGACATTTAACTTGACAGCTGCCCTGTGACACCCTCTCCTTTTTTACCCCGCCCCCCAAACTTGCATTCACTATGGGTTGTTGAGACTTAAAACCCCCTTTCTCCTACTGGTGGACTGCTTGAACTTAGGGCATCCTGTGCTATCCAAGCTAGATCCTCCTCATCCCTGGGAAAGTCTCAGTGTCTTGGGGGCACTTGGCCCTGCTTTGGGAAGGCAAAGAGCCACAGGGGAAGAGGGCCATGAAACCTTCCTTGCTCATCCTCCATGCAGAGTCCCACCTCCTCTCCTTGCTCGGCTTTTGTTTCCGTGTCCTCATTTTGGCACCGGAGCCATTCCTCCAGTCATATCACCTTGCAGTAGACCAATATGGGGGCCCCGTGATGCTAGGAGAAGTTTTGTATTTGAAATCTTTCAGGGCCCAGGGTGTTGGGAGGGTTCAAAGTTCCTGCAGCTGGCACCTCTGCCACGGGATGTACTGTAGTCCTGGTAGAGAATTTCTCTCTGAGATCTCCTGGAGTGGGGAGGAGGCTTGCCTTTGAGTAAAGCTTGAATGTTGCATAATGTACTGGATGATTTTATTTCTGAATTTGTTTCTGTGTTCTACGGGGTTTTAAGAGTGATCAGAACAACTCCCTGAGTTTTCAAGAGGTATGGGAAGAATTCTCCCACTGAAACCATTTAAAGAGATGGTAGCAAACAAAATTAAGTTGCATCCTGATTATGTGCCACAAGCTGGGCTTGTCTTGCTCAACATAGCCAATACATGAATTTCCTTTATGAGGGCTCAGCGTGAGTAAATTTGAAATGAAACAAACAGTTCACTTACCTGCAGACTCACTAAATCTTCTCTAAGATGTTATTTCTACTATCAATCCTTTAAAATTTTCCCAAGTTATGCGTCTTGGGAAATGTACTGGAAACCTAGTTCAAGTGACCTCCCCTTCCAAAGAGCATCCCCCATTCAAGGCCATTTTAATCACTTTAATGGGGGACAGGGAATAGATTTGGAACTGGAAGGACTTCCTCCTTGGGCAACAATTGGCCAGTGTGGGGACACAGGCCATCTGGGGCCAGTACAGAAGCAGCTTTCTTCCCAGAGGACTGCTGAGCACATAGGCACCCTGACCCTCACTGTTTCAGTTATTAGGACCCTCTGTTCCAGAGCCGGGTAATGGGACCTGCAGGTCAGCCCTGCTCTGTGGCTGCTGAGTGGAACCTGGGTGCCTGTGGCAGCTTTGCATTTTCAGACTGGGGCTTGGCACTATTTCCCTTTACCCATCTCAGCCTGGGTCACTGGCAAGGGAGCAGGAAGGTTCCCATGTATGTGACTATTTGGGGGGCAGGCAGAGGAAGCAGGACCAGGGAAGTCCTCTCTCCTTTAGCGAGCTCTGCTGCGTGCCAGGCACTGTGCTGGGACTCATGTACACACTCATGTACTTTCACCAAATGCTCTCAATAGCCCCATGAGGTGGGTGTTACAATCCCCATTTTGTAAGGAGACTAAAGTTCTGTACTGTCAGGGATCCAGCAGGAAACAGATGGTATACTCAGGGGGGTTAATTTAAGAGAGTTTAAGGAATGGACTATTTACAGAGGTGTGAACAGAGTTAAAGGAACTAACAAGCGATGATGAAACCACGAGGGATTAGCAACAGCTGGAAGCCTCTATCACCCCAGGGTCTAAAGGGAAGGAGAGGGAGAGACTGACCCAGACAGGAAACAGCTGGAGCCAGGAGAGGGTCGGAGGGCCAAAACACTGCATTACAACAAGGCAGGGAGGTCCGGGTGGGGGAATTGAATACCCTGTTCTCTCTGCTCCCACTGCTCCACCCACTGGGCTCCCACCACTGGTTTCCACTGGCCAAAATCAACTGGAAGCCAGAGGACAGGGACGCCTGGATGATGCAGCCTATAGAGGTAAGCCTCGTGAGGGGCACATGGAGACCAGCCAGTCCATGTTCTGAGAGATTAAATAATTTGACCAAAAGTCTTGGGCTGAAATTTAAACTTTGGTCTTCCCGAATCCAGAGTACAACACTGCTGTCCTCCCACTGTCGACATTATCAAGAAGAGCAGCTGGAAATTGGAAGAAAAGATAGACAAGGAAATGAAATTTCAACTTGTAGGCCAGTCCTATCCAAAGTATAATCCAAAGAACCCTAGGCTTTTGTCGCCAGAACGCTTGGCAAAAGCTTTATTTCACCACCCCCCCAGGTGGAGCTCCAAAATGTGTTTTAGCATGTTGAAGATTCTGCGAGGTAATTAAACCTAACTAATTTTTACTCTTTTCTCCAACTTAATTGACCATGATAACTTTTTTTGTTCCTATAACACCAATTACATCACACAGACTGTATTCTTGGAAACACACTTGGGGAGGTACTGCCATGAGCAGTGCAGCGGTCGATAAAGATAAATGTAGCTGCAGTGTAGAGGGTGGCTTGGAAGAGGGCAATGTGGGAAAGAGGCAGACCAAATAGAAGACTCCTCCAGTAATCCAAGTAAGAGATGAGAAGGGCTTGAGCCTGGGAAATTGCAAGAGGAGGGAAAGGAAGAGCAGGTTTCTTTTAGGTGATTGGGATGCATGGCAATGTCATCCACTTGGAGGAGAAATCAGACAGGGACTGCCAAATATTCAGGCTAGGTTGGGATACATTGAGCATAAGGTGCTTTGGGATAAACAGAGATATTTTAGTTGGATATTGAGGATATGAGATTAGGGTTTTGGAGAATAATTGCTGTTCAAGGTATACATTTGAAAACCATCAACATACGGTGACCCTTGAAGACCAGGGAATTGTTGGCATCCCCCCAGGCTGAGAAAGTAGAGCAGGGGGTCGAACTTGCCTTCAGGGCGTGAGGGAACCCTGAAATTACTTAAAATATTGCATATCCATGAACAGGCAATATTTTTTTTCAGGAAAGAGTGTCTCATAGCTTTCAACATATTTTTGAAGGTGTTCTTGAAAAAGAGAAGTTTAAGAACCACTGGTATAGACTGAGAAGAGAGGAGGATTAAGGGTGAAGTCTGCAGGAGAGTCACCAAAGAAGTCTGACCCCTTTCAGCCAGAGTGGTGGGAGCAATGCAAGGTGCAGGGGCCTCAGGACCCACGGGGGCTGCAGGACCCACAGCAGCAGGAAAGTCCAGCAATTTCCAATGAGCAGAGAGGTCTAATATGATTAGGATAATCATACTTTACCTACAGATAATCCTTTGGATCTGGCAATTAGGAGCTTATTGTTGGCCTTAACAAGAATAGTGTGAGTAGGGTACTACGTGGGTGAGAATAGAGAGGGTGGAATAGTCAGAAACTTGGAAGGAAGTAGAGGGTAAGAGAAGAGACAAACTCCTTCAAGACGCTTGTGATCAAGGCAGGACTAAGATTGTCTGTTTTGTTTTGAGACTGAGAGCAATAAAAGCAGTTTGGTAATTAGGGCCCACCCCTGAAGAAACGGCTTTAAAAGGAAAACTGGAACTCACATACTGAAAGACAAAACAAGTTCTCTGCATGCATAACAAATATAACACATGGAACCCACTGACGCACACACACACACAGGCACACCAGCAGCCAGTGGAAGTAGGGAGAGTAGGTCACAGTAAGGATAAATGTTGAAGGTCACAGTTGAGAGGACTTGCTTTTGATTTGAGCAGCTGGGTGGATGGTGGTGACTTTTACAGGACTGGGGAAGAGCAGGTTAAGGGTCAAAAGCACAAGTTCCATTTTGGATATCTTTTTTTTTTTTTAACTTGAATGAGTTTATCTTTTTCCAGCTTTATTGAGATATAATTGACATATAACATTGTGTAAGGTTATGGTGTACAACGTGATGAATTTTTTTGGAATATTTGCATGATTTTATTAGCAGAGATAAGCAATGATCTATTCTCCACGTGATGATTTGATATACACATATGTTGCAAAATGATTACCACAGTAAGGTTAGTTACGCGTCCGTCACCTCACAGTTACCTTTGTGTGAGTGTGTTGAAATCTGCTCTCTTAGCAACTTTCAAATATTGTTAACTATAGTCACCATGCTGTACATTACATCCCCAGAACTTATTTGTCTTATAACTGAACACTTGTACCTTTGACCACTTTCACCTCATTTCTTCCCCCACAACCTCAACAATCACCAATTTACTCTCTGTTCCTATGATTTTTTAAAGATTTTTTTTTAAGATTTCACATATAAGTGAGAGCATATGCTAGTTGTCTTGTTCTGTCTGATTTACTTCACTTAGCATAATGCCTTCAAGTTTCATCCATGTTGTAGCAAATGGCAGGATTTTCTTCTTTCTACGGTTGAATAATATTCCAGTGTGTGTGTGTGTGTGTGTGTGTGTGTGTGTGTGTATCACATTTTCTTTATCCATTCATCCATTGATAAACACTTAGGTTGTTTCCATGTCTTGGCTATTGTAATAATGCTGCAGTGAACATGGGGATGCAGGTATCTTTTTGAAATGGTGATTTCATTTCCTTCGGATATATACTCAGAAGTGGGATTGCTGGATCATATAGCACTTCTATTTTAATTTTTCGAGGAACCTCTGTACTGTTTTGGCACATAATGGCTGCACCAATTTACATTCCCACCAACGATCTACAAGGATTCCCTTTTCTCCACATCCTCAACAGCACTTATCTCTTGTCTTTTTGATAACAGCCATTCCAACAGCTGTGAGGTGGTAGCTCATTGTGGCTTTGATTTGCAGTTCCCTGATGATTAGTGCTGTTGAACACCTTTTCTTGTACCTGTTGGCCATTCGTATGTCTTCTTTGGAAAAATGTTTATTCAGGTCCTTGGCCTTTTTTTTTGCGGTATGCGGGGCTCTCACTGTTGTGGCCTCTCCCGTTGCGGAGCACAGGCTCCGGACGCGCAGGCTCAGCGCCCATGGCTCATGGGCCCAGGCGCTCCTCGGCATGTGGGATCCTCCCGGACCGAGGCACGAACCCATGTGCCCTGCATCGGCAGGCGGACTCTCAACCACTGCGCCACCAGGGAAGTCCTGGTACTTTTAACATAAATAGCTAAGTCCCTTCCAAAGCCTCCTGGTAAAAGGTTTATCACAGTGATTACAGGCTTCAGCTTTGGAGTAAAACAGAAATTTGTTCCAGTCATAGCTGAGTCTCTTACTAGTTGTAGCCCCTTGAAGCTTTGGTTTCTTCAACTGTGAAATGGAGGAAATAAGAGCAGCTAGCTCAGAGGGTCATGCAAGCGTTACAAGAAAGAAGGCATGAAGAAAGTTTAGCAGGCTTTACTTAATACTTTTTGCCTGGTATTAATTCACTTTTGTTTCTAACTGCAACTTCCTCAGCCTAGACCTTGGTTCTCAAGAGAGACTGAAGGTTTTATGGAAAGGATGGGAATCAAAGTGGATTCAAATCCACAAGCAACTTAATGAAAAGGGCACCGTGGATCAGGAATAAGTGTGAGGGACAGATAGGAAGTCAGCATGTGAAGAAAACAATTTGAGTGGTTTTCTTTGCGTCTGTTACGCTTCCTGTTCAGAAAAATGCTTGTTTTATTTCAAGTTTTTAAAAAGTCATTTGTCATGAATTTGGTTTTGTTTCTATTTAGTCTGTGCACAAAAGGAATTCTAGAGTTGTGTGAAGAACGAAATTTTGAAAACCTCTGAGACTGAGATATTGGCCCTGTCATTCCGTTGTGGAGCAGGGCATTAGGAAACTAAAGGCAGGGTGACCCAAGGGGTTTAAATCTATTTACAACCTAGTTACAGTGTATCCTGTTTTCTCCCTGCTGTGCTGGACTGAGCATCTAACAGAAGACTCCCACACATCTGAAAATAAAGTGAGGTTCTGACTACAGAGTCTGTGAGAAATTGACGCAGTATGTTTCTATTTTACTTTTGTCAAAGGTGCATAATGTTTTCCAGGTTTTTCCGCTCTTCTCCATTCTTTAAAGAAGTGAGAGGAAAGACACTGGTGCTGAAAAGGTGGGGGGTTGGTTCTGGCCAAGAGCCCAGGATTGTCCTTCTGGCCTCAGAAAGGCATGTGAAGATGGTTTGAGTTTTAAATCACGTTAGGGGGAAGAAAGTGGTGTTCTGGAGTCTGACATCATGGTCCTCTGTGGCTTCCACCCCCACCTCAAATAACTGCAATAAGTTGATGTTGGAAAAAGTTGCTTTTGAATGTTTATTCAGATCACTTATTTTGAAACACCTCAATATGGTGAAAGAATAAAGCAGGGTCATCCTGCTTCTGCCATCTCCATGCATAGCTCATCCCACAGGAATGCGAACAAAGGGTGACTTCCTTGGCCACCTTCAAGAATGTGCAAGGTAGGGACTTTCCTTGTGGCGCAGTGGATAAGAATCCGCCTGCCAGTGTAAAGAACACGGGTTCGATCCCTGGTCCAGTAAGATCGCACATGCCGTGGAGCAACTAAGCCCGTGTGCCACAACTACTGAGCCTGCGCTCTAGAGCCCATGAGCCACAACTACTGAGCCTGCGTGCCACAACTACTGAAGCCCATCCGTCTAGAGCCTGTGCTCTGCAACAAGAGAAGCCACCACAACGAAAAGCCCGCGCACCACAACGAAGAGTAGCCCCCGCTCGCTGCAACTAGAGAAAGCCCCCAAGCAGCAACAAAGATCCAACTCAGCCAGAAATAAATAAATTTATTAAAAAGAAATATATATATATATATCATGAGTTCATACTGACACTTGCATTTCAAATTCAGGATTTCAGGATTTTTACTTAACCTCATCAGTCTCATATCTATATTTCCTTTCCCTAGTGTCAATTCTTTTCTCTCACTCTGATCAACACTTTTTTTAAAAATTGCAGTAAATTCATTTAAAGTTTTAAATTTAATCAAAGTAATACATGCATATAAGGGATTTAGGAAAATCAAGCAGTACAAAAGGACATATAATGAAAAGCAGTAAATCCCCATCCCCCCTTCTCAACTTTTGCTTTCCCAACCCAGAGGCAAAAACTTTTACATGTCTGTTTAGAGGTTAACTCCATTTTTCCTAATAATATGCTTTCCTTACTATTTCTTAACTTGATGACATGAGGCATTTTCTACTGACTTCCTGCTGTCCCCTTGGTTTTCCTCCCCCCTCCATTTGGTTGTATCACTATTTTTAACTCTTTTGTTGGTTACCTTGTTCACTTAAAAAATCTAACCCCTAAATCTGTCTTATTCTTTCAACTAGAGACAGTATCTGGACTTCCTAGTTTAGGAGAATAACACCACTATTCCATTTCTTCCTCTCTGCCTGCCAACTTGTTGCCTGTACTTGTCAAAGTTGGTTAACATTCCCACTCTGTTCTATAATTGTCTCCCCTGCTTTGCCTAGAGATTTGCTCTAAAAATGAAAATGCGTAACTAATATTTCCATTGCAATGATTATTTAAACACTGTTCACTGAGTAGCAAAGTTGAACGCTATGATTGGATTTTCTGTGACTGCAGAGTCTTGATCCACATGCCAGTGTTCAGATTCCCTTTCTCACACTCCAGGCAACGGCTGAAACACAGGCCACATATGAGGTTGCTTCATATGTGAAGTATGCTCTTCTTGTACAGTTTGAAATGTTTGTTTTTCCCAGTAGGTTCTGTTTGCCGTTGTTTTTTCTTTTGGGATGAAAAAATGTCTGCCTTCAGATCATGTTGTAAATTTCCTCCGTCTAACTCCATCCCTCTGTTGCCTAGAATCGATTCCATTCAGTTGGAAGTCTCTTCTCTTCTTTTTCTAATTTGGAAGATTTGTCTCCTATTTGGACCATTCTTGTACAGTTTATCTTTTTTTAAGTTGTTAGTAACTTTTCCTTTTTTCCCCCTTAGGGCATCCTGTGCTTACTGTCATTTCCCTACGTTCGGTGCTGTCTTTTGTTTTATGGATGCAAGAACTTCTCAAATATTTCTGAGGATTTTCAGATTTTTAAGTTCTGTTCTTTGAATTAGCTATTTCCTTGAGATTCAACATTTAATTATATCTTAGGCTTTTTTGGGTTATATTGCAGGCTTTCAGCAAATGATTTCTAGCCGCCCATTTATATGAAAAGATGGGGCAATGGCAAGACCGGCAGGCAAGTCTGTGAGCGCGAGGCGAGCTGGTCGCTTTGCTCTGGGGCGGGCGAGCTGGTGGGTGGAGCTCAGCCATCCTGCTGGGCACCCCCGCAGAGTGCCACAGGTTGGTTGCTCTAAGTATGTACCTGCAGGCATACGTTGAGAATCACCGAAGCCACGACGTAGAAGTAGGGGAAGTTCATGCGCAGACCTCCAGACCAGGTCGAAGAAGGTGATCAGCGTGCGTGTGAGCCCCTTGCAGAAGGCGCCGTACGAGCCGCCGGTCGCGGCCGAGCGCGACAGCCGTACCGCCAGGCCCGACAGGGCCGCCGCCATCGGTCTGGTGTGGCCTCCCGCCGTCTCCGCGGCCAGAGGGACGCACGCGGGGGAAGCGGCGCGGGAGGTGGATCGCGCGGCCGCAGATGCGAGCTGCGGTGCAGGGCGGGCGTCCTCCGCCTCCTCCGGCTGCGCTCGGGCCACCGCCCAGCACTGTTCTTAAAGATGTTCAGAGAAAGAGATTACAGTCTTTCCGCAGCAAAACACGATGCTGCTTTCCTCCCTGCATGCATCATTGATTTGGACAGGCGAAGGTGCAACTTTAGTTTTAAAAATTAAAATTGAGATGATTGTGTTTGGGTGCTGTCCTATAGGTTTTCTTTGAGAGAAGCTAAAGGCACAGGACCTTTTAGCCTTCTGTCTTCTGATTATCTCAAAGGATTGGTTGGAAAACCAGACTTCATTTTTCCAACCAGTTCCCAGAAATGGTTGGGTCAGTCTCAGGGGGACCAACTGGCTTCCAGAGAAGAAAAAGTAAGTGATCAGACTTGGTGTGTCTAGGAGTTTGCGGTTTGACAACAGGTCATGGAGTTATGCGGTTCTCAAACCGTTTCTGGATGTTGAAAGTTATCAACGTGAGCTTTGGGGAAGCGGACAGACACTAGGACCCTGAGTGGGACATTTATTTAAGAGAACACATCAGGAGAGTTAAGGGGAAGAGTGTTCACAGTTTTAATAACCACCACATAACTAGGATTTGTTGTTCTCATAGGGCTTATCATCTCCTTGACTTATGAGAGGTAGATATCTATTTCACACAAACTTATCTGGATGTCACGCTTCATGGGGGAGAACCTAAGAAAGAGAAGTTTCCCAAGGTCTCATCTTTTTTAAAAAATTTTTATTTAATTAATTTACTTATTTTTGGTTGTCCCGGGTCTTGGTTGTGGCATGCTAACTCTTAGTTGCGGCATGCAAGTGGGAGCTAGTTCACTGACCAGGGATCAAAGCTGTCCCCTGCATTGGGAGGCAAATTCTTAACCACTGGGCCACCAGGGAAGTCCCCCAAGGTCTCCTCTTGACTACAGTAAGCTTCTGTTGAGGGGGCTAGTGGATCTCCCACCTCACTGAGTCACAGAATTATAGAATGGCAGAGATGGAAAGTCCCTGAGTCATCTAATCGTTTTCAAATTCCTTGAAGATAAAGACCTAGAGGTTTTGTTTAAAAACAAATGAACAAACAAGCATATAAGCAAACAAACAAAAAATAAACAAACAACCTAGGTGCATTTAATCAGAAGTTCAAATAGAGGGTTTAATAATCTCAATATTAACCACTACTTCTAGCGATTCTCATCTTTGGGGAAGTATTAAAAACACTATAATCCAAAACCTTCATTTTTCAGATGGCAAGATTGAAATATACATAGGAAGTGGTTTGTCAAAGTCACCCAGCTGGAGGAGAACAGTTAATATTCCTGAAGAACACATACCCTACAGTTACTACCCATGAACCCACCCACATACGTACAACTATATGTGTTTCTTTAACCTGTTGGTTATGTAGTTGCCCAGTGGATTCATAGGCAAAGAAGATTGTATAAATAAGTATTTTGGGGTCTCTTGTTGCTAAATCCATGGTAAGAAAGAACTTTTAAATCCATTGTACTTTTTGTTTAGCTTTATAATCTCAGAAAAGTCTTTATCACAGCAAAATGTGTTTTCAGAACTTGGCTTTCTTAGGAAACATGAGACTTTGAAATGCAAACATACCTCCTTGCACAAAGAGCTTCAGTGAGTCAGAAGGCCTTGTTTAAAGAAAAACCAACGTTTAAAGTTGAAAGCAAGATGAAAGCATAATACAAGGATTATTTCCTTTATCTTGAACATTGGCCAGAGTTTATTCACCTATGTATACACATTACCTTAGATCAGTGTGTCACGAGGAACATTGTTCTGGAGATATTAATAGGTGTACTGCCAACAAAGCTTTTTCTCATCAAAGTTTGGGAAATGCTGCCTTATGCTACCCTGTCTTGAAAATACAGAAGGCACATTAGCCTGCTGCTTTTGGGCCCAAAGGCAGGGTAAGAAATAGAATACCTAGATGATGGCACAGCAAGGAATCCCTTCTATGGAAGGAGCCTGACTTCTGGGTCCAGATGCCCCTCTCCAACCCCAGGGACTTGGAGGGTAGCAGCCCACCGCTCTGGGCTCCTCTGGCTTGGCCAGTTCCTCATTCCCTGCTTTGACCACCAAACTTCAGCCACACTCACAGGAACAAGGGAGGCATCAAGGAGTTCCGTCCTCTCACTTGTAATCTTGTTTTATGATCATTACTTTTCTATGGCTGTGTCAAGATGTTCTGCTACTGATACCTAGTTTTCCCCAATTTTCAGGAAAATATATTACCTCAATGGATAGAATTTAACACTTAAAAAATTTTAATTTCTTCCATGATTTCCTCTTAAATCTTTGGGCCTGCTACTCCTTATACATATTCAAGTCCAGTATAAAGCAATGCACTATCTTACACAATGGCATCATTCGTTATTTTCAGTTGAACAGATCATAGTACTTCGTGGTCTTGCAAAGATCCCTGTGGTACTTAACCCTACCAGGACCCATGGATTGAATATGCTGCTACTGATGCTAAAAGCTCGGCCTCTGTGCACTAGTGTTGAATTGAATCTTGGAGACAGAGTTTTGGGTGAAGTAGAAAAGAATAGCTTGGGGCTTCCCTGGTGGCGCAGTGGTTAAGAATCCGCCTGCCAATGCAGGGGACATGGGTTTGATCCCTGGTCCGGAAAGATCCCACATGACGTGGAGTAGCTAAACCCGTGTGCCACAACTACTGAGCCCACGTGCAACAACTACCGAAGCCTACACGCCTAGAGCCCATGCTCCACAACAAGAGAGCCACTGCAATGAGAAGCCCACACACGACAATGAAGAGTAGCCCCCGCTCACCGCAACTAGGGAAAGCAGCAACGAAGACCCAACTCAGCCACAAATTAATTAATTATTTTTTTTAAAAAAAGAAAAGAATAGCTTTATTGCTTTGCCAGGCAAAGGGGGACACAGAGGGCTCCTGCCCTGAAAAAGTGTATGTCCCCACCTAGGAGGATTTGATGAGGCGTTTTATAGCAATAGTTCAAGGGTGGGGTTGCTGACAAGATTAGGGTGTGTACAGGGCCTGCACTCCCTTCATCTCATCTCAGGTGGCTGGTCTCCTAATCTTGATGAGCTTCTCTGGTCCCTTTAATCCTGCTTCAAGTGGTTTCTTGGCTGCTCCTCCCTTGTTTAGCAACTGTTCCAATCGGCCCTCCAGAACTCAGGGAAGGTCATGGAGGCTGGAGTCTTGCCTGCAAGAAACGGGGGACAAAAAGACCTCTGTGCCCAGGAGCCCCATAGGGCCCCACTTGGTTTCACTATCTGCTTTTATTGAGGGCTGACACCAGAAGTGGTCACTCAGACTGTGGTCATGCAGCTCCTGAACCAGCTCTTATGAAGACATTGTTCAACAGGTCATCCCATATCTGTCCTATGAAAAACCACACCGTAAACTTAGCTGAGAGTGTGGTGTCAGGGACTAGTGTGTCTTTTGAAGGACTGAAATGTGTATGGCAAAAGTAGATGTTTACTAGATTTTATTGATGAATAAATGAGTAGGAGTACTCGAGGTTCAGGGTGAGGGAAGGAAGAGCATGGCTTGTTTTTAAAATCAGATACCGTATGATGCATTGTGTACTCTGTTTTGCCTTGGTTGTTGGGAAGCTTAGCTCTAAATTAATGCTTGATGCAATAACTATTTTATCCGAGGCTCCAGTCTCAATTATTGGCCCCCTTCCCAGAGGCTTTATTTATTTTTAGCATTCTATTGTACATGTGTTTTTGTTAGCAATGGTTTTAGACTATCATAAGATATAGAATAAAGTGATGCAAGAGGTATGGAGTAGGACACACTGTGGTTCAAGTTGTCTGATCCTCGGGCAAGTCACTTATGTGCTCTGTGTCTTAGTTGCCTTACCTGTTATTATGGGGAATGTTGAGAGGATTACATAAGGCAATGCTTAGGAATTGCCCAGCAGAGTGCCTGGGACGTGGATGGTAAGCATCTGATATGTGTTAACGGTACAAAACAACAACAATAAAAATTAAGCAGTACAAATATTTGTTGAAAAAAAAGTTGGTTACCAAATGGGTTGACAATCGATATTCAAAGTTTGAGAGAAGGCTTTATGGGAAGATAAGCCATGAAGCCTGAGATTGTCATTACCTCAACTCTTTCAGGAAGACTTTCAAAAAAGATTAGACTAGAGATTCCATAGTATAAAATGAAATGCATCATGCTTTAACTCCAACATTTAATAGCCATTTTATACTCTTTGGCCTTCTCTTCACTCCAAAACAATCCTCTTGCCATAATATAATTCATTTCTTATTTATTGCCATTTCACTGTTTTTCCTAAATTGATAATACTCTGTGATATATCTTATTCAACATTCTTTTTGTAATCTTAAAAAAAATTAGGCAGTACAATACAAATGATAAATACCTTAAATAAACACTTTGTGTGCATAGTCTGATAAAACCATTTTGATCACTTTAGTTTATTATCCCATTGCTCCTAATAAAAGTGCTTTACATGTCAACTTATGCAAGCATATGTTTCTGATGTTCATTGATGGAAATGTTTTCTTCCTTACAACAACCCTCTGAAGTGAGACTGTCATTCTCTCTATTCTTCAGATGAGACAGTTGAAGCACAGAGAAGTCAACTTATTTGCCCAAGGTCATAAAAATAGTGAGTGGTAGAGCTGATTCACCCTCAAGCCCTCCAACACCAGAGTGGTTTAACTGTGGTGCACTCTGCTTCCAGCTAGTATTTATTGAGCACTCACTATGGGCCAGGCTCCGTGAGAAGGACATTACCTGCAGCATCTTATTTAATCCTCCCGACAACCACATGAGGTAGACCCATCGGAAGTTGCCATTTGAAAAAATAACCCATTGGCTCTAATATAAAGATCAAATTTGAAATCATCTGCAAATGAATAGAATGGTTAAGATTTATACATTACTTCTTCTCTGACCATGGAAACTCTTCATTAATAGAATTCATGGTTGAGGAGTACAAGATCTTATGTGAAAAGGGACCAAAGTAATGAACAAGGCCACAAAAGCCCTTATACATATTCATCTTTTCTAAAATTAAACCAGTAGAGACTCTACACTCAATAGACCAGCTGTGGCATTTCCTATCCTCAGTCACTAACAACCCAGATGCCTGTTGTATCTCCTCACAACCCAGTTGTAGGAAAAACATGGCAGCTGCAACAAGACTTGCAACGATCTGTACTTCAAGTTCACTCGGTGTGAAATTTTTGGCAATGTGGAATAATATACAAATGTATATGTGAGGCCTAGAATTTCTCTGAAGGGCAAACTTGCATCCACAGGGTGATTGCTACATCAGTGGTGTTGCAGGGTCTACTTCCATGAGCTGATGACTGAAGCACTTGGCAACATTGATATCTGTCTCCTGGGGTGAAATGGTTGCAAGGAAGAAAACCAGGAAACATTCCCTCTGCTCTGGGATCACTTTTCAGGTCTAGGATCTGTGACACGAATCCAGCTGATCCTAAATGCTCAAGACAAACTATTTTGCTCATATCTATAGACCACAAAAAAAGAAGAGTCAACTTCTTTAAGTATAGGCTACTTGAAATATTTTCATGACAACCTCAGGGTTTTTAGGTACCAATCAAAGACATGAATGATTGAAGCCTTAATGAAGCAGCTCAGTTGCTGGTAAAGCCAGGCATTTCAATGTGTTATTACTGTTGCCATTTGGGTTCTTCAGGCAGCAGGCTCCAAGACAGAACGTAGTGTGTGGATGTATATTGAGAGATGATCCCCTGTTGTCTTCCAAAGTAATCAAAGCAATCAAATAACTGTGTTTTAAGTCACTTTGGAATCGTTTTTACATGGCTATGCCTTCCACTCTACACGATTAGGTTCAAGTACATTATTTGGTTTTATTTTCTCTAAATTTAGCAAAGTGGAGAAGATATTTGCTTACATATATAAAAATTTTGGAAGGATAAACCATAAAAAAGGGGTTACCTGTGGGGAAAGGATGAAATAGCATGGAGGGGAGGAGAATAGAGGCAATATTTTTATAGATTTGACTTTAGAAACATGTTCATGTTTTATGTAATTATAAAAAATCATATTAAATAAAAAGCAATCCTTAAAACTCAAAAAAATATAACTTTTGAAGGCTGCTTCTATCACTTCAGAACTGGGAAGCCCTCAGCAAGTTACTTACTAAGCCTTGATTGACTCATCTCTAAAACTGAAATAATTATAGTGACTCACTGGGTTAATATGAAGATTAAATAAGGCACATTAAACATACTTAACACAGTGCCTAGTATGAAGCTAGTGTCCAAAGTATATTAGCTATTATTTGTAACCCTAAAACTTGGATCAGGATAATTTGGAATCAAGTATCTGTTTTATGTGAAAATTCTCCCCGAGATCCTTCTTAATATTGAGATCCTCCAAGATATTTAATATTTCACTTACAAAAATATAGTTTTTCAGAAATGGGTCTACTACAGCCTTGAGAAGGGGAGTGGTGGTCTTTACCAGCCCAGCACAGAGAATCTGCTGAGAGCTGAAACTCAGAGGCAGTGTTAATTCCACCTTACAGCAGTGAAAGAGAGGCAGTGTTCCCCGCACACCAAGGAGCGCCCTGCCTCCTAGAGCAGAAAGAAGCTTCTAGAATTCAACAGGAGATGAGTTGGTGGGAAAATTGAGACGTGCTGGGCCATGGCCTTTCGTGAGAGGAAAGGCTTTTCCAGCCGGTCTTCCTTCTAACGTGTTCCTTCTCCATTACACACATACATATATGAGCATCACTCCTTTGTGAGTCTGAGGGGGTCAGCACGTGGTTGGCAGGGATGTTCCTGAGAGCCGTTCCTACATCAGGATGTCTAGCAATGACTAAACTATATGCCAAAGTGAATTTGAGCCATGGAAATATGTCCCATTAAATCCAGACTCAATGAGTTTAGACCCAACTCATTCTTTCTTTACCTGGACCCTAAAATTGTTCTCAGACATCCCAAAACCACCAGCATAGGGGAGAGTGGTATGAAGGGGGGGTGCCATGGAAAGAGACAAGAGCCTTAACCAGCTGCAGTTAAAATATTTCACTTTTGCAAATTTGTAAAAAACGTATGACCATATAAGCACATTGTTAGGGGTCCTCCCAAGGCAGTGGTAGGAACTCTGCGACCAGGGACCTTGTAGCCGGACCTTGTAGTGTGGGCTTTGTCAGAGTCACAGTAAATCTGCCTCTGCTTATCAGGAAAGCTCAGTTTTCAGAATTTCTGAGAAATCTTTTTATAGAACACAGACTCATTTCTCAGTTTATTAGCCTGTGGGTTGAGGTATTTCCGTGGCCAGTTTTCTAAAAATGGAGACACCTGCATTTAAAAGCTAGAAACCACATGCGGTGCTGATGGGGGTAAGAGAGTGGCAGCACCCGCTGCTTCCAGACTAGCTCTGAGGGTGCAACAACCATGGCAGGGGGCCAGATCTGAGCAGGGAGGGAGCACCTTAGGGAATAGATGCACCCCACACACAGGGTGGGGGACCGCTGATAACTGCAGCTCTTAGCAAGGTTAATGATGGCAGAGGGGAAACTCCTGAAAGCCTCTCTTTCCCACCCACCCACCTCCTTAGGGCGCCTACCGTCACCCCTCCACCGGGGAGCTATAATTACACTGGACAGGTTGAGTGGGAGAATTCTGGATGTGTTCCCATTATGGCCTTATTGATATCCCCTCTGTTATCAGGCCTCAGGCCCCCAGCCAGGAGAAGCACCTGGTCTAATTCTATTTATCACTAAATCCTTAATATCCCCTGGGAGTGTCAGGACTCATCATTCCAAAGACGGCACGAATGAAGAATATTATTGCAAATCACTCATCTCAGACCTGGGCCCAGACTTTGTTTTGCATTTTTTTTTTTGCGGTACGCAGGCCTCTCACTGTTGTGGCCTCTCCCGTTGCGGAGCACAGGCTCTGGATGCGCAGGCTCAGCGGCCATGGCTCACGGGCCCAGCCGCTCCGCGGCATATGGGATCCTCCCAGACCAGGGCACGAACCCGTATCCCCTGCATCAGCAGGCGGGCTCTCAACCACTGCGCCACCAGGGAGGCCCTGTTTTGCATTTTTATAAATGGCTAAAAGTTTAGCTTAGGTTGGATCAGTTAAAGTCACAGCATTTTAAATTTCACCTAAGGTTAAAGGTAGCAGCTTTCAAAACTCTTGATTTCAGAATATCAGGAAGTGACTAAATGAATTAATTGGAAATTATTATTGGAATCAATGAAGCTTTCAGAACTGCCCTTGTGAGTTCTATAACAAACTCCTTTTTGTTTGAATTTCAAAAAATGTCACCCAGAACATGGCTAGAAGTTCCTCAGATGCATATCTCTGTAATGAACAGGAGGTTTGAAAACGTGCCCTGTTTCTACAGCAGACTTTATTGCTTCTCAAGATGGAAAGCATTTTAGCTTACAAAAAACAACCACCACCATTTCCCTCTTTAATTCCTATCTCTCTGACAGAAACACACTTGGAAGAGTCAGTTGGGTGGACTCTTAATGGCTTCCTGTGGTTGTAGCTCTATTGTGGGACAGAAAGGACATTCAGAAAGAAAAAGATTGCATCTGTATTTTCATAAGGAAGGAATGTAATGCAATCTGCACATAGGTGAGACTTTGTGAGGTACGTGTTGTTGCAGGAATGGATCACATAATAACTACATTTACCAGATTGTTTGTATAAGAGTTGTTTTCCCTACTAGACTGTGAACTTCACGTGGGCAAAGCTAAATTTTTTTTAGTTTACCTCTGTGTCCTTAGACTCTAGCACAAAGTGGATGCCAAAAAAATATAGTAAATAAGCACTATCAAGGTACCAAAGAGCGGTTTAAAAAAAAGAAGGAGGGCTCACATTTTTTAAAAGGCATTGATTTTTAGGGAAGAGAATTCACCAGTTTTTGATAATGTGTCATTTTGTAATAATTTCAAACCTACAGAAAAGTTTCAAAAGTTATACAAAGAACTCTTGGGTGCTCTTCAACCAAATTCCCCAAATTTTAACATTTGCCACACTTAATTTTAAATATAAATGTGAGAGTAAGCTGCAGACATGCTGCCCCTTTACCTCTAAGTAATTCAGTGTGTAATTCCTAAGAACAAGGACATTCTTTTATATAACTACTATACAATTGTCAAAATCAGGAGATTAACAGTGAGACAATATTATTTTCTAATCTATAGACATTATTCAACATTTGCTCATTATTTTAATCATATTCTATACAGTAATAGAAAAATAAGTTTTAAGGATCCAATCCAGGATTACACATTGCATTTTCATATCTTTAATCTCTTTCAATCTGGAACAGTTACTCAGTCTTTCTTACTCTTTCATGACCTTAATATTTTTGAAGCATATTGGCCAATTATTTTGTAGGATGTCCTTCAATTCAGGTTTATCTGATGTTCCCTCGGGATTAAATTCATATTTTGCATCTCCGACAGCATCACCAAATAAGTGATGTTGTGTCTCTTGCAGTGCATCATATCAAGAGACACAGATGTGAGTTTGTTCCTTTACTGGTGATGCTAATGTCAATCACTTAATATGTAAGGTGGTGTTGGTCAGGTTTCTCTGCTGTAAAGTTACTATTTTCCCCTTTGCAATTCCCCCTTTGTAGTTAATAAGTGTTCTGTGGGGAGATACTTTGGAGCCATGTAAGTATCCCCAAAATTTCACCTGCCAATTTTAGCATCCAATGATAATTCTTGCTTGAATTAGTTATAAATATACTTGCCAAATAGTGATAGTCTAACTCCATCATTCATTCTGCATTTGTTGGTTGGCATTCTCCTATTAGAAAACTGTTCTCATTCTCGTCTATTTATCTATTGATGCACTTATTTATATTAGCGTGGGCTTGAATTATTGCTTTAGTCATTGGGGTGATAATATGTTAATATCATTATTTATTTGGTGTGCATATTCTCTCAGATTAGGCTCCCATGTTCTCTTGACGTGTTCCATTATTTTTGAGCATTATCTTTCTTTGTAAGATAACAAGAGGTTTCAGGCTCAACCTGGACCTTCTCTGCCCAGCCCTGGAATCATTCATTCTCTCAGGAGACCTGGTTCCATTAAGTGGAGAACGGTCCCAAATTTACTTTTAAAATAAAGCAAAAACAAAACAGAGAATACACAATTACTCAATAAATGCAGTCAATATTTAAAACATACTCTGATCTGTGCCATTGCCAGTTAAACAAAAGACACAAAGTTAGACTCAAGACAGTTAATTAATGGTGTTAATTTTTTTTTTTTTTTTTTTTTTGCAGTACGCGGGCCTCTTACTGCTGTGGCCTCTCCCATTGCAGAGCACAGGCTCCAAACGCGCAGGCTCAGCGGCCATGGCTCACGGGCCCAGCCGCTCCGCAGCATGTGAGATCTTCCCGGACCGGGGCACGAACCCGTGTCCCCTGCATCGGCAGGCGGACTCCCAACCACTGTGCCACCAGGGAAGCCCCTAGTTCTTTCTTCTTTCCTCTTAAATCTGTTATTGAGCTCATCTAGTGAATTTTTCATTTCAGTTTCTCTATTTTTCAATCCTAGAATTTCCATTTGGTTCCTTTTTATAGTTTCAATTCCTCTATTGAGGTTCCCTATTTGTTGACTCAGTGTCAGTATAGTTTCCCTTAATTATTTGAATATATTTATAATAGCTGCTTTGAAGTTTTCTCTGCTAAATCCAACATTTAGGCCCATTCAGAGACAATTTGCATTGGCTGCTTTATTCCCTGAGCACGGATCACACTTTCCTATATTTTATAGGTCTAGTAACTTTTGGTTAACAATTGGACATTTTAGGTAATATTTTGCAATGACTCAATTCTGTTTTATTTTTCTGAGTCTTTATCTTTTTTGTAAATTGTCTGCATGTGTACTGTGGAATCTCTCTCTTCCATAGTGTGGAGACACTGATGTGTCTGCTCAACTTATTATTCTACTTTTAATTTTTTCAACCTGGCCTCCTGGGGTCACCCCATGTCTAGGTAGCTCAGTGATTGGAGAATGATTTGCACAAAAGTTGTTCTCGAACACCTCAGGCCTGTAAAGCTTCCAGCCTCTGCCTTTTGATCTGTGCGTGAACTGGAGAATCCATTTAAAGTTGCAACCAATTCCAAGCCTCCCCTAGCTTTCACTTTTTACCAGGCTCTCTGAAGTCTCTCCTAGGCATGTGTGTTTCCTCTGTCAGCCAGGTGTGTGTGTGAAGAGTTTAGCTCAGGCCTTTTGTGGCTCTCTCATTTTCAGAATCTCTGTTAGATTTATGTCTGGTCCACTCCTCACTGGGACAACAAACTTAGACTAGCAAAGTTTTCTCCTATTTCCCTACAGCACCCCACTGTTAGCTGGCAAAACTGTGGGATTTTGTCCCCTACTTCATCCCAAGTAGACTGCCTTCCACAACCTCACCCTGCTTTGGCAGCAAAGCTGCTCTTCACTGCTAGCCATAGACTGGTAAAGATACAGTTTTGCCTAATGAGTTGGGGATGAGGCAAGGGACAGGGCAGCAGCAGCCCCAGGCAAGAAAGCCAAAGACTCTTGCTCTAACAGTTTTTCAAAAATAAATGTTTCTCAATTTGTTGTCTACCTTTGGTTTACTTCCACTGCCCCAAAATGGTCATTTTTGACAATTTCATCCAGTTATGTGTTTATTTTTTGCAGAGGGAAATTGTCAATCTTTTCACACTATCATTATATGAAATCTTGATTGAACGGATGGTATTTTTCTCCCTTTTAAAATCTGGTTTCAAAGCTATAGATTCTATTTTTTATCCTTTCAGAATTTACCTTTTCACATTTAACATTTATATATAACTGTGTCTTTTTTATAAGGTCTAAAGTTAGTCCACTTCTCCTTGTATTTCCTTCTTGAACAAAATAAAGATCTTAGATTGTTTTAGCTGCTTTTTCTTATTGCTGTTGTTGTCTTGAATTTTAGTTCTATATCTTTATAACAAAATTTTGTAGTTTTAAAAGTCAATAATTATTTAAATTTACTAGTATCTTTTACTGTTTTGTTTCTTATATCATATTTCTTCCTGTGATGATATTGGGATTATTCAAAATTTGGTCACTGAGCTGGCAGATATCTCAGCCCAGGACCAATTAGCATGAATTTTTCTTTAAACCATTTATTACAAGCTCTGGTAGTGGGTTTCAGCCTCTTTTAGCCTCTTCCTGTGGGTCAAATAAAATTACTTACTTGATTCACACAATGTGCTGGCTCCTGTCCATACCACTCGTGGGGGTGTGGGGTGTGAATTGCTTCACTTGACTTTGAGGGAAAGCATCAAATTTCCAGTCATCTCTACCAGTTTCTAATCCAGAAAATTTACACTCTGCCTCCACCTATTGTTCCATTATCATTTATCTGTTCCATTTAAGGTCCATGGAAATGCTTTTGGTATTGTTTTGTTATTGAGGGTAGCTGTATCTTTATAAATGAAATATACATATATGAATATATATAACTACATAATATATATATAATATATAACTTTAATATATAATATATATATAACTATATATATATAACTATACATATATATATGTATATATATATATATATATATAAAACTTTATCTGTCATTGCTTCATTTGAAGCAGAGGAAGTTTTAAGGAATGAAATTACAGCACCCTAATCCTAATCAGCGCCAGGCTTCCTTACCCCATCCCTTGCCCCAGCTGAGTTTGGCAGTTTGGAGAAGGAGCTGGGTGAAGAGCTCTGTGAATGAAGTAGGGATGATAATGATGATGTTGATGATGGCAAAGATGTTGGTTTTCCTAGACCTGGAAGAGAGGACTTTATCAAGAATATTACTTGACTTTCCAGTGGCTCAGCTCTGGGAGACTGTGTTTTAGGTAATGTGTTAGATAAAACTGTAACAGGTATTGAAAATGGGTCTGTTCTTATCTCAGTTTCAGCTGGGACACCAAGATAATAGATGCCATATTAACAAAGTAAGGAGTCAGAACACCATGAAGAATTTTTAAAGAAGGTTTCAGAAAATTGGTTTAGCACACATCTAAGCTCAGCACACATCTCTAGACTATAAAATAGGTTGGAGTGCCAAGAAAAGTATAGTAAGAGATAAGAGGAGAGTTTTATTTTCTTGAATTTGTCTAGTGTTGTGCACTAGAATATGAGCTCCATGAAAGCAGGAATTTTTATGTATTTTGTTACTGTTAGGGATGAATGAATGTGCAAATATTTAGAGAAAACTGTCCTTGTGTTATGAGTTTCTGAGGGAAAGAATGAGAATTACCTCACCTCAAATGTAGGGGAAAAGTGCCTCAACAGGGCCACAAAGAAAGGTGAACTAGTGTCCTGAGAGGTTTAAAAGGGGAGAGCCTAGCTAGTGGCTCTTTAGAGGCTGGAATAACAGGAGGGGTTGTGTTGGGATGGCTTGCACCCTTGGAGTTCATTCGTTGGGAAAAAGATGATTAAGTGTTTTCCTTGGATCACATGCAGATTGGACATGTGAGAATGAGAGCTGGAGTGGTGTCATCTCAGATGATGTGCAAGAGGCTTGGAGGAAAGAGGGGATCCAACACAGAGGTGAACCTCAAGACTTTCAGGGGCTAAGAAAGGAATTGTGGGTGACTACCCAAAGTTTTCCTTGCACCTGCAGGAAAACACAGTAAGACGTACACTTTTTGGTCTTGTTTTGCATAATATTTAATTTTTTCCTAACTTTCTGAAATGTTTAGATACCTGAAACTATTATTTTAGAATTTATTATTTTCTCCTAAAATAAAAGTAGTTTATTTAAAAAATATATATATTTTAAGATATATTGTTGACTTTAAAAGGAGAGATTAGAAGACTTACTTTCTCAAGCCACAACTACATAGTCTGTGTCTAAAGAGCTTAAAAAAAAAAAAAGTGAGCTCTCTGACTCATGGAAGGAAGGAATCTAGTCCAAAGACACTGGCAAAATTGTAGATAAGAAATAAAAATATGGCAAATGCTATCTTTTCTTAAGCTTTATAAATGTTAATTATTACCTTAGTGTCTTTTATGCATCAGAGTATTTTCTAATATAACATATGGTGACCCCTAAACTACAGTATCATATTGGGGCTAGTATACAGAGTATAAAGAAAAATGAATTGAATATTTTAAACATACATATCATGAGCTCTTTAAAATCCAATAATTGCATGTCACAGATTTTCAAACTAGAAATGAAAAAGCTACTGAAGCACCTTACAAGGTAAGTTACCATATTGCACTGGCTGGAAAAGTACATGCAATAGTAGGGGGACAAATAAAATCTTGTATAGTTGACATTGCTGAATGCCTGTTGGATGAAAAGTCAGTGAAAAGAACCACAGAACTGCTACCTTTCAATGATTCATTTACTCAGAGTAAAAATTTAGCTGCAGACAAGAAGACTGAGTTAATATCGTCTCTGTAGAACTGAACTTTTGCCTTAAAACGAACAAATCTACAAATGTGCCTAGACTCGGAGTTTTGCTTGTATGCGTTCAAGATTAGCACCAACTAATCATCAAAGATCTTCCTTTATGTGAATGCAGTTAACACAAGTAGTACTGATACTTTCAAAGTGTTCACATTTTTTAATTGCTTGGTTTATCATGTAACAACTGTGTTCACATTTGTCCTGATGGTGTAAAAGCAATGGTGGGTAAAATTGCTGGTGTCAAGGCAATAGTGCCAAATTATACTAGTAGTCATTAGCGTCATCACCATCAAGCACTTGCAGGAAAAAAAAAAAGTTTCACTGAAGAACATTTTTAATGAAGCAGTGAAAGTTATTAATTTTATAAAATTTCATCCCTTGAGTACACGTTTTTAATATTGAATGGGAAGTACATATAAAGCACTTCTGCTGCATACCAAAGTATGATAGCTGTCTTGAGGAAAAGTACTTGTTCAATTTGAAATGAGAGCTGACCCTGCTGCTTTATTCATGGAACACCAGTTGAAAGAATGACTGGCAGACCAACTATGGTTATTCAGACTTGGGTACATAATTGGCAGACATTTTCTAAAAAATGAACAAAGTGAGCCTGTTTGACAGGAGATACTTGTGAGCTATTTCTTGACGGTGATAACATTCAAGCTTTGCTAAAAACTTAGAATTTTGGAAAACTTCTGCCTCCATGAGCTTGGCATCTTCCCAATACTTAAAGACTTCTGATGAGATCAATGGTAATACTAACATATGTGAATATGTCAACATTTAGAAGATCTCTATAACTCTGTGAACCAATACTTTCCAAATGACCAATGCATGGTGTTACAAAATTATGCATGGGTAAAATATCCATTTAAAGTACAAGATAAGTCAATAAATTTTAATGTAACAGAGTATAAAAAGATTGGTGTGGTTTCAAAATTCACACTGCAACCACCCTTTAAGAAATTATCACTTGTCAAGTTTTGTGTAGTATCAAAGAAGAATATCCTCAATTATCTGAAAAAGCTATTAAAATACTACTCCCTTTTCCAACTACTTATCTGTATCTGTGTGAGGCCAGGATTTTCATGATATTCTTTAATCAAAATTATATATTATAACAATTTGAATGCAGAAACATATATGAGAATCCAGTCTTCTGTCTTCTCTTTAATGAAATATGAAAAAGATTTTACAAATATGTAAAACAGTGCTTCTAAAATTTTTTAGGCTTGGAAAATATAGTTATTTTCCATAAAAATATATTATTTATGTTAATGTATAATTGATTTATTGTTATTTTTATAAAATTAATAAAGTGTTTTAAATGTCCCAGTTTTAAATTTTAATAGATATGAGTAGATATAGCCTATATATAAACAATAGCTCTTTAGGGTCCTCAATTTTCAAGAGTTTAAAGGAGTTATGAGACCAAAATATTTTGAGAACAACTAGATTTGAGTAAGGAGGGCAGAAGAGTTCTGGAGGTTTGAAGAGACAAGAAGAGGTGTGAGATAATTCTGGTTATTTACCAGAGTGGGAAAGTGACTGGAGCTGGCAATGTAGTACCATTGTCCACTAAAGGCCCACTCAGGGTTACTGATCACAAATTTAAAGTGAGGCCAGTCAGTGTGGTGGTGTGGCTTTCTGCAGCTACATTCAAGTGCATAGTGCCATCTTAGAGCAGGTGAAGACTTGGATTTACCATAGATTGGCTTTGTCAGGCTGGTGACAAAACGGAAGACTAGGGTAAGGGGGTTTTGTATGCATGAAAGAATGATTATGGTGATGTACTGTAGAATCTAACCTGGTTAAAAGAATAAAAGGCATGAGGGAAGTGAAACATAATGAAAACTGGGAGAAACAATGAATTGTAGGCTCTGATAAGATGGCAGAATTGTTGGAGTTGGAGTTCTAGGTGGAGTAAGCTTGAAGGACAGGAGGTGGCGGCCCAAGAGTGGGATGCTTACAAGTTAGATCACAGAGGGGATGCAGTTACCATTTTTAGGTCTAGTATATGACAGATGGGAGTGGGTGGCTGAGGTAGAGTGGAGGACAAGGTCACATGAAGAGAGGAGGGCAAGGAACTTGGGAGAATCATATCCACTCAGGGCTGATAGGAAAAGTATGTTCATTCTGATTGTTAAAATGTTGAAATTCTTTTATACCAGTTGGTTAATGACCACTGCCTACGTCCCCTGATGTTCTCCCATTGCCTTGGCCACACTGGCCCGTGACCCCTGCCCCAGGACCCAGGACCTCCCCACAGAATTAAAGGATAATATTTGGCCCAGGCTGAGGCCCTTTAGGGGAACAACTTTGCGTCTGATTGGTGTCCACCTATGTTTTACCTGAATATCACCACTGTCCCCATGAATATTGAAATCACCAAGAATTGAGACAGGGTGCTGTTGGAGAGAATGACAATGAACATGGGCTACAATTTTCAAGGAGTAAAGACCAGTGACCCGGGGGTCTAAAGATACTTGCCTGCCATAAGAATCAGTGCTATTGTCTGAGGCTATGAGTTTCAACGCTAGGGATTATCAGAGAGGAGGATGGAACAAAGGTCTGGAACTGAAATGAAAGAGGAAGTAGACAGACACTTGCTGGCTTGTGGGCCCAATGATAGGAGGAGGCGGGGCTGCAGAAGAAGCAGGGTCCTCAGGTTCAAAAAGGTGAAGGGTTTTCATGGATATTCAATTAAATAAAGTTGTAAATTTAAAACATAGCTTTTTCTTAAGTTGTAGAGCTCAATGTACCTATGTAGCTAATTTATCAATGAATCTAGTAATTTTGTATAAAAATAACATCACTTTCATTTGTCCTTTAATTAATATTCAGTTAAGTTTAACAGATATTTCCTTAAACTGTCATAGTTAATTAAATTCCCTTAAACTTTTAAAATTGGAAGCCTAAATTTAACTTATTTGATTCTCTTAAGCATGATTCTCTCAAGCAAGATGCCCGGTAAGGTTGATTTACGGATAAGATAAACAAAACCTTCTTTAGCACAGAAACTCTAGTTACAAATTTAAGATGCCTGAAAAGACCTAAAAACATTTCAATCTTTCAGACAGTCAAATACAGTTTACAAAATTAAACAAAGCTTCATGCATTTTAAAAGTAAAATGAGGCTGGATAATAATTAAATATTTCAAATTATTCAATTAACATGTCAAATTTCCCTAAAAGTTTCATATACCATAAATAACCATTACCCACAGTTTTTCATGATGTTTATAAAACTTATTCCTAAACATCACATGAAAGTATTAATCCTGTGGGTTTAATTTACTTTATCATCTCTGTACTTGATTATAACTTTCCTGAGTAGCAAATTTCCTTTGCCAATGGCCGGGAACAGGTATACCATCTCAGGCCAACTGAGGGATTGGCCTGAGACTGGGGTTACAGATTCAAGTTCAAAGTCAGAGGTTCTGGCCTGCAACTTGGACAGTACTTCTGGCCTGCTGCTACTCATGTTCATCTCCCTAACCCTACCTTAAGGTGATGGGAATTTAATTAAATCCCCAAATTTTCTTATGACTTGATTATGAGTTAGAAGTCATTCTACTCAGTCAAATTTTAGAAACTTTACTATAACTTCTTCCTGCTCTTCATGCATTTTATTTCCTTACCTGTCTCTCTGATCTCATTTTTATAATCATTTTATTGACATCCCTCCTTTGTGCCCCACTTGAATCCTGTATGATGTAGCATAGCACCTGAATTGTTTAAATTTATTCATTCAACTAAAATATATTGAACCCCTCCTATGTTTCAGGCTCCATTCTGGGCCTTGAAAATACAATAGGAGACCAAACAGAAACAAACAACCCTGCCCTCATAGAACTTCCTTTCTCGTGAGACCATCACCGTCTTGCTGTCTTGAGCTACCATGTTGAGTCAAGGACTGCCTATGTCATTGGAAGCCCCGACTGGCTCAGGGCCAGCACATGACATCAGTGCAGTAATAGCTAACTTGTGTCTCTCGTGTAGTCCTTGCAACAGCCCAATGTCGTGAAGTGGTAATTTTATAGATAAGAAAGCAGGCACACTGACGTTCAGTCACTTGCCTACACCCCATAATAGTAAGTCACAGGGTCTGGATTCTAAGACAGTCAGTTTTCTGGCTCGTATTTAACTGCCTCCTAGAGTGCCTCCTAGTGTGAAGTACATGTTTGAAAAATAAAATAATGGGAAATTCTTGTGGCCCTAAGCTGGTTACCTTGGTAGGTGTTGACAAACCATCTCTTCTCCCCCTGCCTCGCCCTACCTCATGTCTTTATTCTTCTCTGCCTGACTGGAGTGTCTGTGATTGTTTTATTTATATAATATCCTTAATTTAAACCAACTATATACCAAGTGTCTGGAGCCAGATTCTATCAGGAAACTTGACCTACATTTGCAAGTGAGAAAATGGGATTAGAACAAACCAAAAGGGAAAAACTATGTGGTGTCTTTGATTCATATCCTCCTACCCTTTCCGTGGCTGATCATGTATAGACCAGAGGCAACGGATGTCCTAATGACAGAAAATCCCCAAATACCAGTGGCTTAGACAGTGAGATAGTTGCAATAATGGCCTCCAACAAATCACTCTCCACTGTAACTATGCCTGTGAGTGACCTGAGTAGACCAATGGGACAGTAGCATATGTGACACAAGCAGAGACTTGCATATTGAGACTTGTCTTCTCTTTTTTTTTTTTTGGAACCCTGAGACTGCCATGTGAAGATGCTTAGGCTAACCTACAGTAGGCTAACCTACTGTAGGATAAACCAAATGGAGCAAAGATTAGCCATCCCAACTGAGACCCCCTAGACCAACCAGACATGTAAACCTGCCTTAGACCATCCAGCTCCAGTTTCCCAGCTGACCCATAGAATCAGGAGCTACATTAGGTAATTGTTGTCTTAAGCCACTAAGTTTGAAGTAGTTTGTTATGCAGCAAGAGGTAACAGATACAATGTAGGAACTTGTTCTCTTTCTGTTATAAATGAAAGATATGAAGCCCAGGGGTGGCATAGCACTCCACTGTGTCAAGGACTAAAGCTTCTTCTATTTTCAGTCCAAGGCTTGCACATGATGATCCAAGATGATTGCCCAAGCTCCGGCTGGTGCAGCATAACTTCTACCCAGGAGGAAGCAGGGTAGGGGGAGTGGTGGAAGAAAAGTATGCTCCTTCTCTTTGCAAACACTGCCCAGAAGTTTCACATAGCATTTATTCTTACATCTCATTGACCAGAACTTAGTCACTTTGCGGGAGCCAGATGCTAGAGAGATTAGAAGTGTAGTCTTATTTCTGGGACCTATTAGCTCAGCTAAAAATCTGAGTTTTTTTTTTTTACTGGAGAAGAAGGGAAACAAAATTTGGGGGGAAATGAACAGCTTCTGCGTAACCTCACTGTGCTGTGAACTACCGCAGCACTCATCTTTGAATCTCCCGCACTTAACAGGTATTCAGTAACATATGCAGAATGTTGCTGAGGGAATGAAGGGTGGTGTATTCCCCAGACCACTGAAGGGGCACTCACAAGTTTAGGAATTGCACTCCACCTCCAGGAGATGGTTGGCATCACCCTACTGTGAGTTATAAGATAATAAAGAGGCTTCAGAATGTAGCAAGAAAATCATGATACCTAAAGTCAGAAATCCTGTCTCTGTTACTTATTTCATGGGTGACTCTGGGCACAGGGCTTAACCTTAAGTATCCTTGTCTTTAAAGTGAAAATAGGGAGCTCCCTGGTTGCCTAGTGGTTAGGATTCCGGGCTTTCACTGCCATGGCCCGGTTTCAATCCCTGGTCAGGGAACTGAGATACTGCAAGCGTCAAAGTGCGGCCAAAAAAAAAAAAAGAGTGAAAATAAAAATTTCCACCTTAGTGGAAACTTATTGCTTAGTGGGTACAGAGTTTTTATTTGGGGTGATGCAAAGTTTTGGAAATAGATAGTGATGGTGATTGCACAACACTGTGAATGGAATTACTGCCCGTGAAATGCACACTTTAAAATGGTTCCGAAAATTTCCTACCTTGCAAGCTTACCATATTTCTGTGTGTGCCTCATGTGAGTTCATGGAAGAACATGACAAGGGAAACTATTAGAGGGGAAAAGTAAAAATCAATCGCAAAAGGGTGGTACGGGATGGAGCGAGGGGTTGAATGGCAGTGGTTGGAAGACAGTAATTACATTTTCCAGGAATCTTTGAGTCTTGTAACCAGAACTCTCTGTGGTCTCCTGGCAACATGTGGCCTGCACAGAGAAATGCCTGACATGCAGAATTAGTGATGCAGTGGTTCTCTGGTGGCCTTCTGTGCAGAATTGATAGTGCTTATGTTTGCAAACTCTCAAAAATGTTATAAATTGAGCTTAGTGAGACAGAGTTCACTAATGTGGTCAGAACTGGTCATTTAACTTCAATTCAACCAACACTAAAGGAGCACCTATGTGCAGTCATTATGGCTATTGATAAATATTATGGCTCTTGTCTCAGAACACGAGGTCAAATTTTATTTCCCCACTGCCTTAGCTTTGGCAAATGAAAGAAGAGCAGAAGTAATGTGTGTCATGTTGGGCAAAGGTATTCCCCCTCCCTTTTCCTGCCTCAGTGATTGCAGAAGCACAGGACAAGATGAAGCCTCCATCACCTGTGTCTATGAGTGATTACAATGAACCATACTTGCTGCCCTGCACTAGACATGTAGCGTGAGGGAGGAATACTCTTTCTTGTTCTGCCACTGAGATTTGGCATTGTTTGTTACTGCAGCATTACCTAGCCTAATTTGACCGACGCTACATGTCTCTCCCTGGGCTAAGTGAGGATTTTAACACAGAGCTTAAACTCTAGAGTTAGGGAGCCAGTTTCAGTCCCAGTTGGTACTTTCTCACTGTGTGATCTTGAACAAATCAGTGACTCCTCTGTGCCTATTTCCCACATTTAGAAAACGGGGTTAATAATGGAAACCACCTTATATGGTTTTTATGGGGATTATATTACGTGAGCTACATAGCCCAGCACATAGTAAGTCCTCAAAAAGGCTGGATGATGATGATGTTGATGATGATCTCATTTAATTCTCAAAAGAACTCTATGTAAGATGTGTTCCCTCAAGCCATTGAGATGTCAGCACTGCTACGGCAGCATAACCTGGCCCTAGACACACAAGTAATAAGAGGAAGTTTTGAGATTAGAATCCAGCCTTGACCCATCAACCCACCTTTAGGGGCACACTTCTATGTCCCTGGAAGCCGTCCAGCTCCGCTGTGCAGCCTCTTCTCATTCTGTCCTCAGCTGTTCTCTAGAGGACTTATTCACTGACTCAACTTCCCCAGGGACTAAATCCACGTAAAAGATCCCCTTGGGGCAGAGACTCAGAGCTACAGCCAGTCCTAGTCCTTCAGAGACTATCCTGCTCTCCTGCCTAAAAGGCAGACCAGGAATCAAACCCGAAGACATAGGATCCATTTGATTCCCTTCTGCACCAGCCTCATCTCTTACTCTGCCAAAGCCAAATGATTGATCTACACCACTGAAAAAAATAATAAAAGTAATTGGTGAGCAAGGTCAAAATATCCCAAAGGGTATAATGAGGTGTCTCTCTCCCACCCTTCTCTCTAGACTCCCAGTTCCCCTCCCCAGAGGGAACCTTGGTGACCAGCTTCCTCAAAGTGGTTTTACAATGGTTCCTTGTTTCTTTCTCCGGCTACCCCATCATGGGGAATGTACTTCTGAGGCTAACCTCCTTCCTGCCCTCTAGCTGCGCCCACGGTTCTCTCCCACCAGCAATGCCCTCCTTCTGGCCCCCTAATCCTGCATATCCTGATGTCTGTTCAAGCCACCTTCTCCAGGAAGAAATTTTTTTAGCAATTCCAGCTGTTATCTCTTCTTCCTGACATTACTATTTCTGTCATTTATTTGAACATTTTTTTGTATCTAGTTTATCAGATGCTAGTTTCTAATTGCTCGGTGTGGGTCACCCTCACTTCCTCAATCAGCCTGAAGGTTGATTTCTGTCCACATGGCTTCCACTACTACCTACATCCTGATGACTCTCATACCCACTATCCTGAGCATCAGGCATATTTGCAGTTGAAGTTGGGCATCTTCCCAATTGTCCCCTGGGAATGTCCAAAACATCTTTTTGCCCTTAACTTACTCTGCTTCCCATATCTCCTCTCTCATCAACATCTATTTAGTCATCCAAACTTGAAACTTCAGTCACCTAAACTCCCAGCCCACCCCTGTAGCCCCCCTCCAGGAAGATAATGTGTATGGGAAGGTGGGAGAAAGTGCATCACAAGTCCTGCCAATTGTATAACAAAAATGGCTCTCAAATCAATCCCTTTCTCTACACTTCCACTATCTCTGCCTTCTTGTTTCATCTCATACTGTAAACAGGTATCTTTTTGTCACAGTATATTTAGTGCCACTTTTTCTGTATTTTTGTGCTTTTTTTGGTGATTCTACTGTTTAAAATGGCCCCCAATGTGCTATCTAGTTTCCTAAGTGCAAGAAGGCTGTCATGTGCCTTACAGAGAAAATACCTGTGTTAGATAAGCTCCATTCACGCTGATAGTTAGAGTACTGTTGGCCATGAGTGCAATGTTAATGAATCAACAATATATATTAAATAAGATGTCTTTAAACAGAAACACACATAAACAAGGTTATCCATTAATCCATTGATGAAAATATTGTGACCAGAGGCTAGCAGGAACCTAACCCTTTATTTCTACTAGGAGCAATGATTCCATATTCAGTAATTCAATGTTCATGGTGACTTTATACAACATAACTACTACAAATAATGTGAATCAACTATATTATTTGTTTGTTATCTGACTCACAACAAGAATGAAAACTCAGTGAGGGCAGAAACTTTGCCTATGATGGAATAATGCATGGCACATAGTAATTTCTCAATAAACATTTGTTGAATTAATTAATGAATGAGTTAGGAGACACCTTGTCCAGATCTTAGATGATGGGAAAAATTGCATCTTTTTTTGTTGTTGTTGTTATCCTGAGATTTAAAATTTTTATTTATTTATCTTATAAATTTATTTATTTTATTTATTTATTTTTGGCTGCACTGGGTCTTCGTTGCTGTGCCCGGGCTTTCTCTAGTTGCCGCGAGCAGGGGCTGCTCTTCATTGCGGTGTGCAGGCTTCTCATTGCAGTGGTTTCTCTTGTTGTGCAGCACGGGCTCTAGGTGCATGGGCTTCAGTCGTTGTGGCACGTGGGCTCAGTAGTTGTGGCTCGCAGGCTCCAGAGTGCAGACTCAGCAGTTGCAGCATGCGGGCTTAGTTGCTCTGCGGCACGTGGGATCTTCCCAGACCAGGGCTCGAACCTATGTCCCCTGCAATGGCAGGCAGACTCCCAACCACTCTGACACTAGGGAAGCCTTATTTTTATAAATTAATTTTTATTGGAGTATACTTGCTTTACAGTGTTGTGTTTGCATCTTTATTTTCATTATTCTCAAAATGAAATTGAACAGTTCCTTCAGTCGAATATAGGCAACAAATCAAGGGAGAAATAGCAGTATCTGTGATGGTCACAATAGAAATCACTGGTATTTTCAAATCACAGTACAGTTGTGTAGATAACTTGAAATATAATTTTACACTCATCAATACATCGAATTAGAGTAGGTATTTTGCTCACAAGCAGATATCATTATTTTTTTAAATTGAGGTACAGTTGATGTATAATTTATATAATTTTCAGGTGTACAACATAGTGATTCACAATTTTTAAAGGCTATATTCCACTTACAATATTATAAAATATTGGATATATTCACTGTGTTGTACTATATATCCTTGTAGTGTATTTATTTTATACATAGTGGTTTGTACCTCTTAATTCCCTACCTCTATCCTGCCCCTCCCCTCTTCCCTCTCTCCACTGGTATCTACTAGTTTGTTCTGTATATCTGAAAGTCTGTTTCTGTTTTGTTATATTCACTAGTTTCTTTTATTTTTTAGATTCCACATATAAATGATACTATGCAGTATTTGTCTTTCTCTGTTTGACTTATTTCACTTACTATAATATCCTCCAAGTCCATCCATATAGTTGCAAATGGAAAATTTTCATGGCTGAGTAGTATTCCATTTTGTGTGTGTGTGTGTGTGTGTGTGTGTGTGTGTGTGTGTGTGTGTGTATTATATTTTCTTTATCCATTCATCTATTGATGAACACTTAGGTTGATTCCATACCTTGGAAATTGTAAATAGTCTGCTACAATCATTGCAGTGTATGTATCTTTTGAATTAATGCTTTTATCTTTTTCTGACAAATACCCAGGAGTGAAATTCCTGGGTCACATGGTAGTTCTATTTTTAGTTTTTTGAGAAAAGTCCACACTGTTTGCCTTAGTGGCTGTACCAATTTACATTCCCACCTACAGTGTACAGAGTGTTCTCTTGTCTCCACATCTTCACCAACCTTTGTTATTTGTGATATTTTTGATATAGCCATTCTGACAGGTGTGAGGTGATATCTCATTGTAGTTTTAATTTGCATTTCTCTGATCATTGGTGATCTTTTCATGTGCCTGTTTTCTTCTTTGGAAAAATGTCTATTCAGGTCTCCTGCCCATTTTTTATTTGGGTTGTTTTTGTTGAGTTGCATGAGCTATTTATATATTTTGGATATAATGTTTATCAGTCATATCATTTGCAAATGTTTTCTCTCATTCAGTAGGTTGTCTTTTTGTTTTGTTGATGGTTTCCTTTGCTGTGCAGAAGCTTTTAAGTTTAATTAGTTCCCATTTTTTAATTTTTGCATTTGTTTCCTTTGCTTTAGGAGACAGATCCAAAAAAAATATTGCTATGATTTATGTAAAAGAATGTTCCACCTATATTCTTTCTAGGAGTTTTCTAGTCTTACATTTAGGTTTTTAATCCATTTTGAGTATATTTTTGTATATGGTGTTAGAGAATGTTCAAATTGCATTCTTTTACCTGTAGCTGTCTAGTTTTCCCAGCACAGCTTATTGAAGAGAGGGTCTTTTCTCCATTGTATATTTTTGCCTCTTTTGTTGTAGATTAATTGACCATAAGTTTATGGCTTTATTTCTGGGATTTCTATCCTGTTCCGCTGATCTATGTGTCTGTTTGTGTACTAGTACCATAGTGTTTTGATTACTGTAGCTTTGTAGTATAGCCTGAAATCAAAGCATGTGATTCCTCCAGCTCTGTTCTTCTTTGTCAAGATTGCTTTGGCTATTCGGGGTCTTTTGTGTTTCCATACAGATTTTAGAATTATTTGTTCTAGCTCTGTGAAAAATGCCCTTGGTATTTTGATAGGGATTGTATTGAATCTGTAGACTGTCTTGGGTAGTATCGTCATTTAAACAATATTAATTCTTCTAACCCATGAGCCTGGTGTATCTTTCCATCTGTTTGTGTTGCTGTCTTCAACTTCCTTCATCAATGTCTTAAAGCTTTCCAAGTACAGGTCTTTTACCTCCTTAGGTAGGTTTATTCCTAGGTATTTTATTCTTTTTGTTGCAGTTGTAAATGGGATTGTTTCCTTAATTTCTCTTTTTGATAGTTCATTGTTAGTGTACAGAAATGCAACAGATTTCTGTATATTAATTTTGCATCCTGCATCTTTACCAAATTCAGTGATGAGCTCTAGTAGTTTTTTGATGGTGTCTTTAGGATTTTCTATGTATAGTATCATATCACCTGCAAACAGTAACAGTTTTACTTCTTCCTTTCTAATTTAGATTCCTTTTTATTTCTTTTCCTTGTTTGATTGCTGTGGCTAGGACTTCCAATGCTATATTAAATGAAAGTGGTGAGAGTGGACATCCTTGTCTTCTTCCTGATCTTAGAGGAAATGCTTTCAACTTTTCACTGTTGAGTATGGTGTTAGCTGTGGCCTTGTCATATATGACCATTTTTATGTTGAGATGTGTTCCCTCCATGCCTACTTTCTGGAGAGTTTTTGATGGATGTTGAATTTTGTCAAAAGCTTTTTCTGAATCTATTGAGATAATCATATGGTTTTTATTCTTTAATTTGTTAATGTGGTGTATCACATTGAATGACTTGCAGATATTGAAAAATTCTTGCATCTCTGTCATAAAGCCCCTTGATCATCATGCCTGATCCTTTTGATGTATTGTCAGATTCAGTTTGCTAATATTTTGTTGAGTACTTTTGCATCTATGTATATCAGTGATATTGGGCCTGTAATTTTGTGTGTGTGTGTGATATCTTTTTCTGGTTTTGTTATCAGGGTAATGCTGGCCTCATAGAATGAGTTCAGAAGTGTTTCCTCTGCAATTCTTGGAATAGTTTGAGAAGGAGAGGTGTTAACTCTTCTTTAAATGTTTGGTAGAATTCACTTGTGAAGCCACCTGGTCCTGGACATTTGTTTGTTGGGAGCTTCTTAATTACAAATTCAATCTCATTACTGGTAATTGGTCTGTTCATATTTTTTATTTCTTCCTAGTTCAGTATTGGGAAATTGTATGTTTCTAGGAACTTGTCCATTTCTCCTAGGCTGTCAATTTTATTGGCACATAGTTGTTCATAGTAGTCTCTTATGATCATTTGTATTTCTGTGGTGTTGGTTGTAACATCTTTTTCATTTCTGATTTTATTGATTTAGTCTCTCTCTTTCTCTCTTGATGAGTCTGGTTAAAGGTTTATCAATTTTGTTCATCTTGTCAAAGAACCAACTGTTAGTTTCATTGATCTTTTCTATTGTTTTTAAGTCTCTATTTCATTTATTTCTGCTCTAATCTTTATGATTTCTTTCCTTCTACTAACTTTTGGTTTTGTTCTTTTTTTTTTCTAGTTCCTTTTTGTGTAAGTTTAGGTTGTTTATTTTAGATTTTTTTTTGTTTCCTGAGAGTGGCTTGTATCACTATAAACTTCCCTCCTAGACCAGCTTTTGCTGCATCCCATAGATTTTGGATTGCTGTGTTTTTATTTTCATTTGTCTCCAGGTAGTTTTTTTTTTTTTTGTGGTACACGGGCCTCTCACTGTTGTGGCCTCTCCTGTCGCGGAGCACAGGCTCCAGACACGCAGGCCTAGAGGCCATGGCTCACGGGCCCAGCCGCTCCACGGCATGTGGAATCCTCCCAGACCAGGGCACGAACCCGTGTCCCTGGCATCAGCAGGCGGACTCCCAACCACTGCAGCACCAGGGAGGCCCTCCAGGTAGTTTTTGATTCACTCTTTGATTTCTTCAGTGATCCATTGGTTATTTAGCAGCATGTTGTTTAGCCTCCACGTGGAGGCTCCATGCTACTAAACAACCAAATACAACAGATATCATTATTTTAATGTGTTAACAAACACTTGTGCAACATATATGTTAATAATTGTATTTGAGAATAATTGATTTTCTTTGAAATCCTGTGGTTTTTATTTCCTGCATTTAAAATATCAAACATTAAAACATTCTGAGAAGAGATCCATAGGCCTCCCTAGACTATCAACTAGGGCCATGGCCTAAAAGAGTTTAAGAACCTTGGTCTAGCTTCAGGTTAAGACTACAATCAGGTAAGAAGTTCAGGGTCATGAAACTACTTAGACAGTAGAACCGGTGTCCTCACCCAAATCTGCCCGCAGTCACAGAGGGGCCTCTTCATTCTAATGGCATCTCCACAAAGACACTCTTCCGCATCCCTCAGACATCTGGAGGAATACTGACAGAAAACTTCCAATGGATTCCATAAAGCATATCAAGCGATGACCATATGCAGAGACTTCAAGCAGGTGCTGGAGGGCACTGCTTTTCCAAGTGTGGCCTGAAAACTGTTACTGGCTAAAGATGAGAAAAATATAGAAATAGAGGAAAAGTTTAGAAACCGTTATAGCAATTTGAATCTAAAATACAATAACTAAGGTCCATATTTTATATATCTGTTTTTTAAAATTTTATTTTATTTTACAAAATCACCCACCTGCAATAGATTGGATATTTACAGAAACAAAAAAATGCTGGTCTTTCCTCCATGCAGTTTGAGAATCACCATTGTGGGGAGATACAGTAAAGAGACATGGATACGACTGGGCAAATCCTCTGAAGAACATGAATAAAATGCTGGACACAGAAGCACATCAGACCAGCAGAACTAGGGAAGGCAGAAGGTACCCACTAGCTATATGTGGTCACTGAGCCCTTGAAATATGGCTACCAGGGCTGAGGAACTGAATTTTAAATTTTATTTAACTTTAATTAATTTAAATTTAAATAGCCACATGTGACTATTGGCTACCCTATTGGACCATGCAGTGACTTTTACTACAACAAAAACAGAGAAGGAAAATATAGATGTCAAGAAATCTTCAGACAGGCTGTCATGGCATATACTGTTAATGAGAGTAGTCAGAATAGAGTGAAGATGGAAATGAGTCCTTCTGCTTTTAACCCAAAAATGTATGCTTTAGCCTACTCATGTCCAATGGGCCTCTTAGAAAGAGACCTGGGAGCCAAGGAGCTTAGGGTTCTCAGCTGATTCTGATGGATTACCTTAGACAGATCACTGCCAGGGGATGGACAGAACTAATGTCCACTGAGCATTAGCCAAGTATCAGGCACGGGATGTTAAACTTCTTTACAGATTCCCACGTTTGCAAGCCTGTGAAGCAGCGTTTTTATTCCTATGTTACAGATGAGGAAAAGGAAGATTAGAGAGGTAAGCAGTTTGCACCTCTGAGAATCCGTTTCCTCCCCAAGGAGATAGGACTAGTAGTTCTCATGCTGTCTGCGCTCCAAAAAAAGGTGAAGAGGACCAGGTGAAGATTAAGAGGATCCTGAAATGTTGACAAGGCAATGGTGCTGAGTGTGCTCAGGGGAGGGAGATGATATTTTCTTTCTTTTTTTTGGCCACACTGCATGGCATGTGGCATCTTACTTCCCCAACCAGGGATCAAACCTGTGCCCCGTGCAGTGGAAGTGCAGAATCTTAACCTCTGGACCACTGAGGAAGTCCCAAGGTGATATTTTCTGAGGATACAAACAGGGTACAGTGTTCTGAGATGGTTCTGCCCTCTCTACTGGAAATACTTTCAATTTTCCATTTCAGAAATGCCTGAAGCCAGGCCTATTTCAATCATGTAAAAACCAATATCAGCCTTTCCAATTCTAGTCAACATTAAAAATGAAAATGTTTGCTATTTAAATGTAGCCTTTGGCCACAGTGTTCAGGACATAAGGTAAACCACAGCAGGCTGGCTGTCATCTCCCACTGAGGGTTCGTCAGGAAGAAAGCAGAGGAGGCGCTGGAAAGTCCATGTCATACCAGGCTGATGGAACCACTTTCAGCTTCATGAAGGTCTGAGTCCTCAGAGGTTGTCCAGTTTCAGTCACTGAATCAGACATCCATTCACTGGGGGCTGGGATGCTCTTGGTTTCTTTGTCCTTGTGTTCCCAGTACCTAGTCAAATGCTTGCTTTATAGTAAGAGCTCAAGGGATATTTGCTGACTAGATGAATTAATTCATTTATCATCTTTTTTTGGATATCCTATCATGGCCCAGGCATTGTACTAGGCCTATAAATTGATACAGAACCTAGCCATTTGGGGAAACCAATCTCAAGTAATTTACCACCTAAGGATGGTAAGATATGCAAATAAATAATAAGATAGTATCAAATTAACCTTACCATAAGTATTAATTCTGGAGGTCTGTCAAAAACAGGTGTTTGAAAATGTGCCAGATGAAGAATGCTTGTGTGGTTGGACATGAGGATTCTGGGTGGTCTGGGAGATAGAGTAGCTGGGCAGTGAGATCAGCAATGGGGGAGTCCTGGAGGAGCTGCCAAGAAAGATTCCTGGGCTGGGCTCCTGTCCTTGGTGGTCTCCTCCACTCAGACTGTATGCTCCCTGAGGGGAGGACTGTAGCTTATTCAGTTCTGCACCCCAATACTTCACATGGGGCCTGACACATAGTAGGAAACAACATATGCTGAATAAATGAATGAATGAATAAATGAATGTTAGGAACCCATAAGGAATCATAAGAATAAGCATTTATTGAGAGTTTAGTATGTACCAAACATTATATATATATATATATATATATATATATATATATATATATGTACATACACATATGTACTTACACATATATCATTGACAAAGCCTATGAACAATTCCCAAGAAATAAAAATAGAATCTGGGTAATAAACTCTAACATTTTTTTCCTTTTCCTTTGTGCTTAGTCTAGTTTCACTTGCTCATAGGGTATCGTGTGCAGAGAGGCCTTACACCCAGCACTTCAGCTCCTAGTACAAAATGACTGCCCCAGCACTTCAGCTCGGCAGGCTGTGTGCAGAAGTGCTGCCCACAACACCACAATTCAGAGATGCTGCACCCAGCACTTCAGTCTGGAGCCACAAGTGGCACAGCTATGCCTGATCTATAAGAACTCCACCCTCCTCCCTGCTGACAAGAACCCCATAAAACAGCCCCATTGACAGCCTGTTGGGGAGAGCATGTACTCTAAAGTATGAGACCACACCTCTCCATTCTTTGATCAAAGAATAAAACTTTCCTTTGCTTCTGAACCAAACTCAGTCTTGTTCTAATGGCTTGAAAAACACTGGGTGGGAGGACCCTTGTTGGGGCCCAACTTGAAAGGGTCAATCACAAATTTTGGCAACCATGAAGGGACAGATCATGGCCTTTTTGCCTGCACCTATCCACTAGGCTCCAGGCTTGTCCCAGCTCCAGCAGGAGGATGGCGGAGGCTTTGGGAGGTAAGTGAGGATGACTGACTCTGGTATTTAAGTTCACTCTGGGGTAGAACAATGGCAGCCTTCAGGCAAATTCAGAGCAACTCTGCCCAACAACCTGATACCTAGGTGTGGTGCACACACAACATAGCCCCCAGGATAATCTCGACCGCACCCCCTTGAGCGGATCATACTGCAACATCTTTGGGAATTGGAGACTGAAACTCACTCATGCCTGCCCATTGTCTCTGGCTGGTCTACCCACAGTGCCCAGTGGAGGTGGGGGGATGGAGGGGACAGTGGGGTCTTGTGGGTGGGAAGAAGCATGGAAGTCTTGCCCACTGTCTCACCAGTACTGCTGTCCTCTTGGCCCTCTACAAGGCAGTAATGGCCACTCCAGGGCTTTTTGCCCTCCTTGCCAACCACATTCTCCATAATCACTTTTAGTTTGGTAAAGGAAAGTGGCCACCCCTGTGAGCCAAGAGGAGAGACCAGGAAAAGGCCCAGGTAATGAGGACCACCTGACAAGACAGGACGAGGACGCTCCATCAGAGTTCAGGAAAAGGCACCAGGAAGCCCGAGTGGGAAAGGCTCCAAAGGTAGGTAATGTGACTGGTGACTTGATCTCTTTCGGTCAGTGCTCTTTTCTCTGAAGTGGGCTGGGGAGCCTTGTGAGCCACTCATAAGACCAGGAACCCCATTATCAGGAAACCCTGTGAGCTGCTGACAATAATAGGAAACACCCACCACCCCATCTGTCCTCCCCCTCTGCTTCTGAGGGGAACATTGGGTAATTCTTTATTGTCTAAGGGTTCACAGTCTCTCCTCCCTGTAACAGCACAGAATATCAGCTGCTCCAGAGATCGGGTGATTACTCTGTGGGAATCCCTCATATTTTTTGCTTTCACCTGGCAGGAAGTCCAAAAACTCTTCCTTTTCAGCCAAAAGGCGGAAGGAGGCAACTCCTACCTCAGACAGCTGTGCCAGTGCCTGATGGACCAAGTTGGTCAGGAACTAGTATGGCTAAGCTACTGTGACGTGGAGGCAGCCCCTATACCCTCCTGTGGGGTATCCTGATGAGGAGGGACTAACTGTCTTAAGCACGGGCTGTTACAAATTCAAGGGGGACCCCCAGCTCTACCAGAGTTTTTGCCATTTGATGCCTCTTAATGGTGCTGGTTCCAAATTTCTCAAACCAGAAATCAAATCTGTGACATTTGTGTGCCTACAAATTCCTCCAACATCCCCCTTGGTAGTTGGAAGCAAATCCAAAACAGAACATCTAAGGTATGGGGAAACCAAAGGTCCACTCTACCAAAGGATAGCCTGTTAGGGTGCATCTTACAGAACTGGAAGATTTGGGGGTATCAGCTCTGACCCCAAAACATTTAATCTCCCCATATAATACAGTCTGGCCCCAATACCAGCTAGCAGACAGGAATCGCTGGTCTGTCGATGGGTCTCTAAATTACAACACCGCTCTACAATTGGACCTGCTCTGCCAGCGACAAAAGGAAAGGGATGAAATTCCCTATGTCCAGTTTTTTATGGTCTTATATCCAAACAAAGGCCTTCACAAGGGAGGTGGGCTCTCCTCCACTGAGGTAATACTAGTCCTTCACCCTCCCTCTGAGGACCTTCTTGATCTCCTCCTCCCCTCTTCCTACTGCTCTCCCTACCCCCTTCCTTCATATGTCCCAATTTGGGCCAAAGGCCCGAGGGGCCCCCTGCATACCAGCCCCCCTTCCCGGAACCCAGTCCAGCAACTACAGGAAGTGGATCTAATGATTAGCCAGGGTCCAACAACCCACCAGGAAAAGTACTCCCTTTGAGGCAGGAGGGCTCATCCAGGTATATGACCCGTTTACCACTTCTGATCTGTATAACTGGAAAAGTCATAGTACGAGGCTGAGGGAAGATCCAGAGGGGTTCCTGAATATGATTAGGGGAATCTTTCAGACCTAAGACCCCACCTAGACTGACAGCCATAGCCTCCTCAATGTATTCCTAATGGCAGAAAAGGCCATGGTCTTTTCAAAGGCATGAGATGAAGCAGACAAGGAACAGAAACAGTGCTGATCATGCTATTTTCAAACTGAGAAATCAAGTGGTGCCAGATAATGAACCCAACTGGGACCACTGAGACAATGGAGAATGGGGTAGAAGACAGAGGCTGACCCATTATAAAAATATGATCCTAAAGGAAATCCAGGCAGCAGGAAAGAAACCTGTCAATTGGAATAAGATAAAGGAAATCAGTCAGGAGCCAATGGAAAACGCTTCAGTGTTCCTAGAGCACCTCAGGGAATGCCTCTGAATCTATACTACCACTGACCCCGAGTCACTGGAAGGAAATGCAATCCTGAGGTTGTATTTAATTTCCCAAAGTGCCCCCGATATTAGAAACTGAAAATAGAACCAGATATCCTTTCCTCTTACCTGGTCATGGTTGCCTGCTGAGTAATAACCGAGATATAGAGGAGGAGAAGTCAGAGGATAAAAAGACCTGGAGGCAAGCCCACTTACTGGCTGTCGTGCTCCAATGTCAACCAGTTGGCACAGGAATCTGGACTAACTGCCCACAGAGACTCTTGACTCCATTGAGTGACCTCCTGGCCCCCATCGAGGGATAACAAGCCAAGGAAACCAGAACCCAATCAGTGCACCATATGTAAATAAGAGGGACACTGGAGGAGAGAATGCCCTCACCGCCCTGAAGGGGGACGGAAAAGGCAGATCCCGGCCACTACCCTTGAAGGCAGATGGTCCAAATAGATGAAGAATAATGGGGCCAGAGGGCTCCAAAGCTGGCACTTCAACTGACTCCTGAAGGGCCCCGGGTGACATTGGACATAGGGGGAAAGCCTGTCAAATTCTTAGTTGATACTGGTGCCACTTACTCGATTCTGAAAGCCAGATAAGACAAACTCAGTCACAAGAGTTGTAAAATTATGGAGGTATCAGGGAAGGTCCAAGAACGGGCATTCATAAAGCCATTAGAATGTAAATTGGATGAACACTTACTCACCCATTCTTTCCTGTATGTCCCTGAATGCCCTATACTTCTGCAGGAAAAGACATATTAACTAAATTGGGAGCTACTATCCACCTAATGGGAGACAAACTGGAGACTGGCATTCCCTTAGACAGGGGGCACAAGATGATAATGTTAATGGCTGAGGACAAACCTCCCTGAACAGAGCAAGTTGACCCCCCTGGAGTAAATCCCCAGGTCTGGGCCCAGGGATGGGTAGGACAAGCTGTAGGAACCAGTCCCATGATAGTCTATCTAAAACCCAGACATACATGGCCCAATAGAAAATAGCACCCTCTCTGTCGGGAGGCCTTCTTGGGCATTGCCCCTGTTACACAGGGCCTTATTAGACCATGCAGATCAGCCTGTAATACCCCCATTCTCTCCACAAAGAAACCTAATGGGGAATACCAGATGGTAGAGGACCTTGGGGCAGTCAGTCAGTGAAGGCACTGAGGATATACATCCAGCAGTCCCTAAATCCCTACACTCTGCTGGCCACACTGCCATCCACCAGGACCTGGTATTCTGTGTTAGATTTAAAAGATGGCTTCTTCTGTATTCCATTAGCCCCAGAGTCTAAATAAATGTTTGCTTTTGAGTGGCAGGACCCAAAGACAACAAAAAACAGCAATACTGTGAGAGAATCCTGCCCCAAGGTTTCAAAAATTCCCCCACCATCTTTGGGGAAACTTTAGCTAAAGACCTAAAAGATCTGCATCTGGAGTCAGGAATCCTCCTCCAGTACCCAGACAACATTCTGATCGCCAGTCCTACTAAGGAGGCCTCTGACAAAAATACCGTAACCATTCTGAACCACCTAGTTGATAAAGGACATAAGTTATCCAAGAAAAAGTCTCAAATATCACAAACTAGGGTGACTTACCTCATCTTCATTCTCACAGAAGGTCAGAGAATCCCACCCCAGGAAAAGAAAGAAGCCATTTGCAGCCTTGTCCTTCCTAAAACTAGAAGACAGCTTAGGGGTTTCCTGGTGATGGCTGGGTTTTGCTGCACCTGGATCCCTAACTCTGATCTAATAGATAGGCCTCTATATGAAAAGTTGAAAGGAAAGGATGATGATCTTTTTGAATGGAATTCAGAATGTGAAGGGACCTTTCAAGAATTTAAAAAGCAATTACTTTAGGCCCCTGTCCTGGTCCTCCCAGATTTAGTTAAACCCTTTGACCTTTACATTCAAGAGAGAAAGGGAATTGCCCCTAGGGTATTAGCTAAAAAACTGGGGCCCCTTACTCAGGTGGTTGCTTATTTCTGTAAATAATTAAATTAACCAGTAAAGGATGGCCTCCTTGCCTATGGGTGGTAGCAGCTACAACCTTCCTTTAATTGAAAACTAACATTTGGCCAGCCAATCACTATATGGACTCCACACCAGGTTCAGGCTTTAGTAAGTTCTAAGAGAACAGAATGGCTAAACCCTCTAAGGTCTACTCAAGTTCAGGCTGTGCTTTTAGACAACCCAGTGGCTACCATAAAATCCTGTCACACCCTAAATCCTGCCACCCTGCTACCTACAGAAACGGGGCCCCTGGAGCATGGGTGTCTAGAAACCATAGACATAATCTATTCCAGTTGCCCTGACCTAGGAAGTGAGCCGCTGCCAAAGGCAAAAGAGAATTGTTCACAGAAGGAAGCAGTTTTATGAGGGAAAGAGCCTGATAGGATATGCAGTGACTTCCCAGACCTAAGTCATAGAGGCACAAAGCCTGCCCCCAGGGATTTCAGCCCAAAAGGAAGAGCTGATTGCCCTCACCTGAGCCTTAGAGCTTGGGGCAGGGAAGACCCCAAATGTTTACACAAATTCCCGGTATGCATATGCCATCTTACACACACATGCACACACAGACACACACACACAGACACACACACACGGGGATATTTGGAAGGAAAGAGGTCTGCTTACTGCAGAGAACAAACAGGCGAAATATGACTTAAGAATACTGAAGCTCTTAGAAGCTGTACAGCTTCCACAAAAGGTGGTAGTGATTCATGGTTGGGGGTCACCAAAAGGGGGACGCAGAGGTAATAAAGGGAAACAAGGTGGATGCAACTGCCTGAAGAGCAGCCCTAGAACCCAATAACTTGGCAACTACCCCTCATACATCAAAGGCCAGATCCATCCAATTATTCCTCAATCTACACTAAGGAAGAATTAGACAAAGCCTGAAAATGAGGCTTCAATAGAGATCTAGGAGGCCATGGGTGGCTAGTTAATGAACATGGGCAATACTTCTTTCCCCAAACTGTAGCTTGTCAAGTCATCAAGGAGGCTCATCAAGGAACTCACTACAGGAGGGAAGCCCTGTATAATTGGTTAGTTGAGGTCATGGTAACCCCTGGTATGAAAAATATAATCATTCAGATAGTTGAGACCTGCCCCATCTGCACAGTGAACCACCCCAAAACCAGACTCCCCAGAGACCCCTAGATAAGGCCCATTCAGACTAGAAGGACATATCCTGGAGAAGATTGGCAGATTGATTTCAGTGTCATATTGAGAGTACTGGGCAATTTCAGGTTATCTCCTGGTGCTAGTAGACACATTTTCTGAGTGAATAGAAGCATTCCCCACTAGAACTGAAGTGGCAGCTGAGAGAAATAATCTTCAGGTTTGGCCTCCCAGGATCCCTACAAAGCGATAATGGTCCAGCATATGTGCTTCACGTTATGAAGGGGATAACGAGTGTCCTGGGCATAAAATGGACCTTGCACTCAGCCTGGAGACCCCAATCATCAGGGAAAGTAGAAAGGTCCAATCAGACTTCAAATGGACCTTAGCCAAGCTATGTCAGGAAACTCAAGAAAATCCGATTGTTTCCATTGCCCTGTTCCCCATGTGGTTAGCCCCAAAGGATACGTTAAAGTTAAGTACATTTGAACTCAGGTGTGGTAGATCCATTCCCCAAGCCCAAGAGAAAGGATACCTTAACTCTCTGGAAATGGAACAACTCAGTATGCCCTTCAGGTAAGAGAAACCATGAAAGCTGTCACGGAATATGGTAACCAGGTGCTGCCTGCACCCACTTACCCAGCCCTCCACCCCCTCCAACCAGGAGACTGGGTGAACCTAAAACCTGGAAAACCTGCAGCCCGAGGGATCAGGTCACTCCTAAGTGGAACGGGCCCCACTTGGTGGCCCTAACCTCCCATCCTGCCCTGAAGTTGCAGGGCATCAATCAGTGGACACATCACACTCAAGTGAAGAGGACCCCAAGCCCCAGCCTCTGGAAAAACAACCTGGGGCAAAGGGTCCCCGTGACTACTCATGTGAACCTCTCTCTTACCTGCAGTTTATCTTCCAAAAAACAACCCAAAATGTGACTGGGGCTATTCAGGCCCTGGCAGTGATCCTCGATATCAGGGCACACTTCTACCTACAGGCAAAAGACCTTCATTTTTAGGAAAAATTTGACATGTGACCATTATTCTCTTGCTAATATTTGGGCCATGTAAAAACTGTCTGGTGTCTTTTGTCTCCAAAGGGTTAGACAAATGGTGGTCACTCAGGGATACGAAGAGTTAGGGCTATGTCCTGGTGACAATCAAACATAACTAAAGGCAGCTGGGGTGAAGTTCTGCTCCTCTACCTGGGGTTATGACGACACCCAAATCAGCAGGAAGCAGTTGCAAAAGACAGACCCTCGCCCCTCAGTTCCCCTCAAGAATGAGGAGCAGGACAAACAAGAGAAGAGGGATTTGTCAACAGCAAAGCCCGTTAACAATTCTCAGGAAATAAAGATAGAATCTGGGTGATAAAATTAAGTCTGACCTTTTGCTTTTCCTTTGTGCTTGGTCTAGTGTCACTTGCTCATAGGGTGCCACATGCAGAAGGCTTGCTCTGGCACTTCAGACCAGGGTTCCTAGAGCAAGATGGTTGCACTCGACACCTCAATTCAAGATGGCGGTGGCAGACTGTGTGCAGAGATGCTGTGTTAGGCACTGTGATGTGGCACGTGAGCAGGATGGCTCCGCCTACCCCACGAGAGCTCTGCCCCCTCCCCATGGGAGATCCCTATAAAGCAGCCCTGCTCACAGCCTGTCCGGAAGAGTGTGTGCTCTAGAGTGTGAGCTCATACCTCTCCTCCTTTGATCAGAGAACAAAACTTTCCTTTGCTTCTGAACTGAACTCTTGTTCTACTGGGGTGAGCAATACTGGGCAGAAGGACCCTTGTTGGAGACCAACTCAAAAGGGTTGGTAACATATCTTTTAATTAATTATTAACAGTCAGGGTGCAGCCAGGAGACAGAAACCACATCAGTTACTTGAAAAGAATGAATTCAATATAAAGGATTGCTAACTAGGTATAACATTGTTAACTAGATAACTGAAATGGTAAATTGAGAACTATAAGGTGTAATGGAGACAGCAACTGCAGAAAGCAGCTATCACCCTAGGTATGAGGGAGTGCAGGGGAAAAAATTAGAATTATTAAAATTTAGAGGCTCAGTGGAAGGAAGCTGTGAGCTGAAATTCAGACCACTGAGGAGGGAGCACTGCTGGGCTGGTGCTGATGTTTCTGATTGGATGTGATGAAGCTAATTCTCTGTTGAAAAACTGCAAAATGGCTTCAGCTACTGCTATGGGGAAGCCTTGCTGCTGCCAGGGTAAAAAAACATGGCTGGGGTGATGGTCATAGTCACCCAACAAACTCCTCTCCATCCTTCAAGACCCAGTTCAGATATCACTTCCCCTTAGAAGACTTCCTGATCTCTTTCGTCAGATAGGAAACCCACAGGAAGCAGACAGTAAGGAGCAAGTCCTGTCTTCCCTCACCAGCCCTCTCTAGCACTCCTACCGGCAGAACTTAAGTAGAAGTCAGCTGGCCTGGCAAAAACACAATTTGCAGTGACTCAAATGACAAAAGTGACAAAGAAGAGTACAGAAGGGTTTTGGAGCTGAGACACCATGGTGTCATAACTGGTACAGGAGTCTGCCCATCAATGCTGTGATGCAGGAACTGCTATTACTCCCATTATACAGATGAGGCACCGAGGGTCTAGAGAAGTCAAGGGCACTTGCCTAATAAGTTGATGTGGCAGCACCCTGATTTGAAGCCAGGTCCATCGGCTCTAATGGCAATACTATACCAAGTTTCCTTCACATTTTTATGTGAAGAAAATGTCAGAAAATAGAACAGTTTTGAAGTCCCAGTGTTGTTGAGTTGGCAGCTGGGGATGAGGTGGGGTGGGGGATTCAGGCATCACCTATAAGAGCAGGGAAGCAGGTGTGAGGCAGTCCTGACAAATGTCTCCCAAGGAGCTACTTTAATGTCTCACTTTACTGTCCTTTACGAAAGTTGAGATCTTTATTCTTTGATCAAAACTTAGCCACCCAACAAACTCCTTTCCATCCTTCAAGACCCATCTCAGATGTCACCTCCTCTGAGAAGCCTTCCTGATCTCTACAAAGCCAGCCATGCCCCACAACGTGCTCCTGTAGGACTTGGTGCAGACACCTAGGTGGAGTTTACATGTCTATATGCCACTACATTGTGGGCTCCTGAGGGCAGGCCCAGGTCTATATAGGCTCTGCCTGGCTCATGGTGGGCACCCAAAGTCTAGTGATACTAATAAAGGCTTGTTTCTTCCAGAAGCTTGTTTCTGTGGGAGCACTGGCAACTTCAGAACCATATTTTTGACTCCTTTTCTGCCTTTCAGTCGTTCTCGGTCTAGTGGTGAAGACATGTTGAAAAAACACCGAAAACAAAATCTCCCAGGTTTAACTCTTCACCTCCCACCTTTTCCAACCTATTCTTCTCACTTCAGTAGGATGCAATTGTAACCTTCTGAAGCCCCTGCTAAAACCTTCCGAAGGCTTCCATTGCTGTTAGGATGAAGACTAACTCCTCAACGTTGTTGCTTAATCCCCTGACCTCTGTCCCGCGCCCCTCAACAGCCTTGCACTTCACCACTCCCCTTCCTCCTCCTTCCCCTCCACCCTCCCAGTTCCTGAACCTCTTCACTTTCTCAAACTCACCAAGCTCTTTGCATCCTGTTCTTTGCAGTGGGGATTCCTCTACCCAGAACCGTCTCCTCTGGCTCCCTTTGCCTGAGTCTCTGACTTATCTTTTAGGTCTGGGATGCTGAGTCACTTCCTCCAAGAGGTTATTGGCAGGGTAACCTGATGCTCCTGGGGCAAACTGTTCCTGACCACGCCCCTCACCTACCGAATTGCAATGGCCTGCGCTTGCTCAGGAGGGCAGCTCCCTGCGCGACGCAGGTGCTCCGTAAAATCAATTTGAATGAATGAATTAAAAACTTAAAAGCAACAAAAAACTAACAGCAGTCTCTCCAAGCTGTTTTGGAAGTCACAGCTGCCTAAGACATGGTGAAATAACTCTTTCCCATCTAGGGACCTTGTGAAAAGGGGTGCTCTGGAATGGGGTGGGGGCTCTGACTGGGAGTCAGAAGATAGGGTTGGAGCCTCGGTGATCTGGACCACAGTTGCGGCTATGTTAGTGTCTTCACCTGTAGAATAGGTATTGTAGGGGAGGGAAAAGCCTTTTCCTTTTCTCCTAGGTTCTGCAGCTGGGGCCTAGAAACAGAAGAAAGACAGATTAACAAGAAAAAAAAAACCCCCACAGTTTGTGAATGAGTGCAACACGCATACATGCGGGAGAAACACAGTGATGAGTGCCTCAAAGGGGCTTATATAACATCTTAATGAAAAACAATAAATTTGTAGAGCGGTGATAAGACAAAGGAAAGACTGGGTAGGAAAATACATGGGAAACTAATAGAAGATAAGGATTATTTTAGTAAGATGTGCTATGGAGAGTCCTCGTGGTGCCACCTCTGGGCTGATAAGAGTATAGAATTGTCTCCTGGAATTAAGAGTCTAAGAGTTGTCCTCCTGGGTCCTCATCTTCCTAGTACAGGAGAAGGAGACACCTCTGCAAATGGAAATTTATGTTCTGCTTTTAGGCAAAAAAGGGGTGAGGGTGGAGAGCTTTTTTTGTGTCTACTGTCTCTCAATTGTCTTCAGCTCAAAATAGTCCTTCTGCCAAAGTGGCATATTTTGAGGTGGCATATTTTTGATCCCCTACAGTCTAAAAATGCCTGTCCTTCCTGACATACAGGGTTGTGATGTGATGGCACATATGGAAACTGTGCAAACTGTAAAGTACTGTATGGATATCATGCATAACTAGTTCCGTGATCAGTATCTCCAGGAAACTGTCCAGGCTGCAGGCTTGCCAGCTTTGTTCACTGCCGTCCAAACCCAGACCTTAAGCTTTCCATCTCCTTCTCCCTAAGGGCCAGGCCAGTCTTTTTACAGAGAAGACGCATCAAAGGCCCAACGGAGGATTTTATAGCTCAGTGTTGCACAAACTTCCTTCTTGAGAGATAAGGAGTCTGGAGAAAAGGTGGGAAGCTAATCTAAACTTCCTGCTCTCCAGCCCCTCCCCCTACCATGCCTGACTCCTTTAAGATGAAGCCTATAGGCTGCTCCTGACTTTTGTTTATATCATTCATGATCCCCCTGCCCACGGTTTTCCTTTGTGGGACTTTCCTATTGCTCTCTGTGGAAGCCAGAGAGACACATCTAATAAAAAGGACCCAATACATCCCCATAACCCCAGGTCCCCAGAGCCATAAATCAAAGGATAGAGCTCTTTGAACATTATCCAGCTGCAGAAATGGGACATTCCAAAGAAGAATTAAAATCACCCTGAAACTGACTCCTTAACAAGGCAAAGACATCATGGAATAAATATTAATGCACCCACTGTATGTCAGGTATTTAACATGTTTTGTAACACTCAAACTTTACATCAACTACCCCATTTTATAGATGAATAAATTGTGCTCAGAAAGCTTTTAGTTAGATGGATGGGTGGATGGATGGACGGATAGATAGACAGATAAATGGTTGGGCGGATGGATGGAGAGGCTTCTTGCCAGAGACAAGAGAAAGTACTTGTATCTTCCCCAAAAGACAGAGCTGCCAAGTCACATTTGGTTTCATATCAAAGCTCATCACAGGAAAAGGCTATGCGTGTCACTAGACCAGTGGAAGACAAGGCCATGTGATGGCAAAGCTGTTCCCTGAACCTAAGATTATAGGGAGGATCTTTCAATTTTTAGTTGCAGCTTTGGAGTCAGAAGAATCTGAGTCGTGGCTCCACCATTTACTTCCTGTGTGACCACGGACAAGTTACTGAAAACCTCTGTGCTCAGTTTCTTCATTTGTAAAATGGAGGACTACCCAGACTAATAGTGCTGTGAGGTTTCAATTATATTGCTCGAATAGAGATATTTGTTAAATATTTTAAACAAATATTTGTGTTAAATATAAGTCAGTTTTCTCCTCTCTGTCATGTAGGCAACGTGAAAACCATTGCAGAGATGAGCTGAGAGTGGTTAGAAACTCCCCTGTGGGGGGAAGACTCCACATACAGCTGAGTCGCTCCAGAGCACGCATAGCTGTATTCCTCTGGGATTGAGAAAAGACTCGTTTCTGTTCAGGTAGCCAAAGAGAAAATGAGTTTCCCCTTGTCATGAGGAGATTGAAGGTGATTCTGACTCTGAGTGACCTCTGAACTATGGCTTCATTTCAGTGGCATCTGAGAAACTCAGGTCCAGGCTTCCCAGGGCTCTGTTCTTTCAATTGAGAGAGGAACAGGTAGAGAGAAGCGGAGGGGGCGGATAGAAAGGGATAAGGGCTGAAGACCTAAAGCAGCCAGGAGGCTCATTTTCTTTTCCTGACTTCCCCTAAAGAAGGGTATAGAAGGAAAATATATTCCTTACATTGTGTCAGGATGGGAGTGTGAGTGTGTGTGTGTGTGTGTGATTGTGAGGATGGGTGTACGTGGAGAGGGGAGTCTGGGAGGGAAGTGGGTGTGGCTGCGTGTGAGAGGCTGTATGTGTGCTTGTGGGGAGTGTAGAAGGTGGGTGTGGACGTGTGGGAGGCGTGTGGGGAGAAGACTGAGTATAGGGGTGTGCAGACGTGGGTAGGTATATGGGGATGGGGGAGAGCATGGGGAGGGGAGTGGGCCTGGGTCATCACACTGAGGGGATGAGCCTCAGCAGATGCATAAAATCACACAGGTCTAAGCATTGTTAACAAGATCTTCTTCCCTGGAAATTTGTAAATAAGTTTATTTTCCAATCATTTACTCATTTATTTTCCCATTGTCAACACTGATGTACAGGGAGAAAAAAAAAAATATTGAAATCCCCGAGGGACTTAAAATCTTGCTGCAGAAGGCGAGACACAGATGAGTTCAGCAGCAGTAGTGAACCCAATGCCGAGTGCCAGGCACTGTTCTGAGCACTTTGTGTGTACCATCTGGTTGCCTGCTCACAATGACCCTACATGATATGTCCTATAGTGACTCCCATCTCACAGAGACTTGTTGTAACTGGTCCAAGGTCACACAGCTTGTGAGTGAGGCTGGAATTCTCATGCATGCAGTCTGGCTCCTGAAAATGTGCTCCTAAGTGTCACATCAAGTCTGTACCATCTGTTCCCAGCTGACCTACAGGGCTAGGCTATGTCCCTTGTAAAGGACTGGCTGCCAGGGAGCAATCACCCCCTGAGAGGCTTGGTGCTCTAGCATGTGTGAATGCTTAACCCGTTGCCCTAGGTCCACTGCTGTCTGGGCCCACTCACCTGCCCCATTCCTCTCCCTACAGCTCTTACCCTTTTCTACTTCTCACCCCAAGATTAGGCAGAGAGAGGTATAGAGAGGAGACCAGTGTAAATTTAAGGGCTCATCTGCCCTCTGCCCATCAGCTTACCCAGGAGATCTGGTATATTTTTCACCCCAAAGTCCTCCATCCTGCTGATCCTGGGAGGCTGTGCCCATTACAGCCATCTCAATTCTAAGCCACTTCCACCATCAGGGTTAGACTCTGGGGTAGGTCTGGCCCAAGTCTACTAGCCTGAGAGACTAGGAATTTCCTGGGGAATAACTCAACCCCAGGGAACCAAATGGAGGCCGTTGCAGAGTAAGGCCTGCTGTCTCTCCTCAACTTTGCCGCAGCCTGTCAGCCACCGCCCCTGCCCTCCCCCCATGCCCTTGTGCCTGGATCCTGGGCAAAGTGGCTGGCGAGGACAAACTGGAGGAGCAGATTCATTCAAGCCCCCCCCAACCAAGCCATCGGAGGTCAGAGCATGGTGATGCCCCTTAATCACAGGTGACAACACCAGGATGAAAAACGCTTCCTGTGGTTGTTCTTTAAATCACCGCAGGGCTTAGGTGTGCTGAGGGGATCAGCAGAGGCTGGGGGACACAGGGACAGCTGCAAAAACGCCAGTGCCAGAGGTGGCAGGGCCAGCGGTGTGTGTGGCGAGAGGACAGCATGCAGATGTCGTCTGGCGACAGACTGGGCCCATGGCTCACACAGGAGTCACTCTCTGGGAGCTCTCAGAGACAGAGACATTTTGGTAGGGGGAGCAGTTTGAAAGGGAACGGGGTCACACACTAGTGAACGCTGGAGTGAGAGTATGCTTACTGTATGTTATCATTTCTGGCAGTTAAAAGCCCTCATTTATAAATGCTCCAAAAGCCTGTGTTCCTGCCTGAGGGCGGGTGGAGGTTTTAGCAGTACAGTACAAATGTTGGCCATCATCTCCTCTGAAAGGAACAATTCGTGCTCACTTCGGCAGCACATATACTAAAATTGGAACGATACAGGGAAGATTAGCACGGCCCTGTGCAAGGATGACACGCAAATTCGTGAAGTGTTCCATATTTTTATATATGTATATGTATAGCTGATTCACTTTGTTATACAACAGAAACTAACACACCATTGTAAAGCAATTATACTCCGATAAAGATGTTAAAATAAAATAAAATAAAAGGAACACTTCAACAGAGAGCCCTGGCTGAAACAGCCGAGAGACATTCCTCAGCCGTGTTTGTCCCACCCCTGGTGTCCAGTACAGCCAGGAGGTCATCTGAGCCAACTCAGGCCAGCCAGCGACCTACGACCTATGGTCCAGCCCCAAAAGGGAGCCAGGCCGATCATATTCCCATCTCAGGAATCTGAACCAAGAATGCTGAGATGCGCAGGCAGTTAGCAGAGGGACTGGGGGCCACGGGAATGCGTTGGAAGGTCCCACGCGGCAGAGTTGGAGCCGCCGTGGGAGGGGGAGAGGCCAGGAGGAGGCAGGCAGAGACCTGGGTAGGAGAAGGTGTGCAGCAAGAGGTGAGGCTCTAGAGAAGACGGCGAGAAAGGCAGCGACAGAGGTGGACACCACGACCCACAGAACCCCCAGGGACCCTCAGTCTCAGCTCCAGCCCTGACTCCCTTTCTCCTGAGGGGCTCTCTGTTCCATGGAACCAGGAGTCCCGAGTGTTTGATGGCCAGGGTGACCTCCCTGCAGGATGCTGGGGGCGTCTAGGTTGAAGGAGACCTGATATTCAGTCCACAGTGGCTTTGCAGATTACAGCCAGGACATTGAAGGACGGTGTGAGCAAGGAGCAGAGTGGACGTGATGATCAGCTGCCTCCTGACCACATCTGAGGTGAAGCAAGAGGAAGCTGACTTTGAAAACCTTCACACAACTACATTGTGCCTCAGGCAGGCAGGGAAAATGGTGGAGTGGTTATTTCCCGGGATCCGGCAGCTAGAGGGCCTCAAATCTCAGCTGCTTTTTCTAACTGTGAGAACCTGGTCGTAAATGTACTCTTCTAAGTCTCAGTTTCCACATCTGTAAAATGGGCATCGAACAAAACCTCCTCCCTCAGGTTGTTGGGAGTCTCACGGGGTTTGCCTGGAAAGCAACATGCTTGGTCTCTCCTTTAGATGCTATAATTATGTGCGTAAACTCCTCCATGAAGGGCAAGAGGTAGATTAGAGGCTGAGGACTCTTTTTCCCCGTAGAATTTTCTACCTGCAGTGACCAGCGTGGCCTTGTCCAATGACAGGAGCACACCCCTTCTCTTTGTCCCCCCCCAGGGCCTCTGTGGGGAAAGAGGCTTTCAGAGTCACTCTGGCCGCAGACAGGCCTTACTTAGCCAGGCTTATTAATAGGAGCTTGTCAATTTCTGTCTTAAAATAGCCATAGAAAGTTATTTAATATGAGCTTCCAGGTGGGTGGTCAAATTGCTTTTATTGTCTTCCTCTCAGGAGAGTTCAAGAACTCTCACATTTTTCTGTTTTATTTATAGCAGAACAGTCAAAACAGGAAGATCCATTGCTATGTGTGACTTCCTGAGTCAGGAATGCCCAGGCTGTCTGAGGGGTCTCACAGTCAGGCGCCAGCTCCACCCACCGTCCCCCCCACCTCAACAGTGCCCTTGGCAGACCGTCATCTGCCAGGCATAGGGGCCTCCTGGCTCCAATGAGAGGGGCCTGCCCAAGGGAGGGGCACTGGACTTGGAGGGCAAGAACCTTGGCCTAGAACAAGGCCCCACCACCTGCATAGCTCAGGCTCTACATACTAAAGTTCTAAATGCTTTAAGAGGGTCTCAGCCTAGAATAAGGGCCTTGTAACAAAAAGTCCCTTCCGTGACCTCAAATTCCACACCCTGCCACCTGCACCATTACTTGCCCTCCTTGTATTTCTTACTCATCCCACTTCCAAACCCTATTTAGCCATTACACCCTCAGGAACCCTCCATCCACTGTGGACACACACTCCCTTTATCCCCGGATCCTCTTTAGAAGGCCCTCATCATCTTTTGTTTTAACAGAAGTCTTCAGTTTCTATGTAGCCCGTCAGGAGAAAGTTGCTCACCCTCTTAGGCCCATACCCTACACCTCTGAAGTAGAAGTGGTGGCTGGATTGTCCTGGCTTTCCTCTGTCACTTCCACACCATTGCCTGTCCAGAGTCAAAGCTTTCTTTGAGCCTCATGCCATCCAACATCTCTCCTCCCCAATACTGAAAACTGTCCAATGCTCATTCACTGAATCATTCATGGCCTGGCTCTCAGTATTCCTCTCCTGCTCAAGTCCTGTGTCACCCTAAGAGATTTCAGTGCCCAGGCAGACAACTGACTGGACTGTTACTTCCTTGATCTCTTTAACTCCAAGGGACTTCACCTCTACTCTGCTTCAGCCACCACTCCCAGACCTCACCCTTGATCTTGTGGTGACCCAGGACTGTGTCATCTGGATTCTAGTAACCTCCTTTATGGTTGCATTCTCCCACTCTTTTGGCTACCTCAAGACTTCATACCCATGATACCTGCACTCTGACCTCCAAGAGACCCCAGCTCTCTGTTCCTTCCATTTCCTTCAGTCTATCAGTCCCCCCAGCTGGAAGTCCAGACTTGGTAGGTGAGCATGTGAACTGCACTCACACCAGTACCACCAGTTTCCTTGCATGCTATCCTGCTATGCCTTCCTGTCCCAACAAATTCCAGTTATTTTCTTCCAGTCTCCGTGGAGACCGTTCAAGTTCTGCTCTTCAACCTGTGCCTGGGACTTCCCCTGCTGATTCCTCTGTTACAACCTCTCCTCTCTGCTTCAACACTCTCACTCCTCTGATATTTTCCTCTTGTCCTATAAATCTGTCCAGTCTATTGCATCTGACAAGAACTCTCCTAAGTCCCTTTCTATCAACCTCCAATTTGAGCTCCCTCTGCGATAATCTATTCATGTGTCCCCTCTTTCTCTTACACATTCCCCAACCCACTTCACTCTGGCTTCTGTCCTAACCATTCCATGGAAACTGCTTTCCCTAAAGTCATTGTTCTAGGTACTATTACTGTGTAATAAAGTACACATTACTCCAAAATGTAGTGGCATAAAACAACCATTTTATTATGCTTATGCATTCTGAGGGTCTGGAAGTTAGATTGGTCACAAAGTATCGCTTGTCTCTGCTCCATGATGATGACCAGAGACCTATACACACCTCTCTATGTGGTTTGGCTTCCTCACAGCATGGTGGCCTCAGGGTAGTCTGGCTTCTTACATGGCATGCCCTAGTGTTCCAGGAAATGAGGTGGAAGAAGCATTGCTTTTTATGATTCAGAAATTGTGACTTTTATAGCCTCAGAAGTCCCATAGCACCACTTCCACCATGATCACTAATCAAAGTGGTCACAAGCCCTCCCAGAATCAAAGGGAGATAGTATAGACCACATCTCTCAATGGGACAGAGGCAAGGTCACATTGTAGAAGAGCATATGGGATGGGAAATATTGTTACGGTCATCTCTGAACGATACAATCTGAAACAGTCTTCAGTGATCTTCCAATGACTGATTCCAAAGGATGTTAATATCTTGATTGCTATTGTATTTGTTATTGCCAATCATTCCCTGCTTTGTGAAACTGTCTACATCCATCCATCTGGGTTACCACAGTCTTCCTATTTTAGACAGACCTCTGTCTATATCTTCCCCTTTATGAGAATGTTCCCGAAGGGTCTATTCTCAGCCCACAGCTTATCTCACTCTTTGGCTTCTCTCCCATGGCTTCGGTTACCATCTACATGCCATTAACTCCCAAATCTATCCCACCACAGACCTTGTAAGCATTGGACTATATACCCATCAGCCTGGTTGATGTGTTCATAAATACCTCAATTTCGACGTCTCCAAAGTTGAACTCACCATTTTCCACTTTAAACCGTCTTCTCCTCTGGTATTCTTTCTGTCTCTTAGGAATACCCAGTTGTCCAAACTTTGACTCTTCCTTTTCCCTCACATTTCACATCTAATTACTTACCAAGTCATGCTCTTTTTGTCTCTTAAATCATTCTACAGATTTTGTTATCATTTTACAAATGAAAAGATTAAGAATCAGAGAGGTTATTATTTCCCAAGGTTAAACAGCTAGCATCTATTTCATCATTCATGTGTTAATCAAACACTTATTGAGTACAACTAAGTTCTAGGAAGTGGAATAAAAAAAAGTTATGACATGGTCCCTGGTCATTTTCATGGAAGAGATTGGCAAGTAAGCAGTAGATTACTATAATGTGTGATAAATGCTGTGATTCTGGGAAGCATTGGGTACAACAGGGGCAATGAGTCCAACTGGGGGTGGGAGAAGTGAAGGTGGGGGCTGTATTAGTCATCTATTGCTGTGTAACAAATTACACTAAACTTTAGCTGCTTAAAACAGCAAACATGTATTAGATCACCATTTCTGTGGGTCAGAAATCTGGGTACTGCTTAGTTGGTACCTCTGGCTCAAGGTCTCACAAGGCTGCAATCAAGGTGTCATCTGGGACTGCAGTCATCTCAATGCTTGACTTGGGGAGGATTCATTCTGAATCAATACCCCACTCACCGGGCTGTTGGCAGGCCTCACGTCCTCACTGGCTGTTGGCCAAACACATCAGTTTCTTATGTGGGCCTCTCCCTAGGGCTACTCACAACAAGGCACCTGACTTCTTTGAGCAAGGGTTCTGAGAGAAAAAGAGTGAGATAAGGCAAGAGGAGAGGGAGCCCAAGATGGAAGCCATGGTCTTTTTTGTAAACTAGTCTTATAAGTGATATCCCATCACTGTTGTCATATTCTATTTCTTAGAAGTGAATCACTGGGTGTAGCCCACACTCAAGGGAAGGGATTGCACAGGGCATGAAGACCAGGAGGAGGGGCTCACTGGGGAACATCTCAGAGATGGTCTATCACAAGGGTCAGGTGATACCTGAACTAGACTCAGAAGGAGTTAGATAGGTGAAGAGCTATGTAAGACAATTCTAGGCAGAGAATGCTATATGTGAAATAACCTGGAAGTGAGGGAGAGAGAGCTCCTGGAGTTGGAGGAGTTACATGTTTAGGAAGGTTGGAGTGGAGGCTGCCATCCATATGGAGATTACAATGCAAGCTGATGTTGAGATCTGTTTGATGGCCAATTCTGTCATCCAATGGATCACCTGTGCCTCCCAACTTAGTGTCAAACCCTTGCTTAATATGCTATTGTCCACTCTATGATTTAACCAAGTTTTAAATAGTTAATCAACATTGAATATTTCACATACACAACAAAGCCTCATTATATAAAAAGATAAAGAAATTGAACTTGCAATCTCTTTTTTCTTTACAAAACCTCAAAGATGCTCAGAATGGTATTCCAGTAGAACACATTTATAAATCATTACAAACGTGAAAAGCATGACTAGTATTTCCAGTTATCAGTGGGTAAAGATGACTTGACACTCTGGAATGTATTTATTTAATTTTTAAATAAAATTTTACATTGAAGTATAACACACAGAAAAGCGCACAAAGTACAACTCAATGAATTTTCACAAAGTAAATATCACTCAGGTTGAAAAAAAGGCATATCACCCTCCTCCCCAAATCTCCACTGTGCTACCTCGTAGTCGCTCTCTCCTTTCCAAAGATATCCACTACCTTGATTTCTCTCATCAGAGCAGTTTTTCCTGTGTTTGAACTTTATTAAACAGAATCATATATTCTGTACTCTGTTCTTGGTGCTCATTATTCATTTTTGTGAAATTCATTCATGTTGTTTAAATGTAGCAGGGATTGGTTCATCCTCACTGCTGTATAGTATTACATTGCAGTGCTAAAACACAGTTTATTTCTCCATTCTGCACTGGATATAAATTTAGACTGTTTCTAGTTTGGGGAAATTAAGACTAGTAGTGTTATAACCATTCATGATTATGCCCCATGTTGTACATATGTACACATTTTTATTTGGTCTATGCCTAGGAGTGGACTTACTGGATCATTAGTAGATTCAGACAGTTTTCCAAGGTGACTTTTACCAACTTACACTCCAGGAGCAATGTTTATGAGTTCCATTTGCTCTATATCCTTGCCAACATTTTGTATTATTGATATTAACATTTTTACTATAAGTTATTCTGAAGCATGTACAGTGAGACCTTATTGAGGCCTAATTTACATTTCTCTAATAACTAGTGATATTGAGCATTTTTTCATATGGTTGACCTTTGAATGTCTTCTATCATGAAGTGTTTGCTTAAACTTTTGCTCATTTCTCTATTGGATTTTTTTTCGTATTGCTTTGCAGACATTCTTTATATATTGTACGAATTTCCTTGGAGAGCCATAACAAAGTACTGTCAACTGGGTGGCTTAAACAACAGAAATGTATTGTCTCACAATTCTGGAGGCTAGAAGTCTGAGATCAAGGAGTTGGCAGAGTTGGCTCCTGCTGAGGGCTAGGAGAAAAAGTCTGTTTCACAATTTTCTCCTAGCTTCTGGTGGTTTGTTGGCCACCTTTGTTATTCCTTGGCTTGTAAATCTCTGACTTCATCTTCACATGGTATTCTCCCACTGTACATGTCTCCATATCCAAATTTCCCCTTTTATAAGGACACCAGTCATACTGGAGTAGGGACTCACCCTACTCCAATATGACTTCATCTTAACTAATTACATCTGCAATGACCCTATTTCCAAACAAAGTCACATTCTAGGGTGCTAGGGGATAAGACTTCAACATATGAATTTGAGGGAGAGGGACACAATTCAACTGATAGTGTTTTTTGAACATTAGTCTCCTAGTCTGTGGTTTGCTGTCACTCTCTTAATAGTATTGCAGTAGATTAAAGGTGACTATAAATTATTTTTCACTCTCCCATTGAGAACTGGTGTTTATTACTCCCTTCCTCTGAATCTAGGCTTGCCCTGTGACTGCTTAATCAATAAGACATGTTGAAAGCAATGCTGCTTCAGTTCTGGTCCTGGCTTTTGCGAGCTTGGGCAGCTTCTACTTCTTCCCTCTTTGGAAGACTTGCTCTTGAGACACCAGTCTGTGAGAAGTCCGAGCCATATGGAGAGGCCGTGTGGAGGTACTCCTAAGTCAGCAGCCCTAGCAGAGCTCCCAATCAATAACCACCATTGATTAACCAGTCATGTAAAAGAGCCATCTTGGATGTTCCATCTCAGATGAGCTTTAGATGACTCAACCCCAACCAGCATCTGCCCAGCTAAGCCAGCCGACCCTCACCTTCATAAGAGGGAATAAAATGATTGCTGTTTGTGTCAATAAGGTTTTTTTTGCCTGCACCATGAGGCATGCGGGATCTTAGTTCCCCCCTCAGAGATGGAACCTGTGCCCCCTGCAGTGGAAGCGTGGAGTCCTAACCACTGGACCGCCAGGGAATTCCCATTGTGTCAATAAGTTTTGATGAACAGAAGTTCTTAATTTTAATGTATTCCACATTTATCAATACTTTTCTTTAGGTTTAGTGCCTTGTTTAAGACCTATTGGCCTCCTTCTAGGACATGAGTCTTCTCTATGTTATATTCTAGAAGCTTATTGATTATCTTTCACACTTTAATCTACATTATCTAAATGATTTTTGTGTATGATATAATGTAGTGGGGACATATTCCTTTTGAATTTAATAATAATAGTAACTTTTTTTTTTTTCTCCTTTGCGGTATGTGGGCCTCTCACTGCTGTGGCCTCTCCCGTTGCGGAGCACAGGCTCCGGACGTGCAGGCTCAGTGGCCATGGCTCACGGGCCCAGCCGCTCCGCGGCATGTGGGATCTTCCCGGACCAGGGCACGAACCCGCATCCCCTGCATCGGCAGGCGGACTCCCAACCACCGCGCCACCAGGGAAGCCCAATAGTAACTTTTTTGAATTTAAAATTAAGTGTGGTATAAAACACCAACATAGTAATAATTTAACCTCACAAGTAAGCAAGAGAAAACTTGACATCTCCATAATTATTTTACCTATCTGCTAACCTATCACTCCCCAAATAGGTCTGAAGACAATGGAGATTTAGTTACTTATTCATTCATAAAACATTTATTGAGAGATTTACATTTATGTGTGCCAGATTCTGAACTAGATGCTGAAAATAGGCCTCTCTTCATGTAATTACAATCTTGTGGGATAATGGGCAATAACACGTAATTTAAATTGTGCTGAGTGTTATGAGAAAAGCAGAGATGCTACTGGAGACCAGGAACTCCTAACGTAGTCCATGGGGAGGTTGGGGTACATCAGAGAGATTCCTTACAGAAGTGATGCTTGAGACTCATGGGATGAATATTAATTATCTTGACAAAGAATTGGAGAGATGAAAATTCCAGGCAGAAGAAAACACAGAATGTTCAGAGAACTCCAGGCAGGGAATAACCCAGCATGTTAGAGATACTAAAGGAGTCTCACGCGGCTAGAGAAGTGAGGGTGAGGCGGACACAAAATGAAGCTGGAGAGGTAGGAAGGGGCTAGACTTGTAAGCCTTCTTTTTTTTTTTTTTTTTGCAGTAGGCGGGCCTCTCACTGTTGTGGCCGCTCCCGTTGCGGAGCACAGGCTCCGGACGTGCAGGACCAGCGGCCATGGCTCACGGGCCCAGCCGCTCTGCGGCATGTGGGATCTTCCCGGACCGGAGCACGAACCCGTGTCCCCTGCATCGGCAGGCGGACTCTCAACCACTGCGCAACCAGGGAATCCCTGTAAGCCTTCTTAAAGGAATCCAGATTTTATCCCAGGAGCAATGGGATGCCTTTCAGAGGGTTTAAGCAGGGGAGTGGCATGATCACATTTGTGTTTTTTGAAGATCACTAAGGCTGCCTTGTAATACAAGGTAGATGGTAGGCTGCAGGCCTGCAAGGTAGATGTTACTCCACAGACCTGCAAACCTTGTAATAGTCCAGCTGCGAGGCTGAAGAAAGAGCCTGGAGACAACGACAGAGACATTAACTATATATTGGATAGGGAATCTTACAAGTCCAAAGCGAAGTCTTGGAGTGACACCTCACCATGTACAGCAGACAGTGGCAGGACCCAGCAGCAGTCTTCTAGAGGGGAGAGGGTGGAATCTACCAGTTGTAGGGGGTATTGACGTCAGGTTGGCTCATCAATTACCAGGGAAACCAGCAGCTGGGGGGGAGGTCAAGAGCCATAGGCCGTTACTGATTAAGCCCTATGATTAAGAGGATTGAATAGTCATGTGAGTAGGGTGTAGGTGAAGCAGGGACTGGACAGCAGGGGATGTACAGAGAGCAAGACAACAGCCATCTTGAGGGCCCTGACCATGCAGTAGAACATGAGCAGTGTCTAACACAGGCTTCAAAATGCCATGGTGGCCCCAAGGATGGAGAAATCCCATTGTTGGGGCAACAGGAAGGCCTTTATGGAGAAGGTACAGTCGCATGGCAGAATTATTTGGACATGAGAAGACAGAGTGTGTGTGTGTGTGTGTGTGCGCATGTGCGCGTGCGTGTTGGGAGGCAGAGGAGAAAGAGTCCAGGTATAGGTAGTGGCCTGCGCTCAGTCATAAGCTAGATAAGTGTGGGACATGTTTGGAGAATGGTTAAGTGTCCAGTCTGGCTGGAGGATAATGGGGGATAAACCTGGAGGGATAGGTAGCGGATATGAAGGGCCCAGAAGGCATACATGGATACCTATATGTACAGCCATTCCTCACAATGTGTGGATTCTGTATTTGCGAATTCACTTACTTGCTAAAATTTATCTGTAACCCCAAATCAATACTTGCAGCAAGTTTGTAGTCATTTGTGGATATGTGCAAAATTTTTACCAAATGTTTGAGTCAACTGGTGTGCACATTCCCAGCTGAGGTTGCAAGGTGACCCTCTGCTTTCATATTTCAGCCTCATGCTGTAAACAAGCATCCTTTTCGTGGTCTATTTGGTGGCACTTTTTTGCATTTTCACACTTTTTGCAGGTGATTTCACTGTTTAAGACAGCCCCAAAGCATACTGCTGAAGTGCTACCAGTGTTCCTAAGCACAAGAAGGCTGTTTTTTGGAGAAAATATGTGTGTTAGATAACCTTTGTTCAGGTGTGAGTTATGGCACGGTTGGCCATTAGTTTAATGTTAATGAATCAATGATACATATTAAAAATATAATGTGTGTATATATATATATATTTTTTTCTTTAAACAAAAACATAAAACAGGGCTTCCCTGGTGGCGCAGTGGTTGAGAGTCCGCCTGCCGATGCAGGGGACACGGGTTCGTGCTCCGGTCCGGGAGGATCCCACATGCTGTGGAGCGGCTGGGCCCGTGAGCCATGGCCGCTGAGCCTGAGCGTCCAGAGCCTGTGCTCCGCAACGGGAGAGGCCACAACAGTGAGAGGCCCGCGTACCACAAAAACAAAAACAAAAACATAAAACAAAGCTATGTATTGATCAGCTGATGAAAATGTGCCAAAAGGCTTATAGGAACCTAATCCTGTATTTTCCCTGGGAGCAATGGTTCACTATTAGCAATTTCAGTGTTTGCTGCCACTTTATAAAACTTCCTGGAATAATGAGCATTGACTGTACCTATACACACATTTGCCCCCTGGGATCCAGTTATTAAACACTACCAACACACCATTGACTGGTGTGTCCTTTCTTGAAGCAGGATCTGAGTGACCCATCTCCACATTGGCTGTAATTTCTAGGCCCCCAATTAGAGATGATTCAATCTTTGAAGTCACCAAGACCTGTGTATGAACCCACCTCCCCAGTTTACTAGCTGTGTGCCATCAGGCAAGTGACACTGTGCTTCCCCATCCTTGAAAGGAGCATAAGAGCCATTTCACAGTTTTTATTGTCCCAATGAGATCATGTATGTAAGATCCTCAACCCAGTGCCTGGCACATACATGGCAGACGGTGAATACCTGTTAATCCTCCTACATTCTACCCCAAATTCCAGGAAAAGGTGGAGGCAAGGAGGCACTGCGTTCTCTGTCTGCTGCTCAGTTCCTTGATTATGCAGCTCCAGACTCCAGAAGTGTGATGCAGTCATTCTAAATTGGATTATCAGACTCACTCTGCCTGAAAGGCCCAGGCTGAGTCTCACAGTGGAGATGCCCAAACCTGAGATTCTAGAAAATCTGCTGTCTGCAAAGGGTTCTCTCTTCTCAGGACCGCCCAAGGGTCCACTTTCCAGTCTAATTCTTGTTGCTTTCCTGTCATGACAGGAAAAATAGGCAATGCTCTAGCCCGTGTCTCGGAGTCCATGGATTCTGGTTTTGTGAGGGGCTAGGGGGTGGGTGTATTTGCTTAGTTTGTTTTTCATCCTGTTTCTCAATACACTAACCTGGGATTCAGAAGCCCCAGCTGCCCCAATTCAGACCTTGTTTTCTCTGACTCAGTTTTACCCTCAAGACACAGCTTCACCTCTGAGTCATCAGGCTGAGCTTTCGAGGACCGCAGTCTGGCACTCCCACTCCATCCTCCCAGGAAAGGTGCTCTGTCTCCACACCCCAGTGCCAGCCCCAGGCCTAACCTGGCTCACAACGCCTAGAAACCAAGAAACAAAATCTTAATGAGATCAGAGGATGCAGAGAGAAAAGGCTTCAGGATCAGGCATCAGAATGCCTAGCGTTCAGCTCCAGCTCTAGCAATTACCTTGTGCAACCTTGAGCTAGTTAGGGAAACCCCCTGAACAGGGGTGGCCTCTTCCATAAAATGGAAATAGTAATCCATGCTGGGTCCATCCTGTAGGGGCAATGGGAGGCCCAAATGAAACAGTGTGAAGTACCCAAAACTCAACGGCACAAACCCCTGCTCCATGGGCTGGATCTGTTCCATAAGCTAATTTCATTTGGCTTGAACAATATTGACTTATATATCAAGTGCTTAGCATTTTAAAAATGAGTTGTCAACAAATTGGGAAACTTCACTTAGAGATCTGGATTTACAGCTTCTCTGGAAAAATGGGTCGATCTGGTCATATTAACTTGTTGCCCTGAATGGTGAAAATTGGCGAGAGCTGGGTAGCAGCAGCCCCTTCACTTGGACAGGAGCCTGGAGCTGCCCTCAAGTGCACCACAGTCCCCACCGCTCCCTATTATTTCCAATACCGAGTCCAAGACTCTGCGCCATTTATTGTGGCTCTAGGGCCATTGATTTGCTTCTAGTGGTGCCCTAGAGGAAGTAAATCATTATAACAACCATGTTTCCATCAAAATGGGAAAAAGAAAGTCTCAGAAGTGTCCCTTGCCCCAAATTATCTCCCCTCTTCACAGTTTCAGTGTCAAAAATGAAACCCCTTTGGTTAGGTTTTACCTGGCACCAATGGACCCTCTGAAAGGTGCGCATAGTGGGTCAGAGCTGGGGTCTGGAGCGCCGCAGGTTCCATACATTCTACCCCTCCAATGCCTGTTTGTCCCCATCCGTAAAATGGGGCGGTACCAGCTCTTTTCTCCTAAGCTTATCGTGCACGGTATGGCACTCAGTGAGCAGGTCATTCAAGGTTAGTGATTGAAATGCAAATATTGTGAACTGATAAAAGGCGTCGTGGGAGATGAAAGTATGAAGTGAAAGACTTACTGGGGCTAAAGCAATGGTGGGAAGCAAAAAAGCAAAAGGAAAAGGAAATGACTTAGGAGAGAGAAAAAGGTCGGTTACATCCGTCCCTACCCTGCATCCACCTCTGCAATGAAAACATCCCCGGGGCGACGTACATCCCCTCACTGCACTCGGACTCCGTTACCCAGACTGGGTTCTAGTCCTGGCTTGGGCAAATCATTACCTTGTGTGATGATGTCTTCCCATCCGTAAGAGGACAGAAATGCCTCAACAGTTAGTTACTGTTGTAGTAAGTATGAACTAAAGTAAATGCATATGAAGGCACTTTGGAAATCTGAAAAGCGCTCTACACGGGTTAGGAGTTTTCTTTTTTCAAAAAGTTTTTCCTCCAAACTCCATCCAAAAGCTTTTTGAGTTTATCAAGTCTAAGACCCTCCCCTCGGTTTCGCAATGCCGCCCCTTCCTACACACCAAAGCCCGCGCCGCGTCAGGAGTCTTTTTTTCCCCTGGCGAAGGCGGGGACTCGGGTGGTGTTGGCAGCCGGCGACGCCGGGCGCAGCTTCGGCCGCCCGCGCCTGGCCAGTCCCGCAGCGGCCGCGGTGGGTGTGCCCCGCTGGGTGTGCGCCCCGGGCTCAGGCCGAGCCCGCCGGCGAGAGGGCGCCCGAGGAGGTGCGCGCCCCGGACGACGAGGGTGCGCCAGCCTGGTGGAGCGCGCCCGGGACGGGGACGGTGCACCCGGAGGCTGCGTGCGCCCCGAAGTCCGAGGCACAGCCGGCGCCCCCCGCCGGCCTCCCGCGGCTCGCCGAGGTAAGGCGCTCCGCCACCCCGGCCCTGCCCGCACCGGCCCGGCGCGACCCGGGTCTTGGCCCCGGCGCTCGGCCCCTCTCCTCTGCCTCCGCCACCCGCCTCGCCCCCTCCCCGCGCCGCATCCCCGGCTCCCCTAAAGCAGAGGCTGCGGCAGCCTGGCCCGACTTGGCGTCCCCCGCCCCCCACCGGGGTCCGAGCCCGCGCGGGGAGGGGGCTGCCCAAGGGCGGGCGCCACTCGCCTTCCGCCCCACCCGCTCCCCGCGCCCTAGTGCCGGGGACGGAGGATATTGGGGAGCGGGGAGGCCGCGTTGTCCTTGCGGCTCGGATGGTGCAGCCCCCGCCCAGCGCCTCCGAGCCCAGAGCCTCCGAGCCCGGCGCTGCGGTCCGGGATGCAGCTTGCGGGACTGGGGCACCCTGCCACCGGCTCCCAGGACTACCAGGAATCGAGCTCCTAGTCTCCCTTCTTCCGCAAAAGTCGGCCCCCGATTCCTACTCGGGTACCCCTCGGCCCCTGGCTGAACTTTCCAGCGCTCCTGTTGGACCACGACCTTGGGTGGAGGCAAGGGGGCCTCTATGGGGGCCGGATGTGCTGGCCGCCGCCCCGCCGAGGGCGCTTTTGCTGAGCATGCACGCCACTTGGTGAGATTCCCTCCCTGTCATCTCTCCCTTAAGGTCAAACTTTTGACCCCAAGTACTTTTTCCCTGCAGAGTGGCCAGTTACTTAGCATGGGGTTTGGAAAGTCGAGCCCCATGGCCCCTACACCAGGTCTGTATCTGCACTTGCCCTGAGCATCTGCCAGGACTGCAGGAACCAGTGGTTTTGGTTCCCAGGCGCCCTAGGGTTCGGGCTTGGAGGGCCGGGAGGAGGTACTTTCCAGGAGAAGGAGATGGAGGCTCCTCCTCCTTTCTGAGGATGACCCCCTGAAGGCTGGGCAAAGTCCTATTGACCAAGTAGGGTCAGGGGAGGATCAGATGCAGCCAGTGACCCGGTTGACGCTTGGGGAGAAAGTATCTTGAACACGATTCCCAAGGACTTGCCTGGGTAAACCAAATGTGGGTTCCCTTAGAGCCTTTCAAGACAGGACACAGGAGAACACAGAGCTACATTTGGAATAAAGGCAGAGTTCACTCTGATATTGCCTTTTCAAGTCCAACCCTCCTGCCCATGTCCAAACCTCCTCCTCACTGGACCATAATGTGAGTTGAGGGGAATGTTAATGGGCAGTGAGAATGGGGAATGGCTCAGGGTCCACACCAAACTTTCATTCAATCAACAAATACTTGCTCTGTGCCAGGCACCAGGCAAGGGAATGGGATACAGATATGAACCAAACTGGCACTGTCTGGCCTCATGAAGCCTGCAGTCTAGTGGCCAAGACTGATTTGAATCAACTCACTCACATAAATATAGACTTACAAACAGTGCTGAATTGCTTGAAAGGAAAGGATAAGGTGCCATGAGAATCTGTGATACATACAGTAGTTGCTTAGTCGGAAGGCTGATAAGAAGTAACTAGTTCAAGAGGGCAGAAAGAGTCTTCTTGGCAGAAGGAACAGCATGTGAGAGGGCCCTGAGGCAAGTAGCAGAGTCCTTTGGAGGGACTGAAAGACTGTTTACCAAGTGATGACCAGGGGCCCCAATGGGCATGTGCCTTACTTCTGCATCCCATCACCTGGGCCAATCAGTACCTTCCTTTCTCATCCATAATCACGGGCAGTTGGAGTCCCTCTGGCTGGGAGAGAAGAAGGAGAGACTAACATGCCGGTGTGGGACTCATCCGCCCCATGCACGCACTTACTACCAGCACCTTTGCAGACAGCCCGTGCCCACTCAGGGCAACAAGAGGCAGCAGTTCTTTCCTCCAGTTGTTCCCTGTTGCCCACTGTGTTCACGACTGACCAAGGCTGCTGCCAGAAATCAGAAAGATTCATGCTGGGCGTGGTGGTTCACCCTAGGCTTTTAAACCTAGAATGAACTCATTGCCTACAATGTAACATTTTTTAGGGTGGCTTGCATGGCGTTTCCTAATCTGGGCTCTGCTTGCCTTTCCAGCCTCGTTTCTGGCTTCTTCCTCCCGCTGCCCCCAGTGAGCATCTCCTATGTTCTACTCACCATTGCACTTCAGGCAGTTCCTGGAACACTTGCTACCTTTGCACATGCTGCCCTTTCTCTAAAATACACTTCCTCCTTGTTCACCCAGTGAATGCGCACTCAGCTTTCAACATCAACATTTGACCTAAGGTTCCCCCACGACCCCAAAGGCCTTTCCTGACCAGAGAGTCAAATGCTCCCTCTTCTTTGTTTCCAAAGCTCCCCTGACAGGCTTCTATCACAGTGAGCATAAAATGAACCTGAGCTTCGTAAAGGCAGGACTCTCCTATCATGTACCTAACACAGAGAAGGACATAGAAGGTGCTCAGTAAATGCTTACTAGACTAGAAAACCATCTAGTATTTTTTAACTTTTTTATGGGAGGGGAGTGTTATGTATATCTTTGAGATTCTGACGAAAATTATGGATACTCTCTTCCAAATGCATATAACCTAAAATATTTTGCATACAATGTCACATGATTCACAGCCCTCCTCTTCCCCCACTGACCCCACTTTCCAAAACTTTGGACTTTAATTTTATAGGAAACAGAGGCCCAGTGAGGTTCAGTAACTGCCCAAGTAACCCCTGCAACACACAGACACACACCCTCACCCCACCCCAGCTCCTGACTCTCAGGCCAGGGCTCCTTCTAGCTCTCTCCGCTTCTCTTAGTCCAACAGCCTCTTTTTGTCCCTGGCACTTTGTGAAGGCTGCTGCTCGTGGCTGGAAGATGAATATCTCGGTTTTGCTTCAGTTCAGTAGCAGCCTAAGGTGTGACAGGGAGACAAATTTTGTTATGGGCAGAGTTGACAATTAGGAAGACAGATGGGCATCTCCCTGGCCTGTTCACTGCCCCTTGCCTGCAATGTTATTACATCTGTTTTAGCTGGAGGAGGGTCACGTGTGCTTCACAGTTGTCTTCTGGGCCCTGGATTGAGCCACGTGGGCTAGGTTTGGAAACGCTCTGGATGGGACTCTTGAGATCAGGGGCCTAGCTCTCGGTCTTGTCAAAGTCTTCCTCCCCGTAGAGCAGGCTATGAGGCATGGAGAGAATGGGGTTCTCACTCGCTGCTCCTGGAGCTCTTGCGTGCCTGCCTCCTGCTTTCTGCAACGAGACGCGTGCTTCAGGCATCTGGGCCCACGAAGTGCCCAGCTTACCTGCAGATCAGGATCTTCAATGATACAGTAATTCACTCATTCATCAAAACTGCATCGTGGGGGCTTCCCTGGTGGCGCAGTGGTTGAGAGTCCACCTGCCGATGCAGGGGACACGGGTTCGTGCCCCGGTTCGGGAGGATCCCACATGCCGCGGAGCGGCTGGGCCCGTGAGCCATGGCCGCTGAGCCTGTGCGTCCGGAGCCTGTGCTCCGCAACGGGAGAGGCCACAACAGTGAGAGGCCCGCGCACCGCAAAAAAAAAAAACTGCATCGTGTCTTTTCTCTGTGCCAGGCACTGTGCTGATTCCAGTTTATAAGGAAGGGTCGTGGAGTGTGAGCCAGTGATAGACGGTTTTGCTCTGTGGAGGGTGGGGAAAGAGGTAACCTTTACTTCTAAGTCAACCCATTCCTCGGATGGTGTGCTAGGGAGGACAGTTAGGGCAGCTAAGAATGTGCTCAGTTTTAAAACTCTGATCTCATGCAAGTTATGTCATCTTTGCGGGAGACTAAATTTTTTCTAACTGTAAAATGGGTTTGATAACCATCTTTTCTTGCTTATCTCTGGGCAGCTGTGCGGATACAGTTATCACATTTCACATGGCAGATCCATTCACTTCAGTCTGTGAAGCAGGAGCAGTACAATATAATAATAGGGTCCATGTGTGTCAAACCCTGGCATATTTCATGCGTGCAGTAATCCTAGAGATAGTTACAATCATAATCTCAGGTGTACAGATGACAAAAATGAGGCTCAGAGAGGTTAAGTGATTTGCCTGGGGATATGGAACTCATAAATGATAAAACTGGGATTGACAGAGCTCTCTGCCTCTGGGGGTCAGACAGCTGGCCACTTGGTGCTATTCTGTAGTAGACTATGTGGGAAGAGGCCCGGGCTTGGAAGCCAGGGCATCACGGGATTGGAGCCTAGATCTACTGCTAACTAGCTGTGTGATTTACAGCTGGACTGCTAACCTCTCTGTGCTTCAGCATGCTAATCTTCCAGACCCAGAGTTTAGACTAAGAGGCCTCTAATAGACCTTTCTGTGAAGTTTCCAGTCTACATGGATAATATTTCAAAGTAGGATTAAAGGAAAGAAGAGGGGCCCTCCCAATAAAAATAGGCTTGTCGCAGTTTCCCTGATAAAATAAATGCTGCCCTAAGATTTCAAGTAGATGGTTAATGTGATATGCAGGCAGTTATAGATTGGTGGTGTCTGAAGACGCTGGCTGAAGTTTCCTTCTCCAAGGGAAAGAAGTCTGTTTTCAAAAGGAACGCTTCACTGTCTTGTCGGGGCTCTGGGGCCTGGGCCTTGCCCCTCACTGAACTTTCTGGGGACACAGGCATTGTGGAAGAAGACACAAATCCTGATTCCCTCCCCCCTTCCGATTGTTTTCTCCAAAGTAAATGAAACTTATTGGCTGGAGATGTTTGTTGCTCTGACGTCAAGGGACAACGGGGAGAGAAGTATGACATTGGGAAGAATTTGCTCCATGAATTTGCTCCAGCCTTCGGTGCTGGTTCTCCTCCACAGCCTGGTTTCTGCCCAGAAGCCAGAGATGCTGGCTCTCAGTGAAATCAATTTTGATTTTCATAGCAGGGCACCAGACATCAGGGCTGAGTGTTTCCAAGTGCTGTGTTCATAGGCTGGTCCTTAGTACCCCACTCCCATCCGCCTTGAAAAATGTAGCCATCCTACAGTTGGGGAAAGGTTTAAAAGACAAGGAACATCAAGTTGGCTGGCGGCTGAGTAGAGCCTAGTATGATCACAGTCTACACTTCTTAGGTGCGATACCAAGCGTGTAGCAGGGGGCCATTTCATTAGTAATGGTGAAGTGTTTTAAGAGATCGTTTCCATGTATCATTTGTATGATTTTTAAATAAATAAATAATAAAGGCCATCACCCCTCTCTTCCTCAAAGAAGAATTACTAGCCCTGTGGGCCGGAGCAAGTGATTCACGTTGACCGAAGAACTTCAGCTTCCTCACCTGTACATGCTGTTGGTAACACTGACTCAGGGTTCTTCTGATACAGAAAACAGAGACTCCCTTAAGCTGGCTCTAATGAAGCGAGTGAGGAGCTATAAAATGCAGTATTGATATCTAAGCAGAGGCCTGGAAGGAGGCCAGGCATCCTTGATGTGGCAGGGAGAGTGTTCTGAGTCCGAGGCTGTTCCACCGGTGCAAGTGGTCACTGGTCTTCACTTTGAGTACCATTGGCTCAACTCAGCACCTGTGCCCGCCCCCCCACCCCTTCCCCGCCACCTCACTGTACTATCACACTCTCCTTTGTCTCTGAGTTCAAGTTCCAGAGAGGATGCTATTGTCTGAGCTTGGTTCTCTAGAAGCTGAGGTTTTCTCTCCAGGCCAGTCTCTGGTCAGCTTTGGCCAATCAGATAGAAGGGGAGGCCAGAGGAGGGTCATATGTGCAGAACTTGACCTTCTTAGGAAGGGCTGAGGGTGGAGATTCCTTGAGAAAGAGATGAAAGTGAGCTGGAATTCAGGAATCTGCTCAGTACAGATGCTTACTGAGTTATGAAGGATCTAACAGAGATTCTTAACTTGGGGGTTAACAGCCCCAGGGGGCCCATAGGTAGAATTCAGAGGAGTCTGTGAACTTGGGTGGGGAAAACACTAACATCTTTATTTAGCATTTTCTTCGATTATGAATGTAGGCAACAAACCACAGTGTATCTGCAGTATCTGTGACATTGTCACCAGTAGAAATCACAGATACTTTCATATCAAATTTCAGTTGCTGCATATATCTGGAACATGATTTATGCCCATCACAGCTTTGAAATTACAGCAGTTATTATACCTGCTGCTAGAGCTTATTATTTAATGCATTAATAAGGAACATATCCTACTATATTACACACTCATTTTAAAAAAATTAATAATTATATTTCAATGTAATTGGTTTTCTTTGTAGTCAAGCTATGTATTTTATTTTATATATTTTAAAACATTCTGAGAAAGGGTCCATAGGCTTAATCAGTCTGCTAAAGAGGTCCATGGCACAAAAAGGGTTAAGACCCCCCCCCAGAAAGTCAGTGAGCTTTAGTTCCTAATTTCCCACTGTCCCTCGCCCTAATCTTTCATATACCCATCTATCTCTGTCCAATTAGTACAAGACATTCTTGAGCAGTAGTAAATTTCATTTACTAGTTTGGCAAATTTGCAAAAGCACATAATTTGTAGTTTGGGTAGAAGGTTTTAATGTATATCAAGAAGTAAATTTACAAATTGTGGTCACACACGGGCAACTGGTTCGGTAACTCCTATCAGCCTGCAAACCCATCAGCTTCTGCATTGATTGCCAATCCCATGCAAACCAGTCCATCGAAACAGCCACAGAATAGGCAGTTATGTTCTTGAGAGGTTAAGGAGCTTGTGTAGATTATGTGATGAATCACTTGATCAAATGCAAGCTAGAATCCTAGGAGGGAAGAGAACCACTGGGAAAAATAGCTTTGAAGTGGGTTCTGAAATAGCGGGAATGCAAAGGAGGCTGAACGGAGGAGGGAGGGGGTCAGTGAGGATGTGGGGGAACTGGCCAGATGTTGATTTGGAGGAGGATGCCTGGAGAGATGAGAGCCCCCCAGAGCAACATTAGAATAGTGGTTGGTTTTTTGCTATCTTTTATTGAATTCTTACCATGTGCCAGACACTATGCCAAGCCCTTTAAATATGGCAGTGATATAATCTTTACCGAGTACCCAATAAGGAATAATTGCTATCATTCCCATTGTATTGGTGAGTAAAGTGAGGCTCCAAGAGGTTAAATACTTGCTCTAGGTCACAGAGGTTTTAAGTGGTGCAGCCAGGGGCTCAGCCCAGACCTGCCTGATCCCAGAACCCTGTGCTCTTAAAAACCACGATAGGCAACCACAGGAGAGTCTGTCTAGAAAAACGATGGCTGCCAATTTGTTTTGGTAAGAAAGTGCTTACTATCCATTCCTGTCTTCCCCATTCTTCTCTCCAGCCTTTTTGCCTGTTCTCACACCTCCTTCCTTCCCTCTCCACCCTGAATCCACTCACAGGCACACATGCTGAAGGAGTGAGGACAGGATAAAAATTAAGAGTGAAAGCTGTGGGGTCAGGCAGGATGGGGTCCTAACTCTGGCTCCGTCCCCTGGCTCTGACCATGCCCAGCCTCATTACCTCCAGAGGTAATGACGTGCCCTTCCTAAGTTTGCATGTCCTCTCTCTAGTGCTTTGTTTTGGATAAGTGCCTCCACTCTCTGCTTACAGAGAGTCATCGTCCCCATCTTCTTCACACACGGGCGGCTCTGGAAGGGCTTCCCCGGACCCCCTGCAAACCTGGCCCGTGGGCAGCAGGCGTCACTCCTCTTAGCGGAGGATTCATGAGCGTTACTTGGGAGGCTGTCCTCTCTTGGGTATAAGCTCCCGTCCTCATCCCCGTGCTTGGTGCAGCATCTGGCACGGCGTGCTTTTCAGTAAAGCCTTGATAAAAGCCAATGAGCAGTGTCTTTTCAGGCCCCCCTTGTACATCCTTGGCACCCATTCTGGGTCCCATCACCTAGAGTTTGTCTCTAGGAAACCTCACTGGTTACCTAGACGTGGGCGCCTGCTCCAGTCTCACAGATGAGTATACTGAGGACAGGTGGGAGGTCCTGGTGGCCTGGGAGTACGTAACTGAGCTGGAATGGGAACCCAGGCCTCTTGCACCAGCACACTGCCTGGTCCTGACGCTAATGCTGGGAGTGCCTCTTCCACACTGGTAAGCAGGCTGATATTTTTGCATGAGGGGACATACGTGGAGCACCTGGAATCACATGCTTCTGCATTTGCTCACTTGCTCCACTCTTGTGCCTGCCTCGGGGCTAGCCTTCTGACCCAATCTTCTCTCTCATTCTAACCCCATGCCCTGGGCTTTGCCAGCTGCTGAATGGAGCCCTGTGTTAGCCGGGCCCGTGGGTGGCCACCTTCGGGTGATGCCCGGTGGTGCCAGAGGCTCTTGCCCTAAGAACTCTGCCCACAGGCAGAGCCGAGGCCTGAAATTCCTGGCATTAGAGTCATTTCATTCCTTTGGATTACTTTGTCTTCTCCAGAGAGCTATTGTTAAAATGCAAATATGTTACCCCACAGGGTAACCTGTTACCCCAGTACTGTGGCCCCTTGGAAGAGAAGAATGTCTGGGCTTTGGTTAAGTCACACCACCTCCCTGGCCCTCAGTTTCTTATCTGTAAAATGGAGATAATAAGAGACTGCATTATGGGGTTACCCCAGCTGTAGGATTATTTGGTCAGTTCTCTAGCTGAAGTTCTGGGTCTTATTAGTTTGTTTTTTTAAGTATTTTGTTTTAATGTCGTCTCCTTTTGTTTTAAGATTTTTTTTTTTCCTTTCTAATTATAAGATGGTTTTGACCTTCATTTTCTTACTTTTAAAATCGGGTAAAAGATCCTACCTTATTGGTTTACTGAGGATTTACTGAGCCTAAAGTGCTGACTGTGGATGCCGGCCCTGCCCACGGCTCTCACAGAGAGCCTGCTATTCTGAGTTAACCTGGAGGTGGGGATCGAAAGCCCTTGGGGAGTTGGGGGGAGGTTCTGGGTGGGTCCCAGGGAGGAGATGGGGGACGAGGAGGGAGCAGAAAGGGGAAATGAGGGGAACCCTGCTTCCTCTGCCCCAGCTGCTTGGATGTAGAGTCTGGGTGGGAGGGGACCTGGGAATCCTGCCCCAGCCCTGGGAGAGGTTGGACCCTGTGACCTTTCCCCAGATCGTTTGCCTTCTAGGTGAGTTCGCTGAGGTTCTGAATTCCCTGTAGGAATGGTATGCTTGACCTCCCTCCCTAGCTTGACTTTGGTCGAGTAGTGGTGAGGAGAGCAGAGTTTTCCTTACCCCTCTGAGCTCATAGTGGGTGTCACTGGGTGTTGTCAACTGCTCCTTGGAGAGGGCAGTTGGGCTTCTGAGACCATCAACCCAGGCTAGATTCTCTGCAGTGTCTCCTGAGAACAGGATGACTCTCTTTGGCTTGCACCAGGGAAAGAGTCCAGGAGCAGAAGCAGCTTGGCCCAGCGTCCTGGCCTGTGAATGAGGAGGGGTGAATGGGCGGGGGGCACAGGAGTTTTCCAGCAACCCCCAGAGCAGGGCGCCTTACTTCCAGCATTCTCGGGAAAACGCTCATTGTCCGCCATGGGCAATGAGAATTGTCAGCCCTTCTCTGAGCGCTGGCCTTCTCCAGTATGCTTCCCTGGCAGCCTCTGGGGAAGACTCAGCCCCATCATCACCCATCATAACTGAAGTTATCCTTCCAAAGCAGAGCCTGACTGATGCAGAAAATCACATTCCCTGGAGCTGGAGGCCAGGAACAAAGAGTGGAGGTGAATGCTGGTTCCTGGCACCCCAAAGCCAAGCAGCAACCTGCTACCTGCCTGCCCCACTCTGGGGGTGGGGAAGAAGGGGGTGCAATGGGAGTCTTCCCAATCATCTGCTTTGGGGCGGAGCACAAAAGGGCCAGCGTCAGTTTCACCCCAGAAGTGGGGCTTGGAGCCATGCAGTTCATTATACCTCACGTTCGTTGATTGCCTGTGGGCTGTTACTATCCTTTGTTCTCTCTTTCCCTCTTTCCTCCTTCCCTGCATCATTCCTTCCCTCCCTTCCTTCCTGCCATCCAATAAATACTGACTGATCACTTGCTCTGGGCCAGGTACCGGGCTAGATAAGGAGCTTTCACGTCAACAGAGGCAAGAATCAGACAGCTAATGACAGGATAGTTTGATGAGTGTGCTGACAGATGTTCTTACAGGGTGCTGTGGGAACACAGGATTGGGGGGAGGGGGACCCATCCTGATTGGTGTGTAGAGAAGGGGAAGATGCTGGTAGGTGAAGCATCTTGAGGGTTGAGTAGGAGTTGCCAGATGGAGAAGGAAGGAGTAGGATCCTGGGTAGCGGGAGCAGAAGGAAGTCCAGAAGATGCACAGCTAGAGGATATACAGAAAGCTCAAGATGATCACTTAGTCACTGAGTTTTAGTTATCTCTCCTGTAAAATGAGAATAGGACCAAAGTCATAGCTATCACACACACACACACACACACACACACACACACACACACACACACACACACACAATCCTTCCTTCCTTTTTTCCAATGTATTTTATTTTTTACCGGAAAGATTTAACCATGTGGAGATAATGGCAATGAGAGGCAGAACGTGCAAAGTGTTGGAGTCACGGAAATACAATGGCGGGTTATAGCTTTTTGGAGGATGGGCAATACTAATTGAGATCGATATTGAGGATTAGGAATTGTTGGCACAATTTAAGAAGATCCTGGAAGGGTGGGAAAGACTCTGGTAGAGAAGACAGAAAAAGGCATCTTCAGGGGCTGGTACAGTGAGCAAAGGCAAAGCGAGGTGTGGCTGCATCTGTCAGGGCCAGAGGAGTTGGGGGTGAGGCTGGAAAGGTGGGCTGAGACCACTTCAATGCCTAACTGGTGGGCACACGGGCAACATTTGGTGTGCATGTGGGTCTATTGGACCTGTGCAGTGTTAAAAAAAAAAAAGAATGAAGTCGACATTAAAAGATCAGATTTTACGGGGCTTCCCTGGTGGCGCAGTGGTTGAGAGTCCGCTTGCCAATGCAGGGGATACGGGTTCGTGCACCGGTCCCGGAAGATCCCACATGGCGCGAGGCGGCTGGGCCCGTGAGCCATGGCCGCTGAGCCTGTGCTCCGCAATGGGAGAGGCCACAACAGTGAGAGGCCCACCTACCGCAAAAAAAAAAAAAAAAAAAAAAGATCAGATTTTACATAAATCCACATTCCTGGCTTCTTTTGAAAAAAATCAGTCTGGCAATACTAGCCTTGAATTAATTCCCACATGGCAACAGCTGGCTGGAAGGTGAGTGGTGGACATTCAGGATGTCACTGTAGCCCACAGTCACAGGTTGCATCTCCCACTGGCGAATTAGCTTGACTTCTCCACTGTTCAAATCACTCTCAAGTTAATACAGTATGTTCAGAAAGCTCTTAATAAAATGCTAATACATTACAAGGAAGCAGAAAGAAAATTCTAAACCATTAACATTGTAATTCCTTTATTAGATTAGGGGATGAATTTTACTACTTCTTGGGTAAATTTTAACTGGGGCGTAGCAGTTAGGGGGGGAAAATGGGATGCTTGATGCATGATGGTTTGAGATGGAAACTCCAAGAAGTGAAGGGTGGGAGTGGACACCTGGAGAGAGGAAGATGGCGGGGCCCTGTGGTGGGTCATTGTGCCCACTCCTCTCAGCCGTGGCGTCTGCTGTCTGCTGGGGAAGGACACCAAAACACCTGTCCTTTTTATGTACTTTATAAATAAAAATACTTATTGCATTGTAAGACATTTGCTACCTATTTTACTGACTTTTAAGCTTAAAAAATTGGACTCTTGAAGGGCAAGGTGAAATTTGTGTGGTTTTCTTTAATTGATAAGGAAAATAATGGTAAGGAGAAAAGTTCTTCTATTTTTTGAATAATTTTTGGAGTGTGTGTGTATGTGTGAGTGGCTGCTCTTTGTAGTTTGAAAGGCTCAATAAACCCGACTGGGAAATTTTAAATTAATTAATTATTTAAAATATTAGACCAGTTAGTAGCAAACATTCAGAATAATATAAGAATGTATAAAGGCGTAAACTCCACAAACTGTCAAGAACTGGTGGTTAGGGCATATGGGAGAGTTTGGAGTGTATTGTTCTAGACTTGGCACTATACCTAAATGAGATATAGCTATATCCTTGCATAGACCTAGGTATATGCTCACATATATATCTGGATAGAAATTTTTTAATAAAAATGAGGTTTTGCATACTGTTCTGCTATGTTTTTCTCCTAATCCTCTATCTTGAACATATTACAGGTCATTACATCACCTCTAGGCCTATGTAAGGAGAGTACAATGAAAAAGACTGCTGGATAGAAAGGGCTAGTTTTGAGTCCTCTCTGTGCTCTTCCTAGCCTCAAGTACTCTCCTCTATAAAATGGGGACAGGGCTTCCCTGGTGGCACAGTGGTTGAGAGTCTGCCTGCCGATGCAGGGGACACGGGTTCGTGCCCTGGTCCGGGAAGATCCCACATGCCGCGGAGCGGCTGGGCCCGTGAGCCATGTGCTCTTCAACGGGAGAGGCCACAGCAGTGAGAGGCCCGCGTACTGCAAAAAAAAAAAAAAAAAAAAAAAAAAAAAAAAAAAGGGGTAGGGGGATAATTCTTCCTTCAAAGGTTAGAATTAGGGTTAAATAGAATGCAAATGTACTCAGCACAGCTTATTGGATATTGGGTGATCAGAGCCCATTATACCATCGAGAAAATGTGTTTCACTCCTTGGATTCTTCATTCTCCACCCTTCACCCCGTTGGGAGAGGAGTGGTGGGGGGTTGGGGGGTGAAGGTGAGTCTGGGGCAAATTACAGCTTTTCTCAATGGAGTTTAAAACCCTCTTTTCAGTGCTGAGTAACATTAAAATCTCGAGCAGCTCATTAACAGATGCATTCGGTTTTGTTTAGGACATTTTCTCCGGACCCACGTTTATTTATTCAGCTGCAGGAAAATTCCTGAAGTCAGGTATGTGAGCAGGAAGGTATGTCTGATAGAAAGGCTGTGACCTGTGCCTGCCCTTCATAGAGGCGCCCTCGTGCCAGTGGGGAAAGTCTGCCCCTCTTAGTACAAGGGGGGATTCATACCTCGTCTTCGCAAATGGCATCCCCTCCTGCTATGGACTTTCCCTTTTCCACTTCTCTCCTTCCCCTTCTGGTGCTAGAGTACCATATTCTCTTTCATTTGTGTAACACGTCTTTAACAAAGACCTCTTACTCCGATATCTCACTGAACCCCCCAACAAGTCAATAGATTTAGGTCCGTATAATATGACAGATGAAGCAGCTGAGACCCAGAGGAGCTGTGATAGGAGTCAAACTCACACAGCGAAACTCGGACAGATCTGGATTTCTTGGCTCGCAGGCCATGCTAGTCGTGCTGTATCATGTTGCCTCCTTTTCTAATTGTTGGCAGGAAGCTCCTGAAAGGGAGGGCTACAGGAGGGCCCCTCGTTCTGGCCAGTGGGGGAGACTGTTTGGAATGCGTGCGGTTGTAGGGCTTAGGGTGCTGGGAGAGACTGGTGAGAGTAGACGAAGGGGACGGGTTTGGAGGTCACCCCAAGGTCAGTGGAGGGGGCAGCCGGGAGCTGGGGAGGTTGAGAATGGCCTGGTGCAGAGCCTGGACACCAAAAGGGAGGCTGGCCTTTGTGGTCACTGGCAGGTTTGTGGGCTTTTCCAACATTTGGTCTCATTTTGAATGTTCGGCCCTTTTTTTGCCTCAGTTAGTAGCATGCTGTAAAATCCTCTGCCATACCCCACAGAGGAACCCTTTCCTAATTCAGGTCACATCTACCTAGCCCTCTATTTCCACATGCAACAAATCAAAACTTATCAGTTCTGTTTCGCATTCTCTCAGAGAATAGCTGAGAGAGCTATTCAGATAACCTTATTTGCTTTAATGAGCATGCTGGCAGGATACATTTATCTAGCCCACGTGTAATATCACAGTAGCCTTACAGACCAGCTCTTCTCAATAGAAACATAACGCGAGTCACATTTAAAATGTTCTAGCAGCACATTAAATAAAATAAAAAGGAAACGGTGACATTAATAATATATTTTTATTTAACCCAATATATCATTATTTTAACATGTAATCAATACCCAAAAAAATTAACGAGATATTTTTACATTTGTTTTCTCATCCTAAGTCTTCGAAATCCATTGCACATTTTACACTCATGGCACATTTTAATTCAGACTAGCTGCATTTCAAGTGCTCGGTAGCCACATGTGTTGAATAGTTTGTGGCGATGGTTTGGGCCAGTGTAGTTATGAGGCTTCATTCACTGTTAAACCGAGAAGGCTTATTTGGAGATGGGTAATGGGGTGCTCCTGGGCCCCTTTGTGATCAGGGTGTCTTTGGGTGGGACGGCCCATCAGCAGACCTCAGTTACAGCACATTGTGGCTACTTGCCCTGTCCTCACCTTTGTGCTTGTTGTCATGGGCGACATGATGCTGAAAATATTCCCCTTGCGCACTGTGCCACCACCCACACTATTTGTGTCCTCCCTTGCCCTCTCCTGTCTTCCCTCTTGACACCTGTGACTTTTGTGAACCCCAATCCTAGATTTAACTTTACTGTGCCCTTTCTCTGATCCTGCCTTGGGACTGCTGGATTCATTTTAAATCCATGCCCTTTGACCTCAGCTGCTACTTGTCACCCTCACGTTTGTCTCAGTTGTCTCTCATCCCCCTCGCTGACTGTTGCAAACCTCACCTGCTCCCTTGGGCTCTCAAATCCATCCACCCGTCCTCGTTCTCGGCACGGGGGCAGTTCCTCCCTTACTGAGAAGGTGGAGGTCATGTGGCTTGAACGCTCTCATCTCCACCTCGCCGTTTCTCTTCATCTGTGCTCTCCTCTCCCAGGCCAGAGCCTTAAAAACCTTCCCTTCCCACCTCCAGAAACACTCTACTTCAAACTGGCCAGGAAGCTCTGGCTTCGGATCCTTCAAATCTCAGGTCTACCTACTGCTAACCTGGGTAAGTTGTTTAAGTGCCCTGTGCCTGGTTTCTTCATTGCAACATATGACTAATATGACTCATAAGATCGCCTAGTGCCTATGGTGGCAGCGAAGGTGAAATTCAGTTTTGTGACATGTTTTAACACAGAGCCTGGAGTAAATGTTGACTCTTAGGTTCCCTTCTCTTGCTGGTGTCTCAGTCCATCCCTCTCCCTTGGCTTCTCCCCTTGGCCTGCAAACACACTCCCTGTCTAGTAGTTCACCTTATTCCTCCCTTGAGCAGCTGCCCATCTCTCTTCTGAATTCCACTGAAGTATCGAAGAGTAGCCCCACCTGTTGCCTCTACCCTCTTGTCAACCCCAGGCATCTTCCCCCTGCTCTACTGACACTGTGCTCACTGGTTTTCTACACTCACCCTCCTTTGGATTTCTGGGCTGCGAGCCACACTGGCTCTTCTTCCCCGCCCCCCACTCCCCGCTGTGACTTTCCCCGCACTCCTCTAACGTTGCTCTAGCTTCTCACTGCCCTCCTCACCTCTGCATGACTCTAGATGACTCTAGAATCTACACTCTCATCTTCAGGCTTCTCCTCTGCCCCAGGCCCACCTTTTCTACTGTCTGCTGGGCCACCTTCACAGGATAAACCCCTCTCTGTGGGTGAACCCCTAGGCAGGCACACTCGTGCCCGAGGACGCTAACAGTCCGGTCTCCTACTCCCAGATCTCTTCTCCCTCCTGACCTCCCTAACGCGGCTGTGGTTCCCGCCACTCTCTAGATACCCAGGTCTGAAACCCTGCAGTTTTTGACACTTCCTTCGTCTCCCAAATCCAGTGCCTGAACTAAGGTACAGTAAGTCCCCTACACACGAACCTTCAAGTTGTGAACTTCAAAGGTGCAAACATGCCCCTGGATGCCAGCTGTTGTACTGTACTACTGTACTTTTCAAGGTACTGTACTGTAAAATTAAAAGTGTTTTCTTTTTTGTTTGTTTGTTTTTTATGTATTATTTTTGTGAAAAGTATTATAAACCTATTACAGTACAGTACTATACAGCCAGTTGTGTTAGTTGGGTACCTAGGCTAACTTTGTTGGACTTAAGGAACAAATTGGACTTCCGATCGTGCTCTTGGAATGGAACTTGTTCGTATGTAGGGGACTTACTGTAAGTATTTAGTAACAAAAGGTTATAATCAGTGAATCCCTTGGTTGCCAAGTCCTGCCCTTTTCTTACTTTCTCTCTAGTTCATCACTCTTCAATTCCCACTGTAGGCCCTATGGTAAGCATTTGCTATACTTCATCCCAATTCATCTGTTCAACCCTGTAAGGAAGAAGTTGTGTTTTTTTTTCTGTTTTATGTACGTGGACACTGGGGCTGGCAGAGTTTAGGGAATTTGCTAAACATATGCTGGTAAGCGGCAGAGCTGGGTTTTGGACTCAAGCCTGCCTTTCTCCAAAGCCCACCCTCCTATTATGCTCTCTTGCCTCTAGCAGTTCCTGTACCAGGCTATGCTCTTTTCAGAATTGAATACATATTGTGTATGTACATGAACACATCCTTCTGTGCCTGTATTGTTTGCGTGTTGGTGTTCTATTTACCCTGCTGTTACCCAGGCTCATCGCTGGTTTATTTCAGAGTCTGTGCCTTGACCCTCAGTGTTAGCACTTGAAAGCCTTCCCTGAGCCCAGGTCCCCACCATGAAATGCCAGAGCCTAGAAGTAGGAATGTGAACACATCTTCCAACAGGACATATGTTTCCCTTTCTCGGGTCTCAGGCTCCCCATCTGTAAACTGAGAGAGTTGCACAAGTTAATTGCAAGAGCCTGTCCTGCTCTTACGCTCCATGAATCTGTTTCATGGTTCTGCTTACCTGGGTCCTCCTGTATGCTCAGCACATGATAGATGCTGTGGGCAATGCAGAGAGAGCACAAGAGGCATTGCCCCAGCCGTCAAGGAGCTGACAAAATTATTCCGGAAAACAAGCCAACATTCAGGAAACTGCCAGCAGTATAAGACATTATGTAATTATGCCTGCAATCTCAGATTATTGAACCATTTGTGATGGTTCAATAAAGGAGAAGAAAAACTGCTGTTCTTTTAAAAGAAAAAAAAATTACATAAAAAGAGCCGTTAGTGAAAAGCATTGGCCGGACTTCTCGTCAGATTTGCTACTCTCTCTTCCCTCTTGAAATCAGTCTGTAAATATTTACTGTCTACTAATGGGCCAGGCCCTAGGGACACACACACTCCCTCACTGCAGCCAGAGCTGTATCCAAAACCCAGCCTTCATCTGGTTCCTCTCCTGCTGAAGAACCTTTGTGGGTTTCCTACTCTCTATAGAATAAAACGAGCTGACTTCCAGCTCCTGCCTTCTCCCTCCTGGGCCCCCCACCCTGCATGCTAGGCCTGGTGCACTGGTCATTCCTCAAGCCCACTGTACCTGTTTTCATCTCTTGGCTAGAGGGCTGCTTTACCCAGCCTGCCTAGTGAACTTCTCTTCATCCTTCAAAGCCCAGCTGAGATACCACACTGTGATGCTTTCGTGGTCTTCTATCATGCCTTTGCCCACCCCTCTGACACCATGTGTCCTTGTTTAGGTCTCCACCTCCTGTTTTGAACCATGAGTTCCTTAAAGGGTCTTTATCCCTGTCTTCATCATCCACGAATCCACAGAACCTAGCCCTGAGCATGAACAATAGTTTCTGATGAATGGCTGATTGAATACCATCCATAGAGGCTGATCTTTGAACAGGAAGCTCCCTTGCTTTCTCTCAAGCTGCTGGGCTGTTTAACTCCATGCCTCACGGCCTGCGAAGGAGACTGGATGGTTGAGAAAGCATCACTGTTTCCTCTTTCCACACAGTAGTGAGGACACACCGCCACAAGAGCCTCACTGTAGCCCGGGAGGGGGACTTTCAAAAGCAGCAGCCGCTGACACCATACCTAGCAGGGGCTGCGCTGAAGGAGGCCTTTGTGTTGGGCTTGGCAGGCAGGGGGCTCTGTGTTCCAGAGCACAAGTGTGTAAGTATGTCAGGCAGGGTCCGGGCTGCACACACCCGCCGAGGGCCTGGGCCCCTAACGGCTCCTGCCCTGGGAAGAAAAGGAGGCATTGTGTGCGCTGGCTGCGCTCCAAGGGAAATATTCCTGTTGTTCTTCTGTTTTGAACTGCTCCCTTTTTAAAGGGGAAAAGTCCAGAAGTGCAAATCTCTCTCCCACTCCAACACATCCTGTCCACCAATTCCAAATCAGTTGCTGCCTTCAAAATATTAATCAATCTGCGAATCCATCAATTCATTCGTGTGACTGCTATGTCTTCAAGGAGCACTGCCAGGGGTCAGCACTGTACTGGGCACGAGGGAGACAGCCCTTGTCCCTTTGAGGCTCAGTTCGGGATTGCCGGGTGTCCACATCCTTGTGGATCCTGGCCCTGCTCCTTCTCTGGGGCCCGATGTCCCTCTGCAGCTCAGGACTCCGCCTTGAGGCCTCTGCCCTTGCCTGTCCTCCACCTCCACGACCTGGCCCTGCATTGTATCACCTCCCAGAGGCACGTGTTATCAGGCCACCACCCTACCCCCACCCAGGCCTTTCAGGCAGGTGTGGTCAGAACCATGGCCCAGTCTGGGCAGTTAGAAACTTAAGCACGAAGACCTGATTCAACCCTAGCTCTGCCTTTCACTATCTTTGTGACTTGCGCCAAGTTACTCAAGCTCTCTGGGCTTCGGCTTCCTAATCTGCAAACCAGAACGAATGATACCTGGCCTCACACACAGAGCCATTGGGTGGAGGAAATGGTACTGTACTGCCTGGCACCAGGCCTCTCCTGCCACACGGCAGCTCTCAATTAATTAATAACCAAACAATGAACAACTATTGAGCACTTACTAGTCTCATCCTTCCCTCAGAAACAACAGCAACCACGGCTTCTGTTTGAGTGTTTTCTACATGCCAAGTTTTGTGTTAAGTCCAGGCATAGCGCCATCAGAACAGCCTCCAAAGTGCTTGGTTCTTTCTTATACCCTTTCATAGCTGGGGAAACTGGCTCCGAGCTAGAGTGACGTGGCCAAGGTCACACAGCTTGCAAGCACCGGAGTGAGGAATTGTGCCTAGGTCTGTTGGACCCCTTCCCATCCCTTCCCAACCAGACAGATGCCCATCACAGGCCTGGCTTCTTGGTTCTGGGACCTGAAGCATCAGCATCTCCTGAGAGCTTGTTGGAAATGCAGATTCTCAGGCCCCGCCCCACACCCACTGAATCAGCCTCTGCATTTTATCAAGATCTTTGGGCGCTGTGTGTGCATAATACAATTTGAGAAGCACTGAACTGAGTTTCTAAAGCGTTTTTTAAAGTAAGTTAGAAAAGGACTTCTCAAACTATAGAGTGCATAAAAATCACCGGGAGGGCTCGTTAAAACACTGATTCCTGCCCCGGAGATTCTGATTTTTGTATCCATTGCTCCTTCCATTCTTATCTATTGCCTTCACTTCGTGGGTTCCTCGGTGTAGGTGTAGTGGATGTGAGTAGGATCCAGGCAAACTTCTGTCTCAAGTCTTGGCACCAGGCTGCTCATGAGTTATGTATGCAGAGCCATTAAGGGAAATCTGGGCTGGACTTGGGGCCTGCACTGAGTCACTGGCAGCAGCATCCCTCTGCTTTGGGGGAAACCTGCCCCACTGGCAGGGAGGTACATCTCTCTCCTGAGTTATATGAGGAAGGAGCCATGGATCCCTGCAGCAGCCACACCACCCTCCCTGCCCCTTTGAACAACAAAGAAAGGAAATTAACTTGTAACCTAAAAGCCTGAAAAATACATCTTTCTAATGGAAAATTTGACAGAGCGATAGATCTGCAAAGAGCATTTTCTCTAAAATTGACATCTGTGTGACTTGACTGCTGCTATCTGGTTAAATAGCAGTTAAACATCTCAAACCGCCTTGGAACTTTCAAAGATTATTTGAAAAGTAATTGTGTTGTATTGATTAAATAATTTTAAGTCAATCAGAAAGCCACGGCATTCCTTAGTCTATTCCTTTGCAAATAAATTTATCTTATTTATAGTCCTATTGCATGCCTCCCAAATGTTGTTTATATGTTGATAATCATCTGATATTTAATGAGCGCGGCTGGTGATGGAATTTAACAGTAAATTAGTTCCTTTGCTAAATCCTATCTGGTTCCTTCTCTTTCTGTTCTGACTCCACTGGCAACTTACTTCATAGACAGTTGCAGAACTAGAACCTGAGAGACAGAGAACACCGTAGTTAAGAGGTTGGTCTCTGGAGTGAGACATACCTCAATTTGAATTCCAGTCCTGCAACTGACTAGCCTGTGCCCTGAGCCTATCATCTGTGAAGAGGGTATAATAGTACCTACCCAATATGATCATTGTGAAATTAAACGTTATCATTGTACAATATTGGAGAGTGTCTGGCTAACAATGATATCATTATTATAACAATATGAGTAGTCACTGTTATTATGATGCCGCCTCAGTTTTCTAATCTGTAAAATGGGTGTGACGGGGAATAAAAACATAAACACATGAGTATTCAAAACTTCTTTGCCCGTAGAGCCTTCGAGTAATTCCCTTCTAGGAATTAGCTTGCTTGGCTGTTACCCCTCCACTATTATGTCGACTGGGGTCATCCAGTGATGAGAAAGCTCTGGAGAAATGGAGCCAATATTGGGATTGTGACGAGGATAGAGAGAGATGGCAGAGGATGGGTGCGTAGATGCCAGAGGTGAGGGAGTGAAGATCCAGGCGGAAGGGATTGCATAAGGGATGTTGGGGGTCAGAGCACGCTGCTTCTGGAGCAGTTACTTTGCTGGAAATAGATACTGAGAATAGCAGAGATAGGAAAGGAAAAATTTAAGACTTTTGCTTTGTGCTAAGAATGCACTTCCTCTTTTGTGTTTTCTCTAGAGACTGCAGTGAAGCTTTGGATTGCCTCCAATGCATTTTTTGCTACTTAAATGCTGTTTCTTTGAACACAACCCTGAGCTGTAGCCGAGCCATAAGGTGGCCATCTTTACCTCTTTACCATCTTTACCTTTCCCTTTTACAGGGGAATTGTGATAGGACCATCCCAGGGCTGAGTGAGGATGGGTAAAGGACTCAGTACAGAATATGTGCTTAATTGCCATTGGCAACTATTTCCATTGCTGTGCATCATACTTTGTCTGTTGCCAGAAGCTGCAAGCAAAGGTCACCATTAGGAGAATGAGCAGTTCTCTGGCTCTCTTTACCAACATCAGGCCATTATCCCACATTTAAACTAGGGACACCAGCCACATTGTTTTCAAAGAAGTCATCAGTTTGGTGCCCTCCAATGCCTACTGCAGACCAGGGCCATCAGCATGAAATTTATAAAGGAAAGCAGGAGTCTAGAAAGCAGAATCTGACCTTGGCCCTGCTGTATGGTATGGGCAACTCATTGAGCTGCAGTTTCCCCATTAGTAAGTGAAGATAAGGTCCAAAGTCCTGTGTTATGTTTCTCTGCTCCCAACTGTAGATAATCAGCAGGACTGATTGAACATTTGCCACCTGCAAGGCCATGGGCTGGTGCCCTAAAGGATACCCAAAAGCATGAAAGAGGGGCTTCAACTTGAAAAAAAAAAAAAGCCCTAAAATCTGGCTGGAAGAGAAGATGTGAGCAGGGAAAAGAATCTGAAAAAGAATACACACACACACATAACTGAATCACTTTGCTGTACACGTGAAACTAACACAAGCATTGTTAATCAACTATGCTTAAATTAAAAAATAAAATAAAATATAAAAAAAGAAAGAAAAGATGTGAGCATCTTTATTTTTTTTATTGGAGTTACCTAATGAACGTCTGCCTGTCCTCTGCTACCAATTCGCAACCACTATGGGGTGATACAAACATGGGATGTCAGTTTTGGAAACATCTTTTCTTAGTGACTTTACTCACATTAAAACGAAACAAAACAAAACAAATCCCAAACCAGAATAGTGTATGACGACCTTCCTTTGTATTGCCATGTGGTACACTGACAACGAACCCTATCTCTAAGGGAATTTGAGGTTGATAGAAGTTTCTAGAGACCTTCTTCTCTCACTGCCTCTCTCTGGTTCATCTCTAAAGATGCCCAACCTTCCCTCAGTCGCATGCTGCTGAGGCTGGGTGCTCACCATCCTTGTCTCACCCACATCACATATGCCCGCTCCTCTCTGGACTGTGCTTGCTAGAGGGCCAGGCGGGGCCTTGTGAAATAATAATAAAAAGCTTTCCAACTTGCCTGAAAAATCTGGAAACATCACTGGCTTCACCCAGGTGTCTGGAGATGACTTATCAGGTTCAGTTTGGTTTAACTGACTTCCCTGCGCCAAGAAAAATTTTCCTCCCAACCCAGAAGGCAGATGCCACAGCCCACGCAAGCCCTAAAGTGTCTGCACCTGCAGCCGTGTTCCAAAGCCAGCCTGATGCCTGTGAAGGCTTCCACTGGACTCTGACCAGGACCATGATGCTGGGACCGGGGGCTGCCCAAAGAGGGTGGGTGCAGGGGTGCCCCACGGCAGAGGGTGTGTATGTGCTTACCCTTAAGATGCTTTCACTGAACTGACCCAGGAGGGAGGAGGGGAGGCTGAATTCCTTGGTTTACTCCAAGTTGTGGTTCCCAAGCTCTTTGGACTGTGGCCCAGTTCAGCCAAGCAAAAGACCTTGTGGCCCACCGAGCCCACTGATTCCCACTTTACAGTGAGAAAGAATTTGGTAATAACAAAGGGTAAAGGGGAAGAGAAAAATAATCGAAATGGTCATGCAGCAAATCCTCAGGACACAGCAATCAACAGAAACTCCAAAGAGTAATTCTCCAAGTAATGTAAATTAATGGAATAAAACAATTAAAAGCCAAGCCAACGCTGATGCTGCATCGTAGCAGTCAAGGGTCACAGCTGCAAACAACAGAACCGATTCTAGCAAACTTACGTAAAAGAGGAATTTATTAGAGGATGTCAGGTCACTCCATCACCCTCCTCAGAATCACTTGCGTGCAGCCCTTCCTTTTCCAGGGCACTTTCTTCCAATCTGAGGTCTGGCCTGGGTGCCTCTGCCTGCTGAGTGCAGGTCCCACGACTGGGTCCTAGCTGTAAAGGAGTCTGGCACTGTAAATTCTGTTTTCAACCTTGAGGAGGTGGAACTCCTAAGGAAGGAAATAACCCAGACATAGGAAGGGTGTTCACATGGTCCTGGGTAGCCCAAAATAGCATGACAAATGTCTTTTGCTGTAATAACAAAGCACCCTTCCTGAGAATTGGGGGAATTCCAGCTCTTCACCTGCATGCATACTACACCCTAGTTCTGCAGGGTTGTTCACCAGTGGATGGAGGCCACACATTTTTATAGAACAGAGAGTTAATATTCTCAGTAAACTCTAATAAACTAATTTTTGTTTATGAATGTCAAGGTTTATTAATTCTCAATAACTCATTATATTCCTAATTCCTTATAAAAATGAAATCCCATGTATGAAGTTTCCTTTGAGGGTGATGAAAATGTTCTAAAATCTGATTGTGGACTTTTCAATAACTGGTTCTGGGAATAGTCACATGCAAAAGAATGAAGCTGGCCTTTATCTTAAACCAAATGACCTCAAAATGGTTCAAAGTCCTAGACTTAAAAGCTAAAACTGTAAAGCTCTTAGAAGAAAACATTGAAGAAAATATTTATGACATTGAATTTGGCAACAATTTCATGGATATAATACCAAAGCACAGGCAACAACAACAAAAATAGATAAATTGGACTTCATCAAGTAACCTTTGTGCATCAAAGGACACTATCAAGAAAGCAAAAAGACATACTACAGAATGGGAGAAAATATTTGCAAATCACATATCTAATAATGGGTTAATATCCACAATATATAAAGAACTCTGACAACTCAACAACAACAAAAACAAACAACCCAATTCAAAAATGGACAAAGAACCGATTTGCAAGGCAGAAATGGAGACACAGATGTTGAGAACAAATGTGTAGACACCAAGGGGGGAAAGCGGGGGGGTGGGGGGGTTGTTGCTGGTGATGGTGGTGGGATGGATTGGGAGATTGGGACTGACATATATACACTAATATGTATAAAATAGATAACTAATAAGAACATGCTGTATAAAAAAAAATGTGACGGTGATTTTAGGGAAATTATTTTGTCTCCATTTTCTCATGTATGAAATTAAAACTAGGATCATTCAGATGATCTCATTAGATGGATGATGTTTACAGACAAATATCTGATACTTTTTCATCCTAATAAATAAGAACCAAACAAAATTTTTTAAAAAATGGACAAAGAACTTAGACATTTCTCCAAAGAAGATATACAAATGGTCAATAAGCACGTGAAAAGATGCTCAATAATCATTAGTCATTGGGGAAATACAAAACAAAACCACAATGAGATAATACTACATACCTACTATACTTACTAGGATGTCTATAATGATTTTTTTTAATGAGAAAAAAATGTTGGTGAAGCTGTGGAGAAACTGGGATCTTCATGTATTAGTGGTGGGAATGTAGAATGGTGTGGCTGTTTTGGAAATAGTTTGGCAGTTCCTCAGAAAGTTAAACATAGGGGACTTCCCTGGTGGTGCAGTGATTAAGAATCCGCCTGCCAATGCATGGGACATGGGTTCGAGCCCTGGTCCGGGAAGATCCCACATCCCGTGGAGCAACTAAGCCCGTGTGCCACAACTACTGAGCCCGTGCTCTAGAGCCCATGAGCCACAACTACTGAGCCCACATGCCACAACTACTGAAGCCCATGTACCTAGAGCCCGTGCTCCACAATGAGAGAATCCACTGCAATGAGAAGCTCACGCACCACAACAAAGAGTAGCCTCCGCTTGCCGCAACTAGGGAAAGCCCATGCATAGCAATGAAGACCCAATGCAGCCAAATAAACAAATAAGTAAGTAAATAAATTTATATATAAAAAAAGTTGAACATAAAATTACCATATAACCCAGCAATTTCACTCCTAGGTATATATCCAAAATAAATGAAAGCAGGAACTCAAACAGATACTTGTACAGCAATGTTCACAGCAGCATTATTTGCAATAACCAAAAGATGGAAGCAACCCAAGTGTCAATTGATAGATGAATGAATAAACCAGATGTGATACTTACATATGATAGAATATCACTCAACCATAAAAAGAAATGAAAATTTTGATGTATGCTACAACTTGGATGGACCTTGACAACATGCTAAGTGAAATAAGCCAGACATAGGAGGACAAATATTGCATAATTCCACTTATAGAAGGTACCTAGAATAGGTAAGTTTATAGAGACAGAAAGTAGAATAGATGTTACCAGGGCTGGGAGCAAAGGGGAATAGGGAGCTATTGTTTTATAGGTTACAGAGTTATGTTGGAGATGATGAAAACGTTTGGGGTATAGATGGTAGTGATGGTTACACAGCATTGTGAATACCACTGAATTCTACACCTACCAATGGTTAAAACGGTAAATTTTATGTTATGTATATTTTACCACAATTAAAAAAATTAGGTTGTGGCAATGTTTGCACACTCTGAGTATATTACAGCTATTGAATTGTACAATTTGTATGGGTAAATTGTATGGTATGTAGATTATATCTAAATAAGGCTGTGAAAAAAATCCAGCTCTGGCAGTCTCTATGATCTATCTATTAATCCGTTTATTTATTCATTAATTCAACATATTTTTATTGTGTTTCTACCATGCCAACAGTTAGGAATAGGATGATAAATAAAATAAACACAATCCCTAGCCTTTTCTTGCTTAAAAAACTGTGGGTTTTAAGAAGTAATCATAGCTAACATTTACTGAGTGTTCATTACATACTGAGCATTGGCACAAGCATTTACTGTACCGTATCTCATGCGGTTCTCACAACCGTGTCCTGAGCTGGGCTCTTCTTGAATAAGGAAATTTGCTCAAGGTCACACAGCCAGGATTTGAACCTGGTCTATCTTACCTTGAAATCTTTGCTCTTAATCATTCATCGTTATATGTGGTAGCTGGGTTCCAGCACCTGGAATTGGGGTATTCCCTGGAGACCTGCCCAGAGACCTGTCTGTCAGGCTGGCTGATCTAGTAGCATTACAGGGAGAGTTAAACTTGAGATGAAATGACCTCTAGGAGGGATTGGGTTTGGAAAATAAGGCCTAAGTCCATGGAATCTTGCACAGCCATTTATAGTAATCATTATAAAGCAGGTATATTTTCTAAACGTTATGTGATTAGAATTTTAAATACAAAATTGAATTCAAAGTTGAATTTATATCATTATGTTACTAGCTAATATATTTATTATTTATTGAACATAGACTGTATACCCGCCTCTATTCTAAGTTGTTGACATGTATTGTCATCTTATTTAATTCTCCTGACAGATCCATGATGTGTAAGGTGTATTACTATTCCTAATTTACCAGTGAGGCAGCTAAGGCACAGAGAGGTTAAATAATTTGTCCAAGGTTACACAGTCACTAGCAGAGCTGGGATTCTAGCCCTGGCTTCTTTTTTTTTTTTTTTTTTTTTTTTTTTGCGGTACGCGGGCCTCTCACTGCTGTGGCCTCTCCCGTTGCGGAGCACACGCTCCGGACGTGCAGGCTCAGCAGCCATGGCTCACGGGCCCAGCAGCTCCGCGGCATGTGGGATCTTCCTGGACCGGGGCACGAACCCGTGTCCCCTGCATCGGCAGGCGGATTCTCAACCACTGCGCCACCAGGGAAGCCCCTAGCCCTGGCTTCTTGACTTGGAGTCCAGACTCTTAGCCACTCTAGAACTTGGTCTTCAATTATGTTAAAATATGCAAAATAGATGGACATGACTGTGCTGCAACTTTCTGGGGAGGGTGTGTCCCCTGTCACATTCTTATCAACACTGAGGACCTTTCTTTAAAAAAATCTGTTTTTTCTAACTTGTAAGAGAGTCTGTGTCATACCATGGTTAAGAGCAGTACGTTACCTGGATTCGAATCTTGGCGCTGATGGTCTCAGTAACTGGGCAACTGCTCTGAGCCTCAGCTTTGTCCTCAGATAATGGACATAACAATACTACTTTATAGGGTCATTGTGGGAATTAAATTGGCTGGTTTTGGAAAGGACCTATAGTGCCTGGTGCAGTGTAGGGTAAATAAGTAGTATGGCATTTCGATGTTTTCTAGCATCTTTTTTATTATTAATTCATGCAGTTAAACATTGTTAAAAATATTAACCATTGCTATTTCTTCTTTCCTGAATTGCCTGCTTGTGACCCTTCATCATTTGTCTGTTGGCATCTTTATTTAACAGAGTGTCTCAGTCAAAGACTAAGAGCATTCTGGAAGGGTCTAAGTGAAGGGAGGGATGAGGAGTAGAGGTCTTTCCCCCCGTGGGCCTGATGCCTTTCTTTTTCTCCAAGGAGCATTTTTCACTGGTTAGTGCAGGCTCCTCTCTCCCTGCAACTGGCCCTGTTTCGTCCCTGAGAAATTTTCATCTGCCTTAAAGGGTCAATCATTTGAATAGCTCATTCCCACTGGACCCCTACACCCACAGATCTCCCATGTGTGGTTTCTTTCTCTGTCCAGTGAAGTTGCATTTTGTCAGAATGGCTGTAACCAGTCTGCTCTGAGAGGCTGTTTCAGCAGCACATGTTCCTAAGCAGCACACTGCTCCCCGGCCCTGCGTAATAGCTGACCTCCCTGAGCAAAGTGCAAAAGCCTAAGGGACCGCTTAGATAAAGGGCACATTCTTCAGATAGTTCTACCTCTTCTCCCTCTTGCCTGGCGCCATCTTGCCTGACTTAGGTGGTCCACCTTTTTCCCATCATGGGGCAGAAGGGACCTGGGCCATAAAAGTTGGAGGTTTCTAAATTGCGAAAGGAGTCAAACCTCCCCTCGGCTAAATGATTCCTGCCAAAAAAGTTCTGGTGGATAAGTGTGTTTGGTCCAGGAGAATTTTCTGGGTATATAGGTGGTAACATGAAATGGGCTACTAAGATTAAGACATATGCATGAGTGAGTTGTAGGGGTAGAGACATGCCAGTATCCCCACATGGCAAGGGCCAGAGGCTATGGAGGGGATCCCCCCCAAAGAAGCTCAGACTCCCCTAGAGAAAGTTGTTGGTGTTTCTCATGGAGACCTCCCCTAAATGTGAGGTCGCCTTCTGCCTGGACAGCACCAGCATTGAAGCTTACGTTCTGGAGTTTGTGTGTCTCCTGCATTCACCTGCATGCCCAGTTCAGGCTGCGTGGTTTAGAGGAAAGGGTATTAGACTGGGAGACAGAACATCTGGGTTTGAGTTGAGCCTTTGCCTTTTCTTAGCTTTATACCCTTGGGAACCAACTTTGTTTTTTCATCTGGAAGATGGTGGGTAACATTCCCGGTTCTGCTCACCTCCCTGCTTGACCATGGAGTTAATTGAGAGTACTGGGTAAGTGCAAAGACAGAAGAATCTCTCCTCCTATTAGAGACGTAGGCAGTCAGCACAGTGCCTGAACCTGCATCTCATGTGGAACTCAGAGAACTGAAAGAACTACCCATCTTCAGAAAGAGAGCTGAAGAAGGAGGGTTAGAGGTATGTGTGTGTGTTTGTGGATCTTCTGTCCTGGCATCTGAGCCAAGCTGATCCATGGCACTGCTAGGGGCTAGTATTTCCTTCCCTCATTCTGCTTGCTGTCTTTTTCAATCTGATGAGAGGCCTGGCACCTGTTGGAAAGGAGAGGTGCTTTCTTGGTACCTAAGGGAGTATCTGGAGAGGTCACTTGTATTTAGAGTCATCGGTATCGTGGATAAGTTCAGTTTCACAAACTTTACTGAATATCTAGCCTGTGATCCTGGTCAGGGAGACAGACACAGAGGCAGCAATTAGAATTTAGGTGACACCTGTGGCAGTTAAGGGCTGACAGGAGCAGTGTAAGCAGGAAGGCTGGCCACTGCACTTGGAGGAGATGCTGAGCGGAGCTTGGGGGACAGGCGGGAGCTGGCCAGTGTTCCTGGAAGAATGTTGGGTGTTTCAAGAAAGGCTCAGCTCTGCAAGGAAGCCTCTCACCATTCTGTCTTGGATAAGAAAGAATTTATTCTGGGAGAGGAAATGAGAAGGCTTACCTCTAACATATAGATAAACCAGAGAGGAAAAGTGGGTGGCTAGAAGGTCATGGGACCTGGTGAAATGGAGAGCTCTTTTTCCCTCAGCTTCCTGGTGAAATGTCTTATGCTTCTAGCCATTCTCTAGCCAATTCAGAGGGGATGGTTGATGATTATTTAAAATCTAACAGAAAGACAGTCTGCTCCTCAGTATATTTTTAAATATAACCTCAGAGTTCAAGGTACATTTCTGATTTTTTAAAAAAATTCTGGTGGTTTGGTCTGTGTACTAGTTAAATACTTTTAGCAGTTGAGAAAAGTGAATGTTGGTGTTCCATAGTCTCGTCCATCACATCATCCCATGCCTTTCAGTAAATTTGTTAATGTCCGTCTTGAGCAAGATGCTCCAGAGTCTTCCAAGGAAAATAAGAAATTTGATCCAGTGTAGTGGGACAAACACAGAATTCTACCCCCCGAAATGTTCATTTTAATCCAGATTCACTCCTGGGTGAGCCAAGGGAATTTGCTGAGTCTGTCTCATTTTCTTCACCTGTACAATGGGGATGCTCAGCCCTGCCTGGCTGCCTTAATCTGGTGTGAGGCCCTGAATGTGAAGTACTTTCCAAGTGTCCTGGGCTGGATGCAGGCAGCACTTCAGGGTGACACTCAGCTCTGGTATCAATTTCAGTGTGGGTTAGACAGGAATCTGCCCTCGCCTCTGAGAGCACATCTCGACAGGCAGTGTCTGTAAAGGTCAGAGCTGCTTCGACATGTCTTGCTGATGGGGCTTCATTTCCTAGGACAGCCTCGTTTGGCTAGAGCCACAGAAGGTCAAGGGGATAAGGTCCTCTCATCCTTTTGCTGAGCCTGCATACAGGAGCCCAGATGCTCTCCTGGTCTCGTTTTGATTGCACCCACCCCCCTGTATCTCCTTCAGGTCTAGTAGTGGTGCTGGATTTGCAGAGCCTGGAGCCTCTGTGCCTGCACCTCACACCTGCCTCTGTTCCAAAGAGCTGCGGCTGCAGTGGGCTGGCTGAGACTCTTCACGGCGCCTGCCTGGGATACTCTGGGACCTTCCTCCTCCACAGCTGCCTTCTCCCCGGCTCCTGCACCCGCCCTTCGGAAGTCACTGGTCCGCTCTGGAGCTGGATCCTTACAGTAGGTACTTCCTTGCTTTTCTCTTTCTGCCAGAATTGGGTGCATTTTGGTGCTGGGGCATCAGCTTCACATAGCGGCAGGAAGCAGGAGCTGCCAGTCTGGCCCCGGGAACTCACTGGTCATTGTTTCTTCTAGCTCTGCCCCGACAGACTTCCAGTCACTGATTGATCAGGGCAGCGAGCAGTCTGGGGATCGCTCACAGAAGCTTTGCTTGGCTGTGGGACCCAGGAGGCAGCCGGGGGAGGAGGTTTCTAAGGCAGAGCCTGGAAGAAGGAGGTGCACCACTGGAGGGTTTCAGCTCCTTAGGAGGCTGAGTTCTCTTTAGGAGCAAACTTATTAATGAGCCACTCAGCTGCAGGGAAGGAGGAGGAAAAGCATAATTAATTATGACCCCCCCACACCCCAGATAAGCGCCTAGCTTTGGGGGAGTGTGCAGAGGAAGGCATGCACCGTTTCAGCATCTTTAGATGCGTCCCTCTGAACTGGGAGCAGCTCTGGGAACTAACTTTCCGACTGAATGATTTGAGCTTTCTTCCTCTTTCTGCAAGATCCAGTATCAGCTTATTGAGCACTGAATTCCTTCCTGACCCCAGTCCCCCCTTCCCGTGAGCGAAAGGGAAGTCAGTATTTGCTTTTCCAGCAAGGTCACGGATCACCTGACCAAATCGTTAACAGCTGGGGAGCCAGTGCTGCTGTGCTGGACTCAGGAGCCATCGGCTCGGGTCCAGCAGCAGAACCCCGCTTTCCGGGAGGAGGTGACTCCCCCAGCTCCAGGCTGTGGCAGGGGGAGGATGCCAAGGGAAGGTAATGTGGTCCCAGCTTTCCTCCCGACGGTTTTCTCTTCTTCATGAAGCTCCAGATTCAACTGCTGCAGTGCAGGCAAAAATGACAGACACTTGCAGAAAACTGTGGGAACGAAGTTAATGAGATTGTGTTAATGTGTCATTTATTGAGCATGAGTTATCTCTTTGTTTCCTGGGTTGGTGGGAAGTGAGCTGGCTGGAGAACTCGGTTGATGGAATCCTTTTCGGGAGTGCATCTCACTTCCCCAGTGCCTGGACTTCAGCCCTCTTAATGTTAAGCAGTGCTGTCAGATGCCTCCTGCTGTTTAGCACAGGGGACGTTCCCACTTGGAGGCGTGGGGCCCTGGAGTGGGGAAACGGGAAGCTCTCATCATCTGGGGAGATCAGTATGAGGTATAAGTCATTTTTTTCCTCTCTTTCAGAAAGAGCGTTTTGTCTTTGCAAGAGGTCTTGCAGGGATTGACAGATTGCTGTTTGGTGTGCTACCTTGCTAAATATTTGACTTTGTAAGGTTGAATTCTCCAAGAATTCTCATGGCAATAAGGCTGTGCTTTGAGCCAAGTTTTCTTTTTAAGGAAATCCAAGGTGCTATTTATTTTGGCATGCAGCCTGTTCTGGGATGAAATATGGCATTTTTATTATTGCAGAATAAAGAGAGGTTTGAAGAGAACAAACGTACAGAACTAGGTTTCAGTTTCAGGGCTAAGTAGAGGAAGGTTTCTTTGTATTTGGATTTGAGGTTAAAAGTGAGATTGAAAATGGCATCATAAAAAGAATAACTGGGGAGAGGGAGAGGGTGGGGGTATAAATCGCCGGAGTTGGTCTGGCCCAGGGAAATCCACGCTCTTGGGCATGGACCCTGCTGGAACTGTTTCTAACGTGGCCTGGTAGTTACATATGGGCTAACACTGCTGTCTGCCAGCAACTGCCTCTTTGGTGGATTTTGTGCGGGCAGCCTCAGTCCTCACCTCTTCACTGCCCATTGGCTTTGAGAAGCAGTGTGGAGTGATGGAGTCGCACAAACTGTCCTGCCCCTAATTAACTGGGTAACTTTAGATTGGCCACATAGCCTCTTTGTTCCTCATTTGGAACTTGAAGATGATCTGCCACATGTTCGGGTATAGCTGGGCAGTGGGTGAGGGTGACATGTGGCCACAGAAATGAGTCCTGTAGGAGTTCTGACCTTCACAAGCTTAACAGAGGAGAAGAACTAGAGAAAGATCCAGCTATGTATACTCAAAACATCTAGAATATGATGAGCTCACGAGAGAGGTTGGGACCTAACTGGGCATTCTTGATCCTGGGATAGGCCATAAACAAATGAAAAGTTACATAGCACCACCAGGTATTACAATTCTGAACACTGGGGATACAGCTTAACAGAACGAGTAATAAATTGCTTCTAAGTCAAAATTTTAAATGCTCCAGGAGGTTGCAAAATTCCATTTTAAAGGGAAATGGTGTCCAACAAAGCTATTTTTCATATTCTGTTGTATTGCAAACAAAGTAGCATGTGTCAATGTAGCATTTAGTCTTTGATTCCACTCCCCTAAACACATCAAACATCCACCCACTCGAAGAAAACTCTCTTAGCTAAATTCCGAGATGTCCGTGCGAAGGACCACGGGCCAAGGTGGAGAAGGCCGGGGTGCGTGGAGCTGGAAGTGGCATAACTTGGGCATTATAGTCCCCCCTTTCCTGCAGAGCCCTTTACAGTGAAAGCTTTCTCGGCCCTCTTCAGAGAGTTGGGGTATCAACTAATTAATTTCTGTAGCCTTGGAAAGATTCATTTAGAAAAATTCAAGTCTAAGAGAACGATTAGAGGTCTCTATAGAGTTCTTTTTAATGAACTTTGACCCCAAGGGTGCTGCAGAATTATTTGAAGCTCTATGATCTGATATATGAAGGGCTGAACTGTAACTCTAACCAAGGGCAGTGGGTGTGATTGAACTCCCTGAGGTGATGGTGAGTTCGTGCAGCCAGAGGTCCATCTGCACCCAGGTGGCCACCTCCTGCTTAGGAGGAGCTTTGTTGCTTGGTGTCCAGCCTCGGAGAAGCAGATCGCACTTTGGTCAGGAGGACTTACAAAAGGAGTGGTGGAGGACTTACAAAAGGAGCGGTTCGGGCTTCCCTGGTGGTGCAGTGGTTGGGAGTCCGCCTGCTGATGCAGGGGACACGGGTTCGTGCCCCAGTCCGGAAGGATCCCGCATGCCGCGGAGCAGCTGGGCCCGTGGGCCGTGGCCACTGGGCCTGCGTGTCCGGAGCCTGTGCTCCGCAGCGGGAGAGGCCACGGTGGTGAGAGGCCCGCGTACCGCAAAAAAAAAAAAAAAAAAAGGAGCGGTTCTCCTTCTGCATGCCCAGAAGGTGCATCACATACACTGGGGGGAAAAGCAGAGAAGCATTGGAGTCAGAAACGTTTCCCCTCACAAAGAGAGCTGGGGATCAGTCACAGCATCAGTCTTGTTTACAGGGGTGGAAAAACGTTTACAGATCAGTTCTGTTCCCAGCACAGGCTTGGAGTCAACTAGACTTGAGAGCAAATCCTGCTCGAATACTTGCTTGTTATATGATTTGGGGCAGGCCTTCCAACTCTCTCAGCCTCAGTCTCCCTACCTGGAAAATGGGGACAATAACAATCCTCTTGGGGTTATGGTGAGGCTTGCGTGTGGTAATTCGAGTGTGTCAAGTGCTCCGAGCTCTTCCTGTTATTCAGTAATGTTTTGAGGGGGGAGGAGGAAGGAAGCAGAAGGAGAGGAGAGGCCGTGATGATGGGGGGGTGGGCATGTGTAGGGTTTGCATCCTCACCCTTTTCTTCCCCAGTTTTCACCTTGAAGCTGCCGGGCCTCTCCTGCCTGCCAGCCTGTGGGAGGCCCCACCCCTGGCTGCAGACTGCAGATCTGGGGCACTGAGATCGGCAGCAGTGTCCTCTGCCCAGGAACCTTCTCTTTCTTTTCTTTTTTTTTCCAATTGAGTTATAATTGACATATAACATTGTGTTAGTTTCAGGTGTCCAACATAATGATTTGATATTTGTATATGTTGTGAAACGACCGCCACAATAACTTTAGTTAACATCCACTATGTCAGATAGTTACAGTTTTTTTTCTTGTGACAAGAACTTTTAAGATCTACTCTCTTAGCAACTTTCAAAAATATAATACAGTATTGTTAACTATAGTCACCATGCTGTACATTTCATCCCCAGGACTTTTTATCTTAAAACTGGCAGTTTGTACCTTTTGATGCCCTTCACCCATTTTGCCCAGCCGTCACCCCCAACCCCTGCCTCTGACAGCCACTAATCTGTTCTCGATATCTATGAGTTCTTTTTTTTTTTTTGCGGTACGCGGGCCTCTCACTGTTGTGGCCTCTCCTGTTGCGGAGCACAGGCTCCGGACACGCAGGCTCAGCGGCCATGGCTCACAGGCCCAGCCGCTCCGCGGCATGTGGGATCTTCCCAGACCGGGTCACGAACCCGTGTGCCCTGTATCGGCAGGCGGACTCTCAACCACTGCGCCTCCAGGGAAGCCCTGAGTTCTCTTTTGTTTAATAAAGATTTCACATTCAGTGTTTGTCTTTGACTTATTTCACTTAGCATAATGCCCTTAGGGTCCATGCGTATTATCACAAATGGCAAGATTTCCTTCTTTTTTATGACTGAGTAATATTCCATTATGTATATACACTATGCACCACATCTTCTTTATCCGTTCATCCGTCAATGGACACTTAGGTTGTTTCAGAACCTCCTCTTTTTAACAAGGGCGACCCTCCCTCACCCCTGATTAGAAGCTTCCATGCTTCTCCGCTGTCAGCCTCCTTAGTGGCCACTTTTAGCCTCCAGGGCCATCCACATTCACCTTCCTTCTCCCTAACTTCTTCTCTGCTCCAGCTCCAAACTCAAGTACTGGTTGCCACAAAGGTAAGTGAGGTATTTAGCTTCTGTGATCTTTCTGCAAGGAGTGTCTCTGCCTATAGAAACCTTGTCTGCCCTTCCAGGCTCTGCCACTCCTGCATAGGCAAAGGCCGCTGCATGGAACGTGGTTATGGGGGGAACCGAGACAGGAGCAGGGTGCTAGCTTTGGAGGCAGCAGCAGCACTCCCAGAAAGAGGACACACCAAACTTTCTGTCGGGCAGACTTCAGACTTCCTCTTATTTGGCAGGCCTGATATTTCCCAGGCCTCTTCCCCAGTTTGCTTGTTTGTTCCCCATTTTCCATCCCAGGTGGCTGGGGGCCACCCCTTGTCCTTTTCTTACTCCCACGTCCTCCCAACCTTTCCCTCATCCCTGGTACGCTTCTCTGATCTGGAGTTCGTGGTCGAACACATTGGAATTCCTAAAACAACTCCACTTCCACTGCTGAGGTGTCACAGATGATTTATTATTCTGATGTGTGCGGAGTTAAATCATAAAAACCAATTTCCTAGGTGATTTACTGTACTGGGGGCAGGATCCAGGTTGTTTACCATTTGAAGAAATAGTTCTGGAAAAGGATTGAAACTTTGGGGAGAATTTATGATCAAACCTCAAGGTACCCTAATTCAGAGTCAGGAGAGTACGCTGCTTGCATAGTTACTGATGTCTTCCGGCTACCAGGCTTGACCTCCCCCTTGTTCTGCCCCTGGTTAGAAATCACCCCAAACTATTAGCTCCTAGTCAGTCCTTCCAATTAGCTCATCTTTTTTTTTGAATCTGATTGGGATGTCACAGATCACTTATAGGTACTCTGATTCCAGCTCTTCCAAAAAAATGGATTATAATTCTTTTACAATGACAGGAAGTGAGTAGATTTCAGCTCTTGATATTTTGGAAAGAGCACCATGCTGCTTGTCGGAGACCTGGGTACAGTTCCTTCACGAATGTGCTGAGAGGCCTTGCACAGAACAATTAACTTTTAAGCCTTAGTTTTCTCATCTGTCTAGTTGGACCAGAGGCTTCCTTTGGTGTCGACCACTGCTAACATTCCATGAAGACACACCCAAGATTATACTCTAGGAGTGCATATAGGCTTTTAATTTCCCTCCTTGGAGAGCTACGAGCACATGGGCACCCTGGGAGAAAGGCAAGGAGGGGTGTTACTTTTTATTTTTCTTGGTGCTATGTTCCCTCCATACTTATTCTAATTGTAATGAGACTCTTCACTTTTCCATCCTCTTTCTTTCAGACCACTCCAACAAATTGTACAGGCTTATCGGAAGAAGAGTGCCCAAGAGACTGGCGGTCAGCATTCTCTAAGATGGAGAAGACAGACGGTAGGCAGGATCCCTTGTATTCCCTGTTCTACAGTGAGCACTTGGGTTGGAAAGCGGTTATTACCATAAATCCTGGAAACAGCTCAGGTGAGGCCTACGGGAGACCGTCTAGGCGGTGCTGGGAAACCCAAACTGTGTGTTTCAGACATGAACAAGAGAAGGTAGTAGGGAATGAAAATGAAGGCTTATGTTTATATTGGAGTTGTGTACTTTTTGTAGTGTTTCTTATCCCTTCCAAGCACCAAGAAGGGAGCAGGATGATCTCACTCATTCACCTCATTTTAGAGATGAGGAACTTGAGGTCTAAAAATGAGGCACAATTTGGTAAAAGAGCCTGCATTCATACCTGTGTGATTTTCCAAGGCATTTCACTTCTTTGAGCTTCACTTCCCTCCTATATCAGTTAGCTTTGCTGTGTAACAAACCACTCAAAAATGTATTGACTTAGGGCTTCCCTGGTGGCGCAGTGGTTGAGAGTCCGCCTGCCGATGCAGGGGACACAGGTTCGTGCCCCGGTCCGGGAAGATCCCACATGCCGCGGAGCGGCTGGGCCCGTGAGCCATGGAGGCTGGGCCTGTGCGTCCAGAGCCTGTGCTCCGCAACGGGAGAGGCCACAACAGTGAGAGGCCCGCGTACCGCAAAAAAAAAAAAAAAAAAAAAGTATTGACTTAAAGATATTTATTATTTCTTAAAAGATTCTGTGGGTTGGCTAAGCCATTATTCTGGGCTGGGCCAGCTTGACTGATCTCTGCTGGACTTGTTCACATGTCTGTGGTCTTCTGGGTGACTTGTCCTGATGGTTTAGAATGGTTACACTCACATGTCTGGTGGTGGACTCCATGTCACCTAGGGCATTGGTGATGATTTGGCCGTGCGTCTTTTGTTGCCCAGCAGGCTAGTTGGGGTTTGTTCACGTGACGACAGAAGGGTTCCAAGCACAGCAAGAACAGACAAACTCCAATGTGCAAGCAACTTTCAAATCTCTGCATCTGTCACATTTGCTGTTGACCAAGTCACAAGGCCAAGCCTAGGGTCAGTGTGGGAGGGAAGTACACAAGGGTGGGTTATAATGGTGGCTATTTTTGCAAACAGTCTGCCACACCTTGTCTATAAGCAGGTATGAATACCTACTTCGCAGGGTTGGTAAAGGATTCAATGAGATAATGCATGTAAGGTTGCTGAGTAATAACTATCTAGCCCAATGAATATTCCCCTTTTCCTTCCCAGGAAACTTGCCAAACATCACAGACTAGACCCCGATCCCCTGACTTCTAATGAAATGCTTTTTCCAGATTACCCAATGTCAGGAAACAGGAGAGCCTATATGGCCCTTCACTGGTACAGGACTCAAGGATTGGACAGCAGCTCCAGCCCCGCCTTATCCTTCTTTCCAAATGCAGTTACCATATATTTCAAAAGTCTGCCTCTCTCCCCAGGGAGCTGCCTTTTCAGCGCATCCCTGAAAGTGGTCCCACAGAACACCAGCTAATTCCCTTAATGCCCCGGGGGCCTGTCATTCCTGCCTGCCTCATTTGTCCCCGCTCAGCATCCTTGGCACGGCTGCTTTCCACGTGATCACCCACAACTAGCTAAGAAAGGCACCCCTCCCTTCAAGCACACACATCTCACAAAATAAAGGCAGAGGAGGGAAAAGACAGCTTCCACTGTCTTGGCCTTTTGAAGAGATTCATTTAATTCCCCTTCTTTCTGGTTGTATTTTTGGCCACTTTCTCTCTAGTTTCTGTTTTTCCCATTTCCTTCAGAAACTGAGTATAGGCTTTTGGACTTTTTTCCTCATTTTAAATGCCTCTGATGGGTTCCCTTACTTGCACCCCACTTCACTTTTTCCCTCAGGGTAATGACTGTGGCCCCTTCCTCCTTCCCTTGTCTCCTTCTAATCCCTTTTCTCATGCCTACCTGTAAGTCTTAGGCTCATGACTGTGTTTGCAGGTCCTTTCCAACTTGGGTCTAGTGATCTGGGGTGCTTTCAGACTGAGACTCTGTAGGGAATTCTAGGTAGCTCTGAGCCTCATATATCTTACTTTTTTCTTCTCCCCTGACTCGTTTTTCCCAGTTTCTCCAGAATTATTTTCATGGACTCTCACTTCCTCTTGATGCTGTAGTCCTAACACAGAGTTAAATATTCAAGAAAGAGCACATTCTCCGTGAATCTCCCCCTGCCCCGTTCAGAGCTAGCCTGTCCTCGTCTTTTGGCCCCTTTGTTGAGTACCTATGCCATGTTCTCTACTGCATCGGTGCTAATAATCACAACTCTGTGAGTTAGGTATTCTTATCCCCACGTTACAAATGCAGAGACTGAGGCATAGGGAATTTAAATAATTTGCCCAGAATCACAGAGGCAGGAGGTAACAGAGGCAGGATTCAACTCCAGCCAGTTATGTGTTGGTTTGTCAGATCTGAAGTTCATTTTGAGCAGAGACAGTCCTCCTAATTAATTCTCACCCTGGCCCAATGCCTGGAATTCTGAGCTCCTGCATACCTATCACCAGGTAGAATTAAAAAGAGCAGAACTTAATGTGAGCATAGATCTCCCAGCATATCAGATCAAGCTCCCTCATTCAAGGTCCAGCATTCCTCTTGCACTGGGAGAAAGAGAAGGAATGCAGAATGGTGGGTGGCAGGCACAGCAGCACAGTGTGTGTGTGTGTGTGTGTGTGAGAGAGAGAGAGAGAGAGAGAGCGAGGAGAGAGACCCCATAGTGTAGCTTAGGAAAGCACCTATTAAACCCGTCATCCTGGATAACTGCTCAGTCTCCCTGACTTCTTTGATTCACCTCAATCTCCCTTGTGCAGTATTTTCCCTTGGAACCTGCTGTTCCTCATTTGATGCTATTATTGTATTTGTGCTCTGGACCTGCTCTCAGAGGCTGATGGGCAAATCAGTTCATTTCTACCGAATTGAGGCAGTAAGCAGATAAATAATGCAGTCTCTCCTTTGGAGTGTTCTTTGCCTTCTGGGTCATAAATCTCCTCCCTATTTAACTTTAGACAAATATCTCCTCTCTGATTTGGCTTGTTCCTATAATCCAGGAGGCTGCTGAACTGGCCAGTAGGCCTAAGAGTATAGCCAAGTGCAGCTGGGAAACTAACAAAGAACAATTGCTGTCATTGAGACTACAAGTGTGCCTCTTTGGGAGAAAGCAGGTTTGTAAAAAATCATGCGGGTGCATGGGAACTTATTGGAGTTTTTTGGATGCTGGAGGAGTGTTTACTCCTTATCTGCCTGGAGTCCAGGTATCTGCACCGAAGCTCTGGAACCCAACTTGGACCAACCCTGTGGATCAGCACCAATGCCTTGCTGTGTTCCCTGCTGAGGCTGAGACTTACTCACCCACAGGCCCTGCAACTTTACTTAGCACTGAGGCTGGTAGGGTCGATTGTGTCAGTGTTCAAGGGTTCAGCCTTTATGTGTCTACTTGGCTTCTTTAGTTCTTTGGAGATAACTGTACTTCCCTAAGCACAGTTCCTGTGCCCCAAGCATGTAGCACTGGCCAGAAGGACAGATCAGACAGGCAAGTGGGAAGAGCTCAGTCCAAATACGTCATCACTCTTAGGGAGAAAGCAGCCCTATATGTGCCCCAGGTAATGCCATCATTTGCACCTCTTCTTGAACCTCCCCCTTCCTTCCATTCCCTTCGCTTCTTTCACCTTGACCATGTCAGCAATCTCCCAACTGGTCTTCAGGCCTCTGGTTTGTTCTTCTTCTAATCCTCTGTAAGAATGCTCACTGTGAAATCACATTTGACCAAGTCACTCCCTTGTGTAAAACCCTTTGATGACTCCCACTGCCTAGAGAGTAAAGTCAAAGCTTGTTGGCATGCATACAAGTGGCTCCCTGATCTGGCTCTTGCTGACCTTTCCAATTTTGTCTTTTTCTACTCCTCATCCTTCTCTTCCACACATATCAACTGTGTTTACAGAACCCTGAATTACTATGGATTTTCACACCTTAATGCATTTGCCCATTCTCTGACATATATCTGATCTGTCCTGGCTATCTATTGCTGCATAACAAACCACCCCAAAGCTTAGTGGCTTAAAACAATCATGCATTATTAACACAAGTTCAGCTGAGTGGTTCTCATTTGGAGTCCCTCCTGTCCTTGAAATCAGATGATGGCTGAGGCTGGAGTCATCTGAAGTTCTTTTACTTATGCCTGGCACCTGGGCTAGGATGTCTGGAACAGCTCAGGCTGGTGAGGCATCTCTCACCATCTCTTTACATGAACCCTCTCTGGAGCTACTTGGGCTTCCTCACAGTATGGCAGTCTCGGGGAAGTTGGACTCCTTACATGACATCTGGCTTCCCCGAGTGTGCATTCTAAGAGACGCAGGTAGAACTTAGAGGCTTCTTATGACCTAATCTTGGCATTCTCTCAATGTCATTTCTGCCATTTTCTTTTGGTCAAAGCAGTCACAGGCCAGCTGAGACTCAAAAGCATAGAGAAATGGACCCCACCTCTCAATATAAGATTCCCTTGCCTGTCTAGAGAAGGTAGGAATTGATAATGGCCATCTTGGAGATAAACAGCTACAATGTCTTTCACCCTCTTGTGTTCTCCTGGCAAACTGCTATTTATTCATTTAACACCCAGTTATATGTCGCTCTTATGAAGTCATCCCTCTTCAACCAAGGCAGAATTAGCCTCTAAGTCCAAGAAAGTTTTTCTGAGAAACTAGGAAAATAAGTCAAGAAGGAACACTGGTCCTTGAGCATGTATCTGTTACCATCCTTGTCATACTGTATCGTACTTGTTGGTGTTTCTCCTACTTGACCATACTTTTTTTTTTGAGAGTAGAGCTATACCTGATTCATCTCTGTGTCCTTAAGATCTATCTTAGCAACCAACAGAGGTGCTCAATAAATAGTGGTTGAGGTAAGTGAATTCAATTACTGCTATTTTGTCATTTTTCCCCCAGGGCCTATTACTCTTGGAGTCAAGCAATCAGTCAGACACAAAGAATTTGAGGATCCCCTCCTATGTACCCAGCGAGTCAGTTTCCATTAGGGGGCTTCAGTTCTCTGTAATTTGGACTTCCACAAAGATAATAACTATAATATTGAGTGTGTATTGAATGTTCATCATGTGCTAGGCATTGTTCTAAGCACTTCATATGTATAATCAGTCCTCACAATCTCATCTTACCTGGTTTATTGCTCTCTTATGGATGATGAGACACAGGGAGGCTAAGTAATTTCCTCAAGGTCACAGAGCTGAAATATAGACCAGGCTCCAGGATCTGTATTCTTGGCCTCTGTGCTCTCCACTAATGTCCTCTCCTGAACTCAGCATTTTCAGAGCATGTTTAGCAGAATGTCACAGAGATAATAAAGGGTGTCACATTAGGAACATGAAAACAACAAAGATTACTTAACCCGAGGAAGATGCGAATTGGAGACAAATCCCTATGGATTCAAATAATCAAAGGACTGACTTGTTCTCAGCATCCTCTGCTGGAGTCAAGATCAGTGGTGCCTTGGTGTGATGGAGAACTTTCTCATCGTGATATTCTCCTGATACTTTGGGCTGCTCTGAAAAATCATGAGCCCCACACCTCTTGGAGGAATGTTTGCCAATGTCCCTTTTGACATTGATTGTCCCATTTTCCTCCACCACCTTTTTTTCCAGTTTGTGAAAAAGGTGGTATTTCCTTACCTGGCATGAGTTTTTGAAAGTGAAACTTGTTTGTTAAGCACTACGCAGTTTTCCAGTGGAAAAGGGCATAGGCTGTGCATGATTATGGGTGCCCATTCTGAGCTTCACGTACCTAGAGGCTCAGCCATCAGAGGAAGCTTAAGTAATGCAGGAGGCACAGCTCCTTGATATCTCTGGCTTTAGCAAGATTTACTAGGACCTATTTGAATAATGCAAGGTCCTTTTTTAATATTGAGACAATCGTGTATCTCATTCTTTGAAAACGTCCATATTCATAATTACAAATTAGTACCCTGATTTGGCAAATTCCTGGCCACAGTGGTAACTGAAATGCCATACTGCAAATTGGAAACTATTCCCTCTACCTATTTCCTTGGAGACACTGGCTAAGTCCACATTGATTTAATAACAGGATTTCTCAGCCCAGCCAAAAGACGGTGAGCATCACAGCATAATTCAAAGGCTGGAACATTTAGGAGAACACTTATGCGAGAGATATTAGGTCTCACTGCCTGTCTTTCTCATTAACGTTGTGCTTCTTTTTCACATGTCTTATGTCTCCCAGCCAAAGACCAGTCCTCTCAGGGGGATGAAGAGAAAGACCCTCCAAAGAGCCACCCCTACTCCGTGGAGACCCCATATGGCTTCCACTTAGACCTGGACTTCCTCAAGTATGTGGATGACATCGAGAAGGGAAACACCATCAAAAGGATTCCTATCCACAGAAGGGCCAAGCAGGCCAAGTTTAGCACTTTGCCCCGAAACTTCAGCCTTCCCGACAGCGGGGCTCGCCCCCATGCTGCTCTTTCCCACCCGAACTGGCCCCCAGTGGTGCCAAGTAAGGTGTCGCTCGGGACAGAGGCGCGAGCCCAGCCACTGCCGCTTGGTGATCACCCCCAAGCCGCCGGCGGGAGAGAGGCGAGCTACCACCGGAAGGCGCTGCTGACGGAGACGGCCAGACAGCTGGAGGCTGCTGCTCCCCGGGAGGCTGAGGTCGCCTCCGGGAGTGGACGGCCCCAGCTCTTGAGAGCATCCAGCATGCCAGCCACGCTGCTGCAAAACAGGGCCTCGGAGGACCCAAGCCTAAACTCAGGGCCCCCGACCCCGCCCGCCCTCCCCCCACTTCAGGGCGAAGGCGGTGTCTGTGATGGTGCCTTTGGTCCTGCGGAAGGATTTGCAGGTTTTTCCAACTCCACCCAGGGAGCAGCAGCCCAACCAGAAGCCAGAGAGTCCGGAGACCTGGTGCCAGGAATACCGGAGCTGATCCTGAAGGGGCCTGAGCCTCCAGAGGGTGAAGAAGAAGCTGCAGGTCACCTCCCTGTCTCAAGTCCTCCTTTCTCAGCACTTGTAGTTCTAGAGGATGCAGAAGACCAGCAGGAAAGCAGACAAGCCGAGGTGGCGGTCACGACCCCTGGCTCCCCAACACCAAGCCCCCCACCTCTGCCATCACCCGTCCCTGAGAATGAGCTCCCCCTGGAAGAAATCGAGCTCAACATCAGCGAGATCCCACCGCCGCCACCTGTAGAAGTAGACGTGAGAAGCATCGGCATCCGGGTCACGGAGGAAAGCCTGGGCCTTACCTCCGTGGATCCTGGCAGCATCTCCAGCCTGAAGCAGCAGCTCTCGGGCCTTGAGGGCGAGTTGTCTGGAAGAACTGAGGAACTAGCCCAAGTCAGAGCTGCCCTCCAGCGGCAGGAGGAGGAAATCAAGGCTAGGGGGCAGAGGATTCGAGAGCTAGAGTGCACTGTAGCTCAACTGACAGAAAAGCTTAGCCACGAGAACACCAAAGATGCTCAGGGCCAGACTGATGCCATGGTCAACACTGACCCTCTGCAAGGACTCTTGACCAGGGAGTCGTGTGACAAGAACATTGGGGTCAACCTTATGGGCAACACAAGATCTGAAAGCTGGGGGGCCTGGGGAAAGGGGAATGGCGTCCTGTGGAGGCAGGAAAGTCACAAATGGGAGGATCGGAGCCCAGCAGAATTTGTGTCACCATCCCAGCTGTCACTGCCACAGGGATCCGAGATGGTCCTCACCCCCTCTTTACATAGCTGCCTCTCCACTGAGCTCAGGATCGAAGAAGGATGCTCTGACCAGGAGGGAGGCCGTCCGGTAGGAGCCGAGGGTCCAGTCAGGGGAGCAAGAGGCTCTCCAAGGAGCAGCGAGAGAAAGGCTCCCCCAGCAGGGAGGAAGGAGGCCGGTTCAGAGCTCCCGGGGAAGGAGCGCCCAGGAAGGCCACCGAGCTCACCCACCACCGATGCCACTATTGGGCAGTACGTTAAGAAGATCCAGGAACTCCTGCAGGAGCAGTGGAGCTGCCTGGAGCATGGGTACCCGGAGCTGGCCCGTGCCATCAAGCAGCCCGCCTCCAAGCTCAGCAGCATCCAGAGCCAGCTACAGAGCTCCCTCAACCTGCTGCTGTCCGCCTACTCGGCCCACACTCCACCCCAGAAGGAGCCCCCGGGCCCCTCTTCCTCCCCGCCGACGGGTAAATACGGGTGCCTGAGATGGGGAACCATTGCTCCTTGACGAGTCAAAGGGGAAAAGGGTTTTAATTGCATGCATATGTTTTTTTTTTAAAGGTTTAAGCACATCCAGGAACCCAGTGGAATAAAAACTGATCTCTGTGACAGTGGAGGCTTGGAACCTCTGCTCTTGTCCTTGCTCTAACGTTGGGACTGACTGCAGGGCCACCACATACAGCCGTTCACATAGCACAGGGCACAAAGGTGCCAGAGGGTAAATGGGAGTTGAAACCCAGCCCACACTTGCCAAGCCTGCAGCACTGTGTGTCTGTCCAGAGAGGTGCCTCTTTCTCATTTGCATTGTGCGGAGGCAACGTCTAGGGTGAAGAAAGGCCCTGGCTGTGAGTGCTTTAAACCTCTGCCTTCCTTAATTGTTTCTTGGGCTCTTGCATTCCTGTGGTCCTGCCCAGTTCTTGCACATTAGAGGTTTTTTGTAGCCTTGTTTTGGAGGATCATTATATTGAGAGCTGAAGTATTTTACTGAATTATTTTCTCTCTCTCTCTCTCTCTCCCCCTCTGTGTCTCTGTGTGTGTGTGTGTGTGAGAGAGAGAGAGAGAGAGAGAGAGAGAGAGAGAGAAATTGGGCGATACTCACATGTGGAAGTCGACCCTTTGGCAGAGCGGCTCTTCCTCCCATAACAGATCACGCACTCTGGAGTTAAGTGGAACCATATTTTGCTTTGCTCAACGGGCAGCAGCGTGTGAGTCTGCTTCCTGCCGCAGATCACAAATTGGCTGTTTTCTCATTATTTCGGTGCTAGTTCTCATCTTACTCATTGTGAATTGCCTCCTGTAACTTTGAGCCCAGCAAAAGAAGACTTGTGCTCTTGCTCATGTGATTTCCGTGGCTACCCCACATCACAAGTGTCATCTAGCTTGTGAGTCAAGAAGGACCGCTGGGGTGCCCTCGAGCAGAAGTGGGTGCTGGACCAGGGGTCAGGAGGCCTAAGTTCTACTCCTGCTCTGCCATTCACTGAGCAAATCTGAGCCTCAGATTTCCCCAGACTAAGATATAGGGTCAACAGTGGCACTCACACCACATGGTTCAAGAATGCTCCAATAACTCTACTCTGCAATCCAAACGTAGAGGGTTTGTGAACTGGAACAATTTGGCTGGCATTGACCAGAAGGCTGGGGCACCTCAAAGACCCTCAGTATATTTGATTTAAATTATCTAGTTCCCTTTCTGCCTCTTCACACACCTTCAGCCTGTGTGCCCTCAAAGCAAGAGTCCCAGTTCTGCTGCATTCTGGGGCGTCCCCAAGATCATGCTAACCTGTGATGTTGTGTCTGCCTAGAGATCTCCCCGTCGACCAGCCTTAAATCCATAATGAAAAAGAAAGACTATGGCTTCCGTGCAGGAGGTAATGGGACCAAAAAGAACCTTCAGTTTGTTGGGGTTAACGGTGGGTAAGCATCGCTCGTGAAGCCCAGACTGCCCTCCACACTACCTCTCCTGCTGTTGTCCTGAGCACTCTCTTTTCCTGGGGGAAGCATCTGGTTTTCATTCTTCTTCAAGGGAATTAATCTCAACGGCCCTTTAAAACTCCCTCTCGGGTTTGCATGTGTTTGGCTTCTTGCCAGCTGTGGTAGTCTGTTGGATCCTGTGCTTTTAATATGTCTTGGCTTTGGTGTTCCCCGGGGCCAGGATTCTGGTGCCTTCTGCTAGTTTGGGGACACATGAGCCCTTTAAGGAAGACGTTTAATCTGAACCGTAACTGAACCTAGGACAAATTCTTAATTTGTAGAACTTCAAATTTCATCCTTTTAATTTTTTCCTTCCTTTAACTAACTTACGGCAAACCAGACCAACTTTTTTAGGATGAAGAAAAATGATCAATGTCTATTGACTCAGAACGTGAACCAGACCTTATATAGTGTAGAGAGTAAATCACTGGATTTAGAATATTTGCTAAATCAGTCATTCAACAAACATTTATTAAGTACCGATGATGTGTTTGGTGGTAGGGATAAAAAAGTCAAATAAATCATTGTCCCAGCCTTTAACTCACAGTTTGGACATGGGCTGAGATAAGACGGAAGTAAAGGGAGAACGCTGACAGGATGAGTTGAACACTAGTAGAGAAAGAAGTGGAGGATGGTGGGAAAGCCCAAAGCAGGGGCACCAGGCCCAGCCAGGGGTGGGCCCAGGAGGCTGCCTGGAACAGGTCAGAACCCCTGCTAATTTGGGTGAGACCAGAAGGAAGACACCCAATTCAGACAAGTGTGACGTCACTACTGTGGCAGGTTCTGTGAGGGGAATGTCAGAAAGATTGAAATGAGATGTCATAGGAGGGTTGCTGTTCTCATGCCTGCTGACGCCAGACAATGGCCAGAGGAGAAACCATTTTTTTCTGAGCTTTCCCCAGTTTGTGTACAGAAAGCAGAATCAGACTCACCTCAAAGTCTAAAGCAGGTCCCATCTCTCCCCTGCTTAAATACTTGCAAAAGTGCCAGCTTTTGTTTTTTGTTTTTTTAATATTTATCTATTTATTTATTGGCTGCTTCGGCTCTTAGTTGCGGCACGGGCTCTTCCTTGCAGTATGCAGGCTCCAGAGCGCCTGGGCTGTGTAGTTGCAGCACACAGGCTCAGTTGCCCCGTGGCACGTGGATTCTTAGTTCCCCAATGAGGGATCGAACTGGCATCCCCTGGATTGCAAGATGGATTCTTAACCACTGGCCCACCAGGGAAGTCCCCCAAAGTGCCAGCTTTGTACCAAAACCTGGAGGTCCATCTCGTGACTACAGCCTGCCTCATCCCCCGTCACTGGCTCCGGGCTTTCTTCCCTTAAACATGCTCAGTCAGGCTGATCTTGGGGCCTTTGCATTTGCTGTTTCCTCCACTTAAAGTTCTCTCCCAGATATCCCTCAGTATCTGTCAGTCTGGTGCAGTGGTTCTCAACCTTGACTGCACCTTGGAAACCCTGGGGGAGCCTTAAAAATACTGATGCCTGGCTCCCCCTCCTGGAAGACTCCGGTTTAATTAGTCTCGGGTGCAGTACAGGTATTGGGAACTTTAAACACCCTCAGGTGATTCTAACATGCAGCCAATGTTAAAAACTTCTGCTCTAATTAAAGTAGCCCCTTCGGGCTTCCCTGGTGGCACAGTGGTTGAGAGTCTGCCTGCCGATGCAGGGGACACGGGTTCGTGCACCGGTCCGGGAGGATCCCACATGCCGCAGAGCGACTGGGCCCGTGAGCCATGGCCGCTGAGCCTGCGCGTCCGGAGCCTGTGCTCCAAAACGGGAGAGGCCACAGCAGTGAGAGGCCCGCGTACCGCAAAAAAAAAAAAAAAAAAAAAAAGTAGCCCCTCCTCCCATCACACTATCCCATGGCCTGTTATTAGTTAACTCATTGCACTTATCATTATCTGAATATATTGTTTACGTGTTTATTTTCTGCCTTTCCCTACTTAGAGTTTAAGCTCAGTTAGGATAGGGACTTTGGTTATAACATTTAGAACGGTGCCTGGCACATAGTAGGTATTCAGTAAATGTCTGTTGAATGAATGAATGAACTTCCAGGTGGAGCTTTTATGAAGCAATTCTAAGATAAGAACTGTTTGGTAAACTTAATACGTCCCGTTTTCTTAATCACAAAAGCAAAATGTTGTGCCAAGCACAGTAGAGGAAGAAATATCTGGGGTTTGAACAAGACAGAATGTGAGCATACCAGGGAGCAGTCTGGGTTTGCAAATCCAGTGAGCACAGGGCCTTTACATAGGGACCACCATTCAGATAAAGGGCATGAGGGGGTTCAGTAGAAGCTGTGGCCACTGGTCTCCCCTGGTCTCTGTGGCAGTGCCAGTAGGCCAAGAACCTGAAATCTTCATCTTAACTGGAGCATCCTCCATCGGAGGTCTCCTGTTGACCATCAGCAGAGGGATCAATACATCTTCCAGAACTTTCCTCTCTGGTCTCTGGTCTGCCACCTCAATAGAGTTGCATATAACTGAACATAAGGATCATTGCTGGGGAGGGAAGGCCAGTCAAATGGCCCACGCCCTCACTTTTGCTGTTTTAAGCCGTGGTTGAAACAGCAACTGAGAAAGGCAGGCGCTAGGTTCAAGTATCCCAACTGTTCACGTGTCCCATAGAACCCTGCCAGGAGTGAACACAGATGTTTCCTCCCTTGTCAGCTGTAAGCTGGGATAGAACAGGGTGGCCAAAGGGAGGCTTCACAGTCACCCAGAGATGTGAAGATTTGTTAGGCAATTCAGAGAACTCAGGATGGAGGATGTTTGCCTAGATCTGGGTCCCTCTCAGGACAGGCCATTAGGGTTCCAGAATCAAATGCTTTCATGAGAGCCTTGGATACGTGGATCATCTGAATGCATCAACCAATTAGGCCATGGGCTGTTTGTGTGTTTGTTGCAAAGAGCTTAGTTAATTACCCTTTTCCCCAAATGGCCTCCAGCGTTAAAGGTACAGAGCCCTTAAAAGCATGTTCCTCTGACAGTAGGTTTCCTGGGAGTCCCCTTACCCAGCACTGCAAGTGTAGAGAATGCAGGATGAGGTTAGCAAGCCTGGAAGTGTTATTTGAAGCCCACCGAGTTCTCATTGGTGTTGACACAAGCATCGGGCAGGAAGCACGGAACGAGTGACCTTGTCTCCTTTCCCAGCTATGAGACCACCTCGAGTGAGGAGACCAGCAGTGAGGACACCTCCCCAGAAGACTTGTCTGACAGCGAGGCCGAGAAGAAATGTGATGGCCCAGAATATAGGCGGGGCAAGGATGCCCACCTCAGCTACAAGGCGGGGCAGGGCATTCCTGAGGGCACCCGTGACACAGACCAGGAAAGCGGGCCTGGGGAAGAGCTTCCCCATCCCAAGGCTGAGAGGTGAGTCAGATGGGGACAGATGGGGCACTTGATCCTCTGAGAAAGAGCAAGGGCATTTATTCACCCTTTCTTCTGGTTGTTTGTTAATTCATTTATCCATCCATTCACCAATATTTATTGAGTTTCCAATCTATGCCAGGTACTGTGCATTGGTTAAACTAAACAGATCTAACTTCTGCCTTCATGGGATATACTGTCATAGACAGAGCTCTGCATATGAAGCTAACATGGCCTTAGCACTGAAAATGTGAAGGACTCTACAGGTATTCTCTTGATGTAATCCTTCTAACAATCTGTAAGGTAGAAATTATTATAAGCCCCACTTTACAGATGTGGAAACAGAGGCTTCGAGAAGTTAGTGACACAGCTAGCAGAGATGGTGTTTCAACGCATGTCTTTTGTGATTCTCCCACATGTTTTTCTGCCTCTCCCTTTGGCCATACTGACATAACCCTGTTTTTGAAAGTGATGAGAGGTCACATGGCATGATGAAGAGAGTACTGACTTTGGGGTTGGACACACTTGGATTCAAATCCTACGTCTGCCACGGTGTTTTTGAGCTGCGGTCGCCTCAGTTTCCTCATCTGTAAAATGCGGATAGTAGCAACCTGATAGATTTGATCTGAGGACTGGATGAGAAAAAGTATGTAAAAAAGTGTGCAAAATGCCTCCTGGAGTGCCTGCCACATAGTAGGCTCTTGATAAATGGGAGAAATGAGAATAATAAGTACCATTCATTATCGTTACCATCATCCCCAGCCTGGTTGCTGAAGGAATGATGAGCCGTGAATGGCAGCTGATTGTCCAGCAGTGCCGCAGGGCTGCTCCAAAATAGCAGCGCTGTAAGGACGCTATGAGAGCGGAGCTTCTCGGTGACCAATGCCATTGACTCCCAACCTAGGCCTCTCAGAGCTAAGTCTGCCCTTATACTAGCACAGGAGGAGTGCGTATCATTGAGAGCGCCCCAGCTTAATCGATTTTCATTTTATTGAATCAATTAGCACTTACTGTATCCTTCATGGAAGAATAACCGGAAGAAATGTGCTGCTGTGCATTGAGTCCTTTGGATTAGTCAAGTCACTCAGGCAGAAAATGTTGGCTCCAAAGTCGGAAAGATAACTCTGCCTTTCCCAGCGTGTCAGGAATGGCATTTGGGCCCGTGGCCCCCAAAATGCTTTGGTGGTCTGCTCCTGCCCCCTGAAAACAGCAGAATCCAAAGGGCAATGCGTTTAACTCACTCTTCAGAAGAGTTCAGAAGCCAAGCCTCCTGGTCAGGAGGCTGTGTTCACCCAGTATTTCTGGGGAATGCCCCTGACCCTGGGAAGTTGCCCAGTTTGGGTGTTTGAGTCGCTGAGAGGTAAAAGATGAGAGTGAAAGTCAATGTAGGGGACTTTTTTTTTATCAACATGGAGACTGATATGTATATATATATATACACATACATACATATTTTTTTTCTTTAGATGTAAACCCTCAGAGGAATTCCTTAATGCATGCCGGGCATTGAGCCAACATCTGCCAGAAACTGGGACGACCACTGACCAGCTCTTGGTACTCTGATTTTTCATCATCATGTAAAGATTTCTATACTGTTTAAGTTTCACCTGGGTGACTTGGGTCCCATGCCTGAGGCAGCGGTGTGGGTATGCATGGGTCCCTGTCTGCTGGCTGTTCTCTCATTTGCCCAAACTCTGCTGCCCAAGGTGATGGATTGTGCTGAGAAAGCAGAACCCATGCATGTGTACAGGAACCAGGCCTGCGGCTCAGAGGCATTTACCAAGTGTTATTAGGCGTCCTAACCTGAATGTGTCATAGAACTTTTGTGGTTTAGGCTCAAAATTGCCTCGCAGTTTGAGAGAACCATGAGTAGAGCGGAAAAGAGCGAGTGGAATGGGAACCGTGGTTCTACTCCCAGGACCGCTAGATAGCGGTGAGATATTGGGTGAGTCAGTTCAACACTCAGGGCCGTGATTTCCTCATTAATAAAAGGAAGGTGGTGGACCGCATGTCTCCACTACCCTCAAGCCCTGGCATTTCATTCTGTAGTCTTTACTGTTTTTCTTGAAGTGCATCTATGGGTCAAGAGACCAAAAGCAAGAAAATACATGTTAGTTCCTTAACTCCATCATGGACCATGGAGATTTAAACATGTAAGGATTAGTTTCTGCTTGAATCAAGAGGTACTGGCACAGACACATTTTCCCAAGTCGTGAGAGCAACTGATAAGACCCAACGTGTAACAGCTTGTAAGCATTTTTAAAGCCCATTTTGTTCTCCTTTGCGGAAGAGCCTTAGGAGTAAAAACGATTGATTAGCCCATTTTCATGAGTATTTTATCTTCGCTGATTTGGCAACTAACTTGTTCCCAGATTGTTAAAGAACCAATATGTGAGGTGGATGTTGATTAAAACTCCTGCTACTTATTCTTAAATGAATTACAGAGCTAAGTTATTTCTTAGATCTTCATTTAAAATCTACCACTATGTTCCTTAATATGAGGAACTTTCTCCAGATTCTCCTGAAGATTCCATGGGTAAAGGAGATATTCTGATATACAAGAAGTGTTTCAGCCACAAAAGGTTCCACTGTTTCTGCCTAGAAAATCGATCAGAGGACATACAAACCTGACATCACACCCACTTTAGGATCAAAGCACAGGACACCCTCTCTCCACCTTAGAGACAAAGCAGGTTGTTCAAGGACCTCACTCTGTAGAACATGGGAAGTTAGGGACCCAGCCATTTTTTCACCACCATTTTATAGACAAGACAGGAAATATTCAAAAAGGTTATAGGACTTCCAAGGTCACACAGCTGAGCCAGGACTTATGCCTGGCCCCTAGGGTGTAGTGACTCCTAATTCAGTGCCCTTTCCAGAATGAATATGAAATCATCTCTAATAGTCACAGCCTCATCGTTTCTCCTCCCCTTTAGAAAAGTAATCTAGTCATGTTCCATTTTAAACACTTAGGTCATGTCACGTGCAGAGTTGGTGTCATTTGCATTCATGGTTATAAAGGAGCTGAATACTGCAGGTAGTGCGGTCCTGCCGTGGGTTATTAAACCATTTTCTCTGAAGGTCCTAGCGAAACTTAAAAGCCAAAAATAATTCAAGCACATCTGTTTGGGTTTTACTTCAAGCCTAAATTGGGCATGTTGTTTGTCTTAGCTTTCAGTGTGCATTTTTTCCCATTAGTAAAATGTTGTGACTTTCCAGCTATGCCTGTTAAAAACATGCACATGCCCTGGTGGAGTCTGGGCTAGGGTCGCATAGGCTGGTGTAGACACATGAAGGAGGGGGTCATGGTTATCCTGTGTATATGGGGGATGTAATCGAAACGTACAGTAGACTCAAACTGTCCCGGAGTAGTGTGCTGTGTTACTGGCTATTGTGTTGCTCTCCCAATCCTCCTATCTACCTCATATGGGGGACCGATCCCACGGGTTCAAAGTGTGCTGCTGCATGGGGAACCCCACTTGCTCTGAGCCCTCTAGGAGTGAATCACATGGAGATCTGGAGAGAGCTGAAGGGATAGAAGTGGAACCATCCTTAGCTGACCTTTCCTAGTGGAAATTAACACCCCAGCTGGAGCACCCAGGTAGGTAACCTCCTGGAGCTGGAATCTGTTGATCTTTCAGAAGCAGAGCTTAAATACCATCAGTCAAGAGTGGTTCCGGGTCTCCAGCCGGAAGTCATCCAGCCCTGCTGTGGTGGCCACCTACCTCCGCGGGGTCCAGCCTCACTCCCCACACTTGCTAAAGCTGCTTGTCAACCTGGCTGATGGCAACGGCAACACAGCTCTTCACTACAGCGTATCCCACTCCAGCTTCTCCATCGTGAGGCTGCTGCTGGAAACAGGTCAGAAATGGCTGCATCTGTGCAGCCTGGGTCCCTCTGGGACAGGCGGTTCTTGTTCCCACTTCTTTCCAGCGAGGAGATTCTTCACTGTTCTGAGTTCCTCCTGTGTTCTAGGAGCTGGGCTAGACCATTTTTTCCTTTATTATGTCATTTATTCTTCACAACACTCTTGTGATGTAGGTATTATTGTTCTCATGTTACAGTTGAGGAAACTGAGGCTGAGAGAGTCATAAAACTTGCTCAGGTCACGATGCTGGTAAGTGGTAGAGTCACACTTCATATTCAGTTGGTCCAGCTCCAGAGCTATACCACACGGCCTCTAGGAAAGGTCACATTTTCCATCTTCATAAGTACTTTGTAACAAAAGTCATGGCTCCATTTGATCAGTTTGACTCAATTTGATTCATTCACCCTTCATCAGATATTTGTGAACTACGTATGAGGTCCATACTGACTACCACCAGAGATGCAAAGGTGAGCTAGGCGTGAGCCCTCTTCTTCCCAGGAGCTTACAGCCTGACAGTCAGGATGGACAGCATGATGGCTCACCAGAGAGAGGTGCAGAATGTGATTTCAGGGGCCCAAAAAAGTGAGATAATACCCTGTTTAGAGGGCAGGAAATGTGCACTGCAGCGGGGAGGTTCTGGCAGACAGAGAAAAGTCCCAGGCCATTGAAGAAGAAAATATCAGGAAGAAAGAAGATTGTCCGCTGGGTCAAATACTGTACTGTAGTGTCCCTGAAGGATGATGCCGCCTGGGGTTGGTTGGCAGATTTGGGAAGGGGTCACTGATGACTTTGGAAACAGTTGTTTCAGGGGCCTGTTGGGAGGAAACCAGATTTCAGAAGTGAAAGGAGTGACGTTCATGAGCTAGGGAAGGCAGTGATGTAGCACAATAGCTGGAGGAAGCACGAGAGGATGGGGAGAGTTATTTTTGAGTGAATGGGGATGGAGGAGACCTGAATATGTTTGTTGGCTGAGAAGAAGAATCCGAGAGAGAGAGAGAGAGAGACAGAGAGAGAAAGGGGCAGACAGAGAGAGACAAAGAACGAGAGAGAGAGAGATTAAAGATACAAAGGAGAGAAGATGCTTGATGGAGCAAGGTTTTCGAGGAGATGGAAAAACCTGGAATCCACAGCAGAGGCAGACGAGGTCAGCATAGGCAAGCTGCTGGGATATTTATTCCTCTGAGATGGAAGCAAAAGGAAGGGAGGGTGGGTGAAGGTCCAGAGGGATTTGAGGAGGAGAGAAGGGATGTGAGCGTTAGGTTCTTAATTGTTGGAAGTCTGGAGGAAGGGAAGACTCTTCCCTCTGGTGGAGAATCATTGCAAATGGCCTTGCTCGTCTTAGGGGCTGGAAAGGGTGGTTAATAGTCTACGTCTGCTGAGACGACCCCACAGGGCTTAGAGTGGAGTTTCTGCAGAGCGTGTGACAACATCAAGTAGCCTAGGAGTGTCTGTGTGGACAGGCGGGGGATGGGACTGACTGAAGGTGTGTGGGTCCCAGTCGAATGTCGTCTGTGAGCTTAGGAAGGCTGTATGAGGGATATCTAGGAAGGTACCCACAAGAGGTATAAAACCACAAATGATCTACACGGATTAGGCCCTCTGCTAAGCACCTGGCACCTGAGATGTCATTTCATCGTCATAATGATCCTGTTATTAGGACGATTATTCCTGTTTTATAGGTGATGAAAGTGACACTCCGAAAAGTCAACATACTTGCTCTAGATCATGCAATGGCTAAGTGTGTTGCTGGGATTTGAAGGCGATACCATGGCAACCAGGAATTAGAGCACATGCTAGAACGATACACCCTTACTTAGGAAGCTGGAGGGGGAGTTTAAACAGGCATCAGGAAGTCTGAAGTTTGGATCCAACAGCTTCCCCCCAACTTGTGTCTTGTCCTCCGCCCCCCGCTTAAATCCCTCCCACGGCTTCCCCTTGCTCTTGGCCTTCAGGAATCCCAGATGGCCTGGTCCTGCCTGCCTTTGCTCTCTCTGCCACCACCATGCACCCTCCTTCCCTCCACTCCAGCCACGTGTGGGCCTCAAACTCACCACGCTCATTCCCTCCTTAGGCCTTCTGCACTTTCTTTCCATCTGGACCCTTTTCCCTGAAACTATTCTCATGACTGGCTTCTTCTCATCATTCAAGTCACAGCTCAGATGTCACCACAGAAGGCTTCTTGGTGATCCATCTAAAGTGCCTGCCCCATCTCTCTCTAGCAGTACACCAAGTTTCTTTCTTCAGGTGATCTTTGCTTGTCACTTCTGTCTGAGTCTAACAGAACTCAGTTAGCCCGAGGGAGGCTCTTGTCTGTCCCCTTCCTTTCAGTGTCCCCAGCACCTAGACCAGCTCCTGGCTCATGGTGGGTGTCGAGTGAAAATATTTGTTAGACAAACGAGTGGACGGATGATTCCTGGGAGCTAGGTTAAATTCCAGTAAACTTTCATTCTCCAAAATTCCATTAGGCAGCCTTGAGGCTCTTTACCTGCATGGAAAGGTAATGTACATAATGACAGCCTGAAATTCTTTCTGCATCATCAGAGGAAGACGAAGTTACAATTCTAACATTCTTCAGGGATTCATGGATACCCTAAAAGTGGTAGCTCAGTTGAGAAAGGCACATAATTAAAGGAGCATGCCTCTGGGTTGCATTTACTGTGTTCAGTGTTAGGGCCTTTCTTTATAGAACGTGAATACCAACACCACCTACTGTTTGTTGAGTGCCTTCCCCAACCCAGACACAGTGCAATACTACCATATGCAGTCCTTGCGGGGATTGTGAAGCAGATATTTAACGCATTTTCCAAGTGAGACAACTGAGGCTCAGAGAGGTCAAGTTATGTGGTCAAGGTCACAGAGCCAGTAGGTAGCTAAGCCAGAATTCTAACCATGATCTGTCACCCTCCCAACCTGGGCTTTTTTTCTACTACCCGAAGCTAGGTTCCAGGGACACTGTGAGGCCTTAGGCACACCTATTATGTGCACAAAAACTCTAAATATCCATAATGTAACACCTTCATCTCTAAGTAGCTCAGAGGCTTGCAGCCTGTTAGAAGTCCTCTGGTTGGGCCAGGCCAGGCTGGAGAACAGACAACCTTTGATTTATTTGTTATAAATTTCTGCTGATGTTGTCCGAGATCCAGTCAATACTCATCAACACTAAAGTGGTTTGGAAGCTTTCCCCTTTAACGTGCTGAAATAGCACAACAGCCGCAAGCATAAAGAAAGAAGGGGGCTGGGGAGACGGCCTGAAAGTGCCATTCCTTTCCCTCACTGTACTAGGGGTGTTGAGGAGGGCAGATCTGTCCCACTCCAAACTGGGCTCCCTTCCCAGCCATTTGTGAAGCATCTGGAAAGCACATTACAAACTGTAAAGGGCTGCACAGAAGTGACTCATCATTATTGAGAGTAGAGCCATGGGTGCACCTCCACCCCTTTAGTCCATTGTGATCTGTCCTCTATTTCGCCAGGACGCCTCTGCAGAAGAGGAAGCTGGCCGAGTTGGAGGATGTTCAGTCAAGAGCCTTGTCCTCGCCTCCGGGGAGGTTGGTTTGCTCCCTGGAGCTGCTCAGAAACATCTGCTGTGCAAGCCAGGGGTCCTCAGTCCCTTTTCAGAGCCCCTGGGTAGGAGTTAGTTCTCACTCTACTGAGTTATAGGTCACGTTTCTGAAGACAGTATAGAGAATCGTAACCTGAGGCTCATTTACGCATCTTAAAAGCAAACATAAAATAGTCACGGGGTAAAAATTTTAAAGTCATTAACATGGCAACGCAGATATTCCCGTCTTTATGAGAACAGAGTTGTGAGGCGATGCATGGAGTTATTATTTGGCTTTCATAGCCCAGCTTGTCATGACAGTGGTCAGAGAGGCTTCAGGGAGGAAATTGCTGATACATGAGCCCAACTGTATGCACTGGCATCCTGGTCCCCTATGACACATTTCTGAAAAACTGTTTGGGGTGGAGTGGAGGGAATGTCAAACAAATATTGTTGTTGTTGTTGTTTTTCCCTTGCACAGAACTTATAAGTAACCCTGACAATTTGTCGTAAACCAGATTTGTTACAATGAAGCTCTAAGTCTTCAAGAGCAAGTAGCAAGGATGTAAAGACAAGAATACCATTCTGGACAATAATAGTAATAACAGCTAACACTTATGGAGTGTTTATTATGTGCTAGGCGCTGTTCTAAGTGCTTTTAATACATTAACTCATTAACTTTCACAGTAACCTTATAGGTCCTGTTATTATCCCCATTTTACAGAAGAGATGCTAAGAAAATCTCAGACTTGCCTTACTGAGATAGTTTTATTATTGTCCCAAAGAGACACATAGATTTTTTGCACGAGCAGCAGTACAGGGAAGATTTGGTTTTCCACACTGTACCGCCCTTATGAAGTGGGAGCCTTCAGACAACAGATAACAGGCTGAAGATCTCCTACGTCTCCTTTGGTGGGAACGGATATGAATGCATATCCCCAGGGTTACAAAGCAGAAATTTCTTTTGAGTTCTCATTTAATACTTCATCTTAAAAATATGCCAGTTTTTCATTCTATTGTGAAATGTATATTCTTAATTGCTTTAATATAAAAATTTGTGGAGTGTTTTATTTTCCGCTCTGCTTTTCAAATGAAAATGGTTATTCCCGGAAGATTCCCCATGTTTATCCTGGGGTGTTTTTCATGTCCCCTGGTCCATTGCACAAGATATCACAAGCCTTTGGAAAAGACCTACAACCATAGCCAACTGCTTAAGATTTACACATAGACATAGAAGCAGACCTGAAATACACACCTGTGGGTGACGTGAGGCCATGTGAGTGATGGGCTCTAGCGCCGGATAGACCTGAGTTCTGGTCTCACTTCTCCTTCACTTGGGCAGTTGATATAGCTTCACTGACTTTCAGAGTCCTCATCTGTAAAATAGGAATAATGTTTGTCCTCCACTTTAGGAAATAAAATCAAGGTCATCCACCTCTGACTCTCCTGTGGACCTTTCTTGCTGGATATCCTCAGAAAACTTGTAAAGAAAAGTAGCCATTGTTAAAGGCTGCTAAAAATGTAGAACAGAGATTCCACCACTGGGAAAGGATTGCTCTATTCTGTGGCCCTTTAACCAGCTGGCAGCATCCTGTTGAACAGGCTAAAGCCTGGCTTCCAGCCTCTCGGGAGCTGTTCCAGCTTCGGTGTTTCTCTTGCAGGCTTCTGCAACGTGGACCATCAGAACAAAGCTGGCTACACCGCCGTGATGATCACTCCCCTGGCTTCTGCAGAGACCGATGAAGACATGGCTGTTGTCTGGAAGCTCTTACGAGAAGGAAATGTGAACATCCAAGCTACTCAGGTAGGAGGTGTGAACATGGTCTCTTTAATGAACACAGGCACCTCCCAGTTTTATTCTGCCACTGGGGTGAGAAACTCCATGCAGATCCATGTAGAGTTTTTCACCCGAGAAGTCTGGGCCCTCCAAATGGCATCTGTCCAAAGACTGGACATTCAGTTTCCTCAGAGCCTCCTGAGACCTGGTCATGAGCTTGTAATCTATGTCCCCGTCTGAAACTGGGCAAATTCCATCTGGGTCAGACTCCTCAAACCGAATGTTCCCACAGTTAGCACCTTGAGAAGGCGTTTGCTAGTTGTGCTCTAGAAAGCCCCTGCAGGAGATCCACCTCGATCATAAATTACAAAGCAGTTCAGAGGGTTGGGATGTCTCTGTTCAGCTTCTGGACCCTTCTACTTGAGAACACAGAGTAGGGGTGTGGCCCTTAGCCAGTGGACAAAGCTCCATATGGAACAGTGGGTATTCCTCGAAAGGCCACTTATCCATCTTTGACCAATAGAAGAACAAGTAGAGTGCATTCCACTCTCCATTTCCCCCTAGAGTGATCATCAGTGTAGCCTAACTCTCAAGAAGTGTAAAGGGGGCTTCCCTGGTGGCGCAGTGGTTGAGAGTCCGCCTGCCGATGCAGGGGACATGGGTTCGTGCCCCGGTCCGGGAAGATCCCACATGCCGTGGAGCAGCTGCGCCCGTGAGCCATGGCCGCTGAGCCTGCGCGTCCGGAGCCTGTGCTCCGCAACGGGAGAGGCCACAACAGTGAGAGGCCCGCGTACCGCAAAAAAAAAAAAAAAAAAAAAAAAGAAGTGTAAAGGGTCTGAGATTTTACTCTACCTTAAAGCTAACAAGTGTCATGGATGCTGGCAGAGGACCCAGGACTCTCATGCAAGAGACAAAGGACAGTGTGTTACTCACAGCAGTAACAGTAGTCAGAGCATTGGCATTTATACCAGTTCCCCAAGTCCCAATTCCCACTTCTCACAGGGCGGTGTGAGGAGGGCCAGATCCTTGCACACAGAGCGGAGGGAGGAGGAACTGGGGGAGGAACCCTGAGCTTAGGGAACCTGAATCTTTCATACTGGATAGTAATCATGTCTGCCTTCTGTTCTGGAGGGGACACTGTCTCTAAGTTCCAACGCTGTTCATTGTACATTCATCCTTAAAAAGATAGTCTAGAACAAAAGGTCAGATATTGCCTGACTCACGAAATATGCAGAAAGCCAAGAGATCCATAGAAAATTGTCTCCCAACCACCTATTTAACTCTGCTCACCACCCCGACCCCAAAGTGATTGCAGACAGTAGCCTAACCTGATGGCAAAGTCTCTTTGCACACGTCACATACTAGCAATTCTACTGGTGGCAAGAAACAGACATTTGTAGCTTACTCTCTAGTTTTCCAAGTATCTTCACCCACCTACTCCATAGGACTCAGTAAAGCTGTTTTCATTTTAAATAATATGTTTTCCATAAACATATCAAATCTTTTTTTTCTAAATTGGTTCTCTTGAAGGGGGAATGCTCACTAATGATCAAAATCAATGCCCTTCTTATAGAGGAGAAACCAATGCTCTAGGAGAGTAAGGGACCCATCCCAGGTCACCAAGGGAGGGATGGGAATTCATAGTGCAGCTGCACCCTTCAGCACCCTCTGGGGGCTTTACATATGAGGGGAGCTGCAGGTACCAGGTTAAATAGGATTGAGCTGGGAGGCCAGGAGTCTCCTGGGCTAAACTACTTATTTCTCTCTGTATCTCCAGGGTCAGCGCTGCACCGGGCCATAGCAGTGCTCTGGAAATGGTTGTCGAATTAAATTGTATGGAGCCGGACCAGGAGGGAGGGGGCCCCAAGTCAGGCAGGGGGCAGACAGGAAGACATCTGCATATGTCATCTGGCTTTAATACCACTCAAAGAGAGGGGTCTGGAGGGAAACCTATGGTCTGGTTAGTGCAGTAAACAAGCATTACCTCAGGGCTGAGCATAAGCAAACCAAAGAGCAAACAAGCTTCTCTGGAAAGATCTGTCTGGGTTCCAGAGAAATGGGGAACCAGGACACCTAACGATACATTCACACATCCCAGGCGATGGTCAGACCTCATCTCTAATGCTCATAAATGCAATAATAGCTGAAATGTACACAGCATCTGTGCCACGCTCAGGCCTCACACCAGCCCCAGAAGGCAGGTAATGTCGTTAAGCATTCCTGCTTTACCAGATCAGGAAGAGTCACCGAGAGGTTAACTTGTCCAGATTCACATAAGTACAGAATGAGGCAAAGCCAGGATTTTTCTGATTGCAACC